>NC_087321.1:4657500-5282500 GCF_037043105.1 Vanessa tameamea
ACGTCATAAAATGTTGTATAATAGGAACAATATTTATTAACTAAATAAAAACACTTTATTATCTGTGGTATTATTTTATTTATCATTATTATACTTATGTAAAAAGGAGGTTAATTATTTACTCGGAAACTAATCCACAAGGATGTAACAATGGGACTTACACTTTGATTGTCGGTTATAAGTTAAGAAACGACATAGGTATTATTTTTTTATGTGAATAATAATGTCAAATTTGATAGCGAGATTTAAGAAATTATTTAGCCAATATTGATACGAGTCATAAGTGAATAGTCCATGCGACTATAATGTAGTACATTGTGGATTTGTGTGTGTCAAACAATTTAGTAGTTTAGGCTAAAAAATAAAATAATTATACTTCAAACAACCTACGAGTACCATAATTTCTATCATTATTATGTTTGTTTATTATCTCAGTACGTATATTGTATCATGTTTGTATGTATATCTTAACAGATCCTTACTTTGAAAGAAATTACTATAAGCGATAAAATCGCTTTAGAATGTTTTATTTTTAACAAGTGATTTCCATTTAAAGTATAAGTTTTGTATTATATGTGCAATAAAAAAAAAACTTATTTTATATAAGGTGAAATCTCAGAAAACCTTAACTATACCTGTCTAGAAGATTCGCAAGACACTAGTTCACTTGAGACTTGGCTCACTCATTTTCTACAACGGTTTACAAAAGCACAATCAAATTTTTCTTCAAAATTAAACGGGACTTAAATATGATTCTATTGTCTGTCCATGCGACTCAAATTAACATGACAAATTGCAAAGCTGAGGATAGAACAAATTAATTTTAACCAAAGATCGAGTATTTAAATTCGTACAAACAGTTTCTGAACTGACACGTGAAAATTCAGAGCTTAATTTGTATTTATAATTCACGTCGTTGTCGGCAGTGAAGGCAGACATCGGAGACAGACTTGCATGTGTTTGAATGAAATTTTGTCACATTTAAGTAATTTATTTTTATTACACAGATGATCTTTGAAAGGCTATTATGACCAACCAACTGAAAATCTGGCAATGGCCGTCGTCGATACAGGATGGAGAGGCTGCGAGTTCGATTTCATACGTATACAGCATCCACGGGACGGTGATAAAGGTACAGACCCAGGTGAATAACCTGGGCCTGATCTTGGACGGACTATGGAGCTTCAGGCAGCATTTCTTCCTACTCGGCCCGAAGCTCGTCAACGCCGCTGCCACCCTACCCTGGGCTGCCTACTACCGAACGTGGGAGGGCCAAAATCACTATGCTGGTGACTGTATGCCGATGTAGTGAGGTCGATGGCGTTGTCCGGTGCCCCGATTTGGATAGACGCATTCACCGCTGGCAATTGAGCTCTTTTGCGGAAGCCACAGAGGGTCATAGCGGTGAGAGACATAAGAGAGTATCATGCGGTGTCATAGACTACGGCGACACTTCTCGCGAGAGATCCACCTTGGGAACTCCAGGCAGAGGTACTCACAGAGGTGTACCGGTTCCGGGTGGTGGCAAGGAACTGCGGCGCCAGTCCAAGGCTCTAGCCTGGGAGGAAGATCTGAAGTCTCCCACGGTGGGCTTGGTGACAGTAAAAGAAAACGCGGCTCGCTCACATTCAGGATGACGCAGGCACTTACCGAACACGTATGCTTCGGTAATTGCCTGCACGGGATAGCGCGATGGTAGGTGCCACCCTACTGCCACGAGTGTGGTGCTCCAGTAGAGATAGCGTACCACACTGAGTGTGCTAAATAGGGGCCCCAGAGGCATTCCCTAGTGGCAACTATGGGCGGAGATTTCCATCAACGCTATCGTCATGTCGCTGAAGGAGGCAGCGAAACGTGAGTGGGAGGAGGACGTTGCTGCAGATCCGATCCGCCGAAGAAGACCGGGGAGGAAGTAATAACGCTCAGTACACCTTCTCCCCCATCTTAACAGGCGCCGCAGGGACTAAGGAGTTTCTCAGTCCCCCGGGAATTCCCCCTAGGAATTGGAGGCCCGCATAGGCGGGCTGACCGTCAGGGCGTCACAATAGCATGCGAAAGCGATCCTTTGGGCCTACCGAAACGACGGAGAGCTGATGATGGTGTTTTAGTAGGTAGTCCTGGACATCGTTGAGTCCCACATAAACACCCCCCCCCCCAAATTTACGTGGGGAAATGCGTAAAGCGTTTATCCAGCGAAAAAAATGCTTTTCTCAGGACCTGTTTCTATAAAATCTGCCCACTCTTCTCGCTTTTATAATATAGTATGGCAGCGCGAGGCCATTCCAGCTTCCATTATTCTCGTTCGCCATCTAAAAAAGAAATAGAGAGGGGACCCTTCTCTCTCTCGTGGCCAGGATTCTAGGGTCACGCTCTTTCTTTTAAGCCCCATAAATTCCGCACTAACACCATAATTCTACCATTATCAACATCTATCATAACATCTAAAACAGTAAATAAATTATATTTAAAACATTTATAATCATTATTTTAACAATAAACATAGTTGAGTTTAAATGTTGTCTGCAAATAATATATTATGTTTGCACAAGATATTTAAGATATTTGAATAAATAGTATATTAGAAAAATGCGTTTGGCGTAAGATATGACATCGGAATATCTAACGACCGTCAATGAAGCAGAGGTCAACTTAAAGAGGTTAAATAAACTGTTTGTTTGTTTGTAATTTGACAAAAGTTATATGATCAGATTACCTCCAATTTAAAAGAGGCATATTCCAAGAAACCTGATTCATGCATCTCAACAGTTATCCACTTTACGGTGCAAAATTGAAAAGTTAACGAGCCTATTTCACCTTGCTCGCGTTTCACTAACCACCTTTTGTTTGTTGCCGGAACTATTGTTATTAGGGGAAATTACCTCAAGAAACGTGTAAGCCCAGATTTCCGATGACCTAATTTGCTTTACCTATGAAACTATTAAAGTTTGATACAGGTTCAACACATAATATTAGCATAAAGGTCGTTTCAATATAAAGCAGTTCGCATGCTTTAGAATCAAACGACTTTTGTGATCGTTATCTGAACATTTGAATTTAATTTTATCCCTTTCAATCAGAATTTAAAAAATATATTTTTAAATTTTATTTTTGCATATAGTCTTTTGTTTCATTTAGTGGAAATCTATAAAAATGCCTTTTTCCTTACTAACATTATAAATGTAAATATGAGTTCGTTTATTTGTTATGCATACACAAGTATCTTACAAAAGCACACAGGGTATCTTACACCTGCACACTTTACACAGTCGGAAGAAGCCGCGGAGCGAAACTTATATTTATATAAAATAAACATAAAGAAAAAAAAGATACTTTTTCTATTTGACCCGGTCTCATGGTAACGTATATATTTTTTTATTTCATTATTAAGTTATTATTAAATGTAAGCCGTTCCTGACCACGACAACCGCAACTCCGTCGAAGTAAAATATTTGTTAGTGGGAACTAAATACGAATATAAAGTGGATAATATATTATAAAAAGATCATTTAAAAAATTTGTTTTTTTTTTATATTAAATAATTAATATTTCACTCAAAGCATTTAAAGAATATACAATAAACATAATAATAAAAAAACTAAATTAACAAAATAAAATAAAACGATACAGACAATATAAATTATAGAAAAAACACGTCATCCAAAAGATTGTCCTGCGGCATTGCAACCAGGAGGCTGGCCCAACTACCTCTCTGAATCGCAAGGCTCGGTCTTGGAGCTAATTAAGCTCGTGAGTCATCAGAAGTGTGATCAATATTAATTAAGCAAAATTAAATAGCTATCAATCTAATAATGCTAGTTTGAAATAAAAGTTATATTAGTGTTTGACTTACTAATAAAATAGTCAGTAAGATAATTTAACGGTATAAGACCACTTATGACCTTGAACAACAATAATATTACTTAGGATACTTATAGATATCTTATAATTCATGAATCCGCCATTCGATATTCATTTAAGGGCAACGATTGGATAGAACTGTACCTATAAATTTGAAATGTCATTGTTAACCGTGATGAAAATTAGTCGACAATTTTAGCGTCTTAAATTTAATCGAATTATAATTTTAAAAATTGCAATGTGCTGACATGGCTCAAGGGCTAAAATATTATATTACGCAATTAAATCCATGTAATGACCACGTAATTTTGAGCTTATTTTTCATCTCGTGTTCGGCGGTGTAGAATAACATTTTAAGGAAACCACAATTGCATCTACCAACCAGTTTTGGAGCAGCGCGGCATCGTGAAATAGGCTCCAAACCGTCTCCCTAAGAGGGGAAAGGCTTTCCCTATATATTTTAAATACTGTTTATTTTCCTTTTCACGTAGGTATATTTCAAAACATACTTACATACTTTAATTAACCAGGTACATTTGAAATAATAATTTGGCACATGAGTCGCGTATAAATTCTAAAATACGATCAGATTTTCCTGATTACAGGCGTAAAATTAAAATCGTACCGTTTCAAGTTCAATACGGTGTATTTGGAATCAGCCTAATTGGTTATGGGATAAATAAATCAATTAAATTATTCCGCCGAGCGCCCCGTCTAATGGCGTCGGGTATCGTGCAAAATGTTCTGACCTCCCACCCTCTACCACTTTATTAGATAAATATTTTTTCGTGTAAAAATTGCTTGTGCAAATTTTTACACGAAAATTTCATGTTTTATTTTCGTTAACATTACTTCATTGTATTTGAAAATGAATCATGATTCATGATTATTGTTGAAAAATTTATGGCATGTTCGTAATTTAAATTATTTTATTAGCGCTCTAAAAAAATATAAAGCTAATTTTTGATGCATTTTTGAACTTTGTGATAACGTCATTTGACTTTCATTTCATTTGTACCACTAAGTTTATGGCACTGAGTATAGTTTTCTAATCAGCGGTCAGCTACTCCGAGTGGAGTGGAGTCATTGACCTCGCTTTAACTAAGGCCTGGTTAACACCAATCAAGCTTGCATCTAAATCCAATACCTAATGAAATAGGGCATTGTTAGCGCGAGTTAAAACCGTGAACATGTCATGAGGCTGAGCGCTGGAGAGTCGTTTATCAGACGGTCGAGTAGCGACGCGTAATTAAACGTTACACATATGACACACGGATCCTACGTTTCTGGAACATTATTACATCGAAATAAATACGAATTAAGTTTAATTTAAAGCAATCCAATTCCCGATATGCATTGTAATGATTATTTGCAACTTTGTTTTAAATTACTCGCGTACAGCCCCATACCATTCCGAAGGTACAGTTTAGACAATTTCGCGAACGTGCACACAACAATAAACCAACGTTTAATCATAATCAGTGAACGTTATAGAAGCATATACCTATATCACAATGTATTATTGATCGGTAATGATGTCTCACTATTATATATATAGTATACATATACTACTTACTTAGAATACGTACATACGTATTCTTGGAACGAAGTTCGTTTACGGGGCTCTTCTGTAGAAGAGTAAACTGGCAGAAATGTCACGTAAGGAAACGGAGCTATGTCCAGGTGAACTTTCCCTCTTTCTCTTTATCCTTCTATCTCTTTCTATAAAATACGGTTATCTATACAAAATTGTTTAAGCAAATTTTTTTGTTATTGTTTTAATTTACACGTGATATTTAATAACGATTTGATTTCTAGTGATTTAATTATTCTCAAACTGTGGTAATTTTATTAATTGTGTCTATAAAATATATAGCGAGAGCAACTTTGCTCCAACCACCTGTACCTGTACATATTTTTTTTTTGTCTTTACATAATGGTCGATTTTTTTTTATTAAAGGTAATGTGTAGTTATTACTGCACTAACTTTATATTTGCGTTGCATTAACATTATGTTAATACAGTGATTAATGGTTCATCGTGTTTGTGTTACGTTTGCATCACACAGCTCTGAATTTACAGTCACGTTTTGGAGTATAGATGTTATTACGTATATTATTCAAGCAATTCAAATAAAACAATATATAAATTGACTATTTAGTAGTAATTTTACAAGTGTAATACCAATTTGGTATCCAAAGACGAACACGTCAACTACACACTGTCATTGCCAAGTAATGCACTCTGTAGAGAGTGCAGTAATTGTCAATGCGCCAGCAATTTGATCTAAGATGTTAAGCCCTTTATGTAACAGTAAACCTATGATAATTAGTGATGAGCGGACCGAATTCACTCCGTCTGGTTTTGAGCGATTGAAATTGTAATAAAAAATAGTTGTTTTTTTCTTTTTGATTGAATTTGTGGTTTTTGAAAGGGCTCCCGTACTAGGTTTCGAACCGTGACACGTGCCGTATTCGCTCATCCAACAAGACATCAAATATTTAAAAAAAAAAATACATTTCAAAACTGTCTTATATAACATAATTCTCCAACGGTGTACCTATGTTTGCAGACACGTGAAAATGTGCGTGTGCGTGCGTGTGCGTACGTATGTTCGGATGTTTGTGTGTTTTAAGATTTGAATAATATTTGCAGTTGCTTTGTATTTTCATCAGGTATTATATTGGCACATTTTTTCGGTTGTATGTTCAGTTAATACAAACAACCTGTTTTAGACAAGCGAATTGAAATGATAGGACCGCGTCGCGCGAGATGTCGCTCAAGTGTCGTGAAGCACGCGATTGCCTGTCTCCGTAACGTGTTACGTGTCCCATATAAGTTAGAAGGGTTAATTTAGGAGTACATTGAATTTTTGTTACGAACAACTGTCGGATGTTTAACTGAATTATAACTGTCCGCAACGCATCCCCACTTATTTCAATAAGTCATTTTGTTTGTGAGTGAAGATTAATTTAAATGTAAAGCTGCACTTGTACAGAGGAAAGAGTCTACGGAGAATAGCAGGCAAAATAATCATGAATATTATGGTTTAACTTTTAAAATTAAACTCCATGTGTTATAATAACAGAAAATAGGTTTATAGAAAAAAATGTTTTATAAATATGTACGAGAAACTACCGAAATATCCGAAGTCAAAAGTTTTAAAATAGACGTTTAGGCAGGCTAGCTGTCCGTCTGATTAATTGATACTAATGGATAGTAGTGTGAACACCGGTTTTCATGGGTACGCGACTCCGAGGTCCCGGGTTCGATACCCGGCCGAGTCGATGTAGAAAAAGTTCATTAGTTTTCTATGTTGTCTTGGGTCTGGGTGTTTGTGGTACCGTCGTTACTTCTGATTTTCCATAACACAAGTGCTTTAGCTACTTACATTGGGATCAGAGTAATGTATGAGATGTTGTCCAATATTTAATTAAAATTTTCCAATATTTAATTTAATTTAATTTAAAATATGTTATATCTTTGAAACTGTAGTTACACTAGTTAACTCACTCTTCAAACCGGAGTTATACTAAGTATTGGTTTTGCCGGTAACATATCATATTGTGATAAGATATATACCCTTACCGGCTTGCATAAGACTCTGCTACCAAACAAAGAGGATGTTGATATAAAAGCGTGACTGAAATCGTTTGTAATACTATTAGGAATTAAATCCAGATCGGTCCAGTTAATATCGATTAATCGGTGAATATACATAGAAAAAAAATCAACTCTATTTGACGCGTGTCAAATATATAATCTGTAAATTAAAAAAAAAAAATCATACCTCTAATCTAATCCAAGTAACTATTTGATTTGTTTTTAAGTATCTTCATAGCCAAGAAGTTAATCCCTTTATTAAAAAGCTTTATTCGACTTTGTAAAGATCGTGTTTTGACTTAAATTGAAATAAATAAAAATACTTATAATGGATATTAATATAATTTAAAACACATTAAATTTAATTATAGTAACAACATTGAGATAATATCTTAAAAAGGTCAAAAAGTCCTTGTCTGTCCAACCCCTTTTAAAGGTGTCTATTACTCGGCTAATTTTAAAGTTAAATTGTACGTATCGCTTTCTAACAATAACAAAATGCAGCGAGTACAACAAGGATGACAAATAATATCACATGTTTGTCTAAAATAACCAGTGTCATATTACATTTCGTTGGTTTAGTTGCTCTTTCATCGTAGTGGCGTCTTGTATTGGAGCGCGACTATACAGCGTGTGACATATAACTTTATATATACAATAAAAATAGACAGTAGAACTGCTGGGCTAATCTGTAAGTACTCACTGTTTATGATCAACATGTTATCTACGCATTAATCAATGGATTGATTCATAAAGCATATCATTTTTTCGTATATAGGACTACCAATTCTCTCTCCCACATAAGAACTGTTCTCTGAAAAAAGATACAGACATAAACAGAACATTTTCCATATTAATCGGATAAGTAGATTAAGTTACCTTTTTGTAATAATATGTGGATTTTTTGGGAGGATAATTTCGTAATGGAAAACAAACTGAGTTTTATTACGACTAGAGAAAACATTCTTGTTCATATTATATTTAATATACGAGATTATATAGGAACATAGTTTTGAATAAATTTCTGAAAAAGTAATCATTAGACTCTCTATATTAGCCCAATGTTCGCTGTACTTATTTTCAGGTTAAAATTGATTTATTTCGTGTCATCTTATCATACTTGTAAAATGACTTATCTTCTTATACCGTAGCTGCCAAAATTATAATAAAGTATATCCAGATATTTTATTGAAAAAAAATTATTCTTTTAAATAAGATAAATTTATTTATCAATTTATAAAATATGTTCTGACATGTACAAATATTTAGCCTGTAATTAATTAACCAATGTAGCCATAATGCCTTATATTTTGTTTAATTTTTTAATTTTGTTTAACTTTATTAATAATTGTTTAAGATTTCCGTTACGTTTATTGATCTCATTTATTGTATAATGTTACCTATTCGATTTTATGTAAGTTAGTCTTTGTTTTTAATTTTTATTATTGTGTAATTAGTATCAATGGAAACTTAGCTGATGTATGTAATATTGTATGTTTTTATTCCATAAGTTTCATCTCATTGTTTGTTTCCCTAAAATAAATAATGTTTAATTTCAAAAAAAAATTATTAGCTAAGCATAATTTGATTGTTTTCATTAAGCAAAATAATTTTGATTACAAGCTTTTATCTTATATAAAATCGTCTATAAAGCTTATTTTATACTTTGTAAAACAATTAAAATAAAAGATATTTAAAAAAAAAAAAAATTTTTTTGCTATTTATTACCAGAAACCGAGTTTGTCTATAATGGTTAGCGATATTGCGTTTCACGATAGCAACGATTTTGCTTTGAAAATGTTCGCTATTGATATCCCGTCAACCGTGAATGGAGAAATTAGACAGCTCAGTATTTTTTTTATTATAAAAACTAAAATTGTGATGTATGGACAGTAAAAAATATGTCAGAAACATTGTTCATGTCAGCTGTGCTATTCTATAAGAATTCACCTCGCAACTCACTAGTACAATATTGAAAATCGATTCGCGGTGTAGCGTTGACATATCATGATATTTTTTACAATCAATGGCATATCACTTTCTGTCATTTCACGATCTTCTTTAACTTCGAGTTTTTTCATACAGAATAGCTTTGTTCTTCTAAATACAGTCTTAAGTCTTATAAAATATAATTTTTACCTGTTAAAATATCTAACAGCAAATTTCAAATGAGTGTAGTTGAAATATTTTAACTGTATTGTTTAAGCGCGCTCTGCGGGTGCTACGAGTAGATAAGGACGTGATGCATTAACGGCGCGCCCGCGTTTCGGCCGGCAATGTAAACAATTGCTCGCTCCGCCCTTACTTGTCTACTGCAGAAAGGCAAAAACTTATTCAGACTTACGATATGAAAGCGAGAAATTATCAATACTGAAGACTATTCTGAATAAATAAAAATCAATAATAAATATTTGAAACGTCCATAACGGATCTTAATATTATTATATACATATATATATATGTATACTAAAAGTCACCCGCGGCTTCGCTCGCGTTTTAGGGGTTGCTTCTCATGGCTTAGGCAAAAAAGTAGCCTATGTCCTTCCAAGTTTGCTTCATAACGAATACAAAACAAAAACAGACAGACAGAGTTACTTTCACATTTATACTATTAATATATATATAACAGTAAAACGCAAAATACAAAAAAAAACGGTAAATTAATTCCCGATTTTTATTTAATATTAATTAAATAAAAAAATCGGATAATTCGTGTTTTCTAGACCGTTATCAATGTATGCTCGTCGATTTTGTGTTATTTGTAAAATCGATATCAATATTTAATATGTATTGTAATTATAGATTTGGACAAAATACCCAAATGTTACATCATTTGACAAAGAACTCAACCAATTCTGCAGTGAATATAAAAACCTTTTTATAGTAAGCCCAATGGAGTTATTATTTGCTTTTTCCTTTTTATGGCATAAGGTGACGAATATATGTGCCATCTGTTGCTAAGAGGTTACCCATAGTCATTGGCGCCGTAAAAAAATGTAACCATTCCTTCATAGCCAATGCGTTACCAACCTTGGGAGCTGAGATGTTATGTCCCTTGCACCTTTGGTTACGCTGTTTCATTCACCCTTCAAACCGGAAAGAACAGTACTAAGTATTGCTGCTTGGCGATAGATTATCTGACGAATGGGTGATACCATCCCAGACTGGCTTTGACAAAGTCCTAACACCAAGTATATATATACTTTTTAGTGCTTGATCTAACAAGAACGTTATGGACCCTTGGCGTTATATTAAAAACGGGTATTCTGTCGCACCGAAATTATTTTTTACCAATAGTACCATTGTATTGATATTACTTAGTGTATTGTATGTTCGTCATAATTTTTTTAGATGAAATATCTGTCATGTATGTACGATCGTACATTGAACGAATACTAGCCATCATGTATGAAGAATTTATTTGCAAGCCACTAATTTGAATAAATATAACATTTGAAATGAAAAGACGCTTAAAAATAGCATTGCAACATAAGTCAGATTTAAGCATTTCACGAGCAAGCTACGATATAAGTCTGTTATCTCTGCTAAAAGCAATATAATTAGTCATGTCCTATTAACGGTCAGATTTATACAATGGAATCAGCAGTTGTGTCAATAAATTTTATCCGAGAGATAACGTTATAATCCCATTAAATCGAATTTTAATATTCATAAAATTGATGCGACCTAATTTGATATTTAAGTGCTGCGTTAGTATATTCTGATTGCTTGTTGCTTGATTTAATAAATTAATTAGCGGCCTAATTGTTCACTAATTGTGAGTTTAAAACATGTCAACTACTAATAGAATTAACAAATTTTAATATTATTCCAATTTCGCCTCATTGTTCAAGTAGCTAGTTTATAAGACCGCAGATACGGAGGTATAGGCTTCAAACTTCGAGTCAGGCAAGTAAAAAATGTATCATAATTTTTATCTCTTCTGACGAGATAATCTTAGTTTAGAAGTTGCTTGTTATAGGCAGAAGTATCTTACTGTTTCAAATTTTTTTCACTATGATTAGTGAGTTAGTAGTTAGAGTTGACCAAGTGGTGACACGTGAATGTTAACCGAAGATTGCGGATACAAATCTGGCAATCAAATCAAGCACTGATTGGTCATGTGCTCAATGTCAGTGAATAATTCAGCTCGTGCTTGGCAGTGAAAAACATCACGAGGAAAAATTTGCCAAGTAATTAAAATTCATTTGAATTTTAATATTATTTTCATATAATGAGTAGTTCAATATATAATTTGTTATGAGTTTCTAAAAATTAATGCACTGAATAAAATAGCATACAAAATTTATTTGCGAAGTAGTATAGGAGTTTGACTTATATTTAAACTTCTGTATTGCCGTTTTTTGGATATTTAACACTTGTACTACGAGCTATCCTACTTCCCGCATACGTAGGCGGAAACTAATAGCCTATAAGGATATATGGAAAGGCAGATAAAAACCATCATTTAGTTTTTTTGAATTATTGGATTTACTAAGTACGTTGTGTAACCGCTTTGCCAGCTGACTTGAATCTTGAAACGATAAGTCCAGTCAAACGGTATTTTATCGGAAATAATATGAGTAGTAATTTTTTTTCACACAATCTTCTTTGGATTTTGGATTGGGATGTATCCGAATTTCAACGTCGTTAGATCTCGGATATGGTTGAAATTCAGATATCATAAAGAACTTGTGATAAAAAAAAGAGTGCAAATCATGTGATTGGATTAAGTAGTTTGAAAGTCTCACCTAACGTTATATAATGTGTTACTTAAAAAAGACAAAAAGCATCTATTACTACCTACTATGCAAAATTAACTATATATTTTTTTAATTAAGTCTAATATTTTGCAGTTATTAAGTGAAAATATGAGCCGAGATGGCCCAGTGGTTAGAACGCGTGCATCTTAACCGGTGATTTCGGGTTCAAACCCAGGCAGGCACCACTGAATTTACATGTGCTTAATTTGTTTATAATTCATCTCGTGCTCGGCGGTGAAGGAAAACATCGTGAGGAAACCTGCATGTGTCTAATTTCAACGAAATTCTGCCACATGTGTATTCTACCAACCCGCATTGGAGCAGCGTGGTGGAATATGCTCCATACCTTCTCCTCAACGGGAGAGGAGGCCTTAGCCCAGCAGTGGGAAATTTACAGGCTGATTATGTTATGTTTTATATGTTAAGTGAAAATAACTGGACCAACTAAAATGTTATGCAAAATATACGCTTATCGCGACTAATTAGCAAGGGATGATTATAATAACAGAGTTTTGTGTGAAATACATGAAATTTGTGAACCGTTAAACTTATTGATTTTAGAACGTTAATTAATGCTTTGATAACATGAAGTTTATTGGTTTATTAGCCAATATATTTAGAAACAATATTTACCTTTAGTAAATTTCGATTTTTATATTATATTTGAAGTAATTAATATTTTTTATAGTAAATTGTTATAAAATATGATAACCGTAATAAGAATTAACCATATTGATATATATTTTTATATGATACAGTTGGCAAACGAGTAGGCGCCTCACCTGATAGAAAGTGACTACCACCGCCCCTGAACATCTGCAACACCGGGGCAGTTGAAGCAGCGTTGCCAGCCTTTTAGAAAAGTGTACGCTTTTTTCTTTCATCCCGAGTCATATCGGTTCGAAAAAGCTGCCGGCGAAAGTTGATACCGCAGAGTGGTTGAGTGAGGTAGTGCGGTATGCCTAAGTGAAGTATGCCTTAAAAATCGCGCTGTTGTGGTTTTTCGGATATTGTGACGATTTACAAATGGAAAATGATCTATTTCCATGTATTAATGTTTTTAAACAATTAATGTATAACAAGCAACCAGTCTACCGAGTAGCTTATTGACATCTGTAACATATTCGTAAGCGGAGTAGTTTGTCGGCCAAAAGAATGAGCTCGATATTTGAAAATGTTTATAAATCATTGAAAAGATTACCTGGAAATGATTGGTACCAGAAGATTTTGGTCACTCTTATGCCTCGGAAAGCTCGTAATCTTTTGCAAAGTTATAGAATATCATCTCTTTATGTCACATACATATTCGACCCCGTTGGGAATCTATATTCTAAAGTCTATAGCCACAGACAGAAACTCTTTATCTTAAGATTTCTTCTAAGGTTCGCCTCGGCAATTATTGTTTTGTTTTCTATTGAAACAGATCAAAACATGTTTTTATTTCTTCAATTAAATATATTTTAATAGATCTTCTTTAGTTACCTAGATATTAATTTTGTTGTTTATTTTTTTATATGCAGATGCAACCCAATTTCCCTCCTTAGGCGTAAAATATCCAGAATATTTTAAATACGTATCAACTCATTTTTAATCGGTAGCCCAAAAATAAAGTTTCATGCTTCTAACTTCAAAATGACGGACATCCAGACTAACCTGTGTACGAAATATCATACTCTTCTCCTCCGCCTAGGCGTAAAATATCCAGAAACGTTTAAATACGTATCAACTCGTTTTTAATCGGTAGCCCAAAAACAAAATTTCATGCTTCTAACTTCAAAATGACGGACTTCTGGACTAATCTATATAAGAAGTGCCAACCCCTATTAAACCCCTTAGAAGTAGAATATCTAGAAACACTTAAATACGTATTTTATCATTTTTAACCGATATCCCAAAAATAAAGTTTCATGTTTTTAACTTAAAAAATGACTGACTCCTATAAAAACTTTCAACCCTTATTTCACCCCCTTAGGGGTAGAATATGCAGAAACACTAAAATAAGTATGTACTCATTTTTTATCAGTACCCCAAAAATAAAGTTTCATGTTTCTATCTTAAAAAATGACGGACTTCTATACAAACTTTTAACCCTTATTTCATCCCCGTAGGGGTAGAATATGCAGAAACACTTAAATAAGTTTCTACTCCTTTTTAATCACTCTCCCTAAAATAAAGTTTCGGATGATATGTTAGTTTATAAGTATACAGCCTAAAATAAAAGTTTTATGCTTCTAGTTCTAAAAATAACAATCCTTTCAACAACTTACAAACCCCTTTCAACCCTTACAGCTCTTTTTTCCAAATAAAAAGTAGTCTATGTCCTTTCTCAGGCTCTAGACTATGTGTCCACCAAATTTCATTTAAATCGGTCCAGTAGTTTTGGCGTGAAAGCGAGACAGACAGACCGACAGAGTTACTTTCGCATTTATGATATTAGTATGGAAGTATGGATTATTTATAAGCAGTCAATAATATACTATATACAGATTTATTAAAAAAGTTAAATATTGTGTAAATCTAAATATATGCTATAGGAGAACTTAGAACTAACATTATCGACAAGTGACTTCAGCTCTTAAATCGATTAAGATAAAGCTCCTTAAACTAAAACGTCGATAGCCATTGTTCTCAACTAAGGCAACGTTTACAGAAACCTTAAAGATAAGATCCTTTAAATTCAAAATTCACGAGTGCAATTATGTATTACGTAAAATGGTTGATTTTATAGTAATTCATTCATTTTGGTTTATTAATTTATGCATAATGAGCCGAGATGGCCCAGTGAAGGTTAGAATGCGTGCATCTTAACCGTTGATTGCGGGTTCAAACCCAGGCAAGCACCACTGAATTTTCATGTGCTTAATTTATGTTTATAATTCATCTCGTGCTCGGCGGGGAAGGAAAACATCGTGAGGAAATCTGCATGTGTCTAATTTCAACACAATTCTGCCACATGTGTATCCACCAACCCGCATTGGAGCAGCGTGGTGGAATATGCTGCAAACCCTCTTTTCAATAGGAGAGGAGGCCTTAGCCCAGTAGTGGGAAATTTACAGGCCGTTAATGTAAAAAAATATATGTAAATTTATGCATTTCCACTGGATCGATTTTGGTGTGGGATGGCGATTATTATTGATGGAGAATTTATCCTTAGCAGAAGATATTAAGGCGCGTGGTTATTGGGCAAGATAAGTGGGCAAGACAAATTCCGTTACTCTCATACACCGATAGCCTCGGAAAGCTTTGATCTAATATGAATAGCTTACCGAGGCACAGGAGTATTAATGCTACTAACTTCCAAAGATCAAGAACTGCTGACATTTTTGACAAAAAATTCCAAGACCTGCAGCCTTATGGGGTAACCACTTTACCAAGACGAGGCCGTCAAAGGCAAATAATTGGTATTTTAAGTAACTAATACAATACAGAAAACTTGTTTTATTACACAAGTTAAGAGCAAATGGATCGTTTGGGTATGGAAATTGGTAATTTTATACCTTTTTCAAAATAATACGGTTGAGTATGACCTGATTGTCAAAATATATTCAGATCTTTATTGCTATAACCTTAATACTTGTATAATTACAATGCCTACTGAAATTTGGTATAGAATATTTTGAGGTCTGGATATTGGTTATTTTTGTGAAAGGGGTGTGAATATTAAACGCATTTTAATTTAACTCCTTTTTTAACTTAAAAAATATTTGTGCATTTTTCGCCAATTAGGTTAATGTACTGTCAAGTTCAGCTACTTGTTAAATAGCAGTTGGTAATATGTTGGTCAATAAATCAAAATTAAATTCACTTTAATAAAATTCGTCTTTTAAAAAGTAATATTAAATGTACAGTTAGATACTAATTCGAAATGTAAATTCTACCGAGCCCAAACAATCACATCAATTACACACAAACGACATTAAAATTCGTTAAATAACATTTTAAGCATTGAAGAATCGAATGCCATATAAACTAGACTTTAGGCTGTCCCTTACATTTCACAATATCAAACAAACGTGACACTTTAGCCTGAGGCTAACCTGTTTAAAGCAAAGAAGAACCACATTAACCACGACAAAGTAATCTTTGGAATTGATCATTCACTGAGGAATATCCTGAACCCTTTAAGGTCACTAGCTGAGGGAACCGTGTAAACGTGCTGTGACGTCATATTAGAAAGTAGAATAATCAATTTAGCGAACATATTTGAATTTAGAAAATTTGAAAAAGATTTTTTTAAAATATATTACTTGGTAGGCTTTGTGCTAGTCAGTCTCGGTAGAAACAACTCTTTATATACTACTACTAAACAGCAGAACTCACTATTATTGTGTTTCGATTTGAAGGGTGAGTGAGCCAGTATAATTACAAATACAACGGACATAACATTTTAGTTCAGAAGGTTGGTGGCGCATTGTCGATGTAAGGGATGGTTAATATTACTTACAGAGTTCTTCCGATGTCTAGGGGCGATGTCAACCACTTACCATCAGGTGGCCCATTTACCAGTCTGCCAATATTCAATTACTCACTATATCTAACGAGCAAACGATTTATAAAACAAAATGGCCGACTATTGAAACAACCAATTAGCAGAACATTTAATAAGTCAACTATATCAGGTTTTTAGAATACATTTTGCTACAAAGACGTAAAGATCATGAAATGCGATCATGTCCAGAATCCTTTTGAAGCCAACTCTCGACTACATCAAGGATACGCCTGTGAGATGTAGTTGATTGACATTATCATGAAACACTGTGGTAATTCTGATTTTAGTTATTTCATAATCCCATCAAATCCAAAAAGCCTTATTTAAAGGATTAATTCAAGAATCTTCTCAAAGTCAGTACAAATTTCAACAATGAAGTGTATAAATTTTTAAAATATGTTTTGCTGTGATACACTATAAACGAAATATATATCTTCATCTTATTTCCAGTACATATTTTTTAAATACATACAAATTACAAAATATTATATATAAAAAAATATAATAATTTAATTGCTTATTACATTTCACAATTTGTTATTTAATTTAACCAGTTTTGTAGAGATATCTGATTGAAAACTGTTCTATTCAAAGCACCGATTGAGCTAAAATTTTACATATACATCTTTACAACCTTCCATACTAAATATTATTTATTTACATTAATTCGTCAACAAGATTAAATATTGCAAGTATATAAAAAAGTTTTTTTGACATGGCAACATATATTTCATACTGGGCACATTTAGAATATAAATGGATTTATACCATAAATACTTCTTCTTTTTTAATTTTATTACCTGTTTTGTTTGCCTAATAAATAAACAGACTTCATAAAAGGCCATCAATTTGCATATACACAAAAGCATTATACGCGTTACACGTAACCCGGTGCCCGTAATTTCTTTATCGTCTGTGTTTATAAACGTATTATAAAGCAGAGACAAAGACTGAATACAAATTATCTTAGTAATGGTTTCGCGCTTCGCCGCCCTGATCTACACCGTATAAAATTGCTAATGTGATTTTCTCTACTCGGTTACGACATAACATAAACAGATACCCTACACGTATGTTGAGTGGAGTGTGTGGCCAGATCCTACTTTTATCTAACCTTTATTATTTTATTTGGTAGGCAGACGGGTGAATGAGTCAGATGGTGCAGAGTATTCGAATTTATAAAAAAATTGCGGAGATTTTTTTCATTTACCAATTAAAATTATTAGAGGTCATGTTGAATGATAAGATTACAAGATCATATAGATGATGAATGAGCTTGAAGTTGATATTTGTTGATTATTATAGATTTAATTATGGATGAGTATTATATGTTCTTCTCAGCAGAATTTACGTATCGAGCCGTTTTTAAATTATTATTCTAACTGATCTTGTAAAATGAGGATTCCTAAGAGTCTTTGATTTTTGTTGATAAGTCCTCACTTATGGTTACAGACATGAAATTTAAGACGTGTCATCATAATAGCATCGATACTACTTACAAAGCAAAGTGCTTTGCGTTGAAACATATCGTATATAATTCTCCCATTGATCTATTAGACAACTCTTAGCGGATACCGAGTTCCTGGATTCAAATCCCTAGTTTTGAGTTACGTTGAGATGTTTTCAGTAGCTGCTCAAAGTTTAGAAGGTGGCAGTGTTTACACTCCCTTGCCTCGGAAAGCACGTATCTTAATAAACTGTTGACTGAAAACCGTAAATCCGTGCCTGAACTCTTTACCGTCGTATATAATCTGTCGTTCTATCGGATTATGAGAGTGGACTGTATATTTTCTGCACGGTTGGCTAGTCTTTTTTGAAAATAGCCGTCGTGACTGAAATTGGTAAGTAGGACAGGAGAGACTGGAATAGTGATAGCAAGAACAACGGATAATACTCGTATCACTTACACCGCGTTTACTTCACGGCAATGAGATGAGGCGGCGCATGTATGTGGTCACTAATAGTTTTTGATGTTTCTTCTCTTACAAAAGTATTTTGTAAACACGATGATTATATTAAAACAAAAGTATAATTGTTGCTTTTTTAAATTTTGTGTACTATTTGAATTTAATATTTACTTTTATAGTTATTGCAATAGTCGTGTGTAAATGTAATTATCAAGATAAGTAAGTTACAAAGTAAGTATCAGTTTATTAACGACCCACTGCTGGGCAAAGGCCTCCTCTCCCTTTTGTGGAGAAAGTTTAGAGGTTATTCCACCACGGTGCTCACTCACAGGGTAAGATAGTTAGTATATTCATATTTGTTTAGTTTTATTTATTTCACCCGTGATCATTTAGTGTTGCTATAATTTAAAAGGTCAATTCAACAGTATTTTGTATAAAGTCAAAGAAATCTAACGCATACACAAAATACAAAAACTATCACGATCGCTCAGATACCTGCCATAACTTATTAAGAAGTTCACTTGAATCAATAACTTTCTGGTGCAAATCAAATGTATCACACATTTATGTAATAAACTCGCACATATTTTAGTTGTAATGTTTAAAGACTAAACATGTTAAGTCAACGACTTGATACGAAATATTTGCGATAAGTGTGTCGATGGCCTTAATGACTATGTACGCTGGTAGTGCCAGTCAATGTGATCTTGTTTAAAGTTATCAGAAGTAATTAAAAAACCATATAAGGACGTTAAAATGTTTGCAACGAATGCAATAACATTGTTGCGGACTTTCCACCACACAGAATGTAATAAAAATTAAAACTACAAGTTACATTAAAAGTTTTAAAAAAATAACCTGATAAATATGTCATATAATTTCATACTAGATTATGATAAAAGAGCTAGGAGTTGGTGTTCGTGCAGAATACCAATAAATTATTATTAAGCAGTTGAACTTGTACTAGCTTTAAATTTATCCAGTAAAATGACGAATAGAATGATTTGATAGTAATTACTATAAGAGATAATATACTTATAAGATATATCTATTAACTCCTTAAATTAATTATTTTTAATCAATAAACTTATTTACTAATTTATATTTATATGTATATATATATATATATATATATAGAAAGCGAACCGCCCCGGCTTCGCACGGCTGATACTAAATATATTACAGAATGTCTTACAACGTTCACACTTTTTGCCATTAAACAAAACAAACCGATATATCGCTATATTTTAAATCGGTAATATCTTCGAAAATATCCATTTAAATTACATGCTATAAAGAGCCATAATTGATCTATATCAAAAGCACAATGTATTTAAAGTGCTTAATTGGATAAGGATTGCTGTATTGCTTAAAATCGTTTCGAAAATAAGCCATTATTTCTCGTAAAAAGTAAAGTATAAAAAATAGTTGTTGTGGGCAATCTCTAAGAGATAGATACATATATACCATTGCGGACTTTTTTGAAGACCTTTTTAAGGTGTATAACATTATTTTGATCTGTCTCGTAGGTTGAGCCAGTATTTGCAATGTACTGGTCGGAGATGCGCTCGTTCTGCGAAAACGTGATGTCGCAGAAGGAAGCCGCGAAGCGGGAGCGGGAAGAGGATGCCGCTGCAGACCCGCTCCGCGGAAGACGACCGGTGAGGAGGAAGCAGCGCTACGCGCACCTTCTCCCTCCGCCTCAACAGGCGTCGCAGGAACTAGGGGGGGTCTCAGTACCCCGAGAACCTCCTCTAGGTGTTGGAAGCCCATATAGGCTGGCCGACCGTCAGGGCGTCACGGTAGCATGCGTAAGTATCCCGTGGCGCCCGACGAAAGACGGAGAGGGTACCGCTGGTTTTTTAGTGGGTATTCCGGTGTGCCTTGGCGCATTCGGCGTCCAGGGCACCGGCGAGTCCCACTTACCCCCCCACCTAACATCACGTGGTGGAAGCGCGTAACGCGTTTTTCCAGCGAGAAAAAAAAAGGATTTGCAATGTAAGCGCAAAAAATATGTTTATTTACGACATCACTTTGGAAACCTCTAAAATTATTATTGTTTCTCTACCATATTGTGCATGTATTATACATATAAACCTTCCTCTTGAATCAATAAATCTATTAAAAAACAGACAGATAGCTGTAAGCGACTTTGTTTTATACTATGTAATGATTTACAAATATGAACTAATTTGTACTTTTTGCTGTCTTTATTTTACTCGTTTCACGCAACTAATTTTGTAACGAGTATCACTCATACGTCGATAATAATTTAACGTGGATGCTGAACTGCTGAGCTGAATCGAAACAAGTTATATAAATAAATTACCCAAAAAAGAATCGATAAACAACGCTGTATCTTCTGTTCTGTTCTTTCGAATGTCTAATCATTGATGACAGAAAGAGATATAACCGTTTTTAATTAAACACTCAACACCGCTTATAAGTAAAGCCGTATGTCTATTTTAATGAAATTTTTCATAGTCTGTCACTAAAAATTCATATTATGTATTATATTAAAAAAGCATTTTTTTAAAGTCAAATTAAATTCTTTCAACAGGAGTTTCGGGCGAGAATGCGGACGATTATTTCAAGTTATTCAGTGTAGTCACATGAAGATAATGAAATTAACACTTGTTTGTGCTGGATTAAGGCGCAAATGCCTTCGGGAGCGAATACCGTTGGTATAATTATTTGCACAAAACGTTGCCTAATTGCATGCCCTGTCGGCGACACTTCGCACGTGACGAGCCCACTACAGCGATGCGATGGTCCAATGCAGGAGCGAATCGAGCCACTTGACATAATTAAACTGAAGAGAAATATTTCATTAAATATAAATCATATTTCATTATAACACTCGGTTTTAATTTATAACGGAATGAGGACAAGATTCACATTATTAAAAATATATAAATGGCATAATTTTCTCTTCGTCTTTAATTGTGTATAATAAATCGAGAAGAAAATTTGAGCAAGCACAAAAAACGTCTTACTTAATTTGTGTTTATGATTAATCTCGTATTTGGCAACGAAAGAAAACATTGTGAGGATATTAAGAGGCATGTATTAGGTAATATTCTGCCACGTGTACATCTGTAACGATTCGTACGCACTGGAGATTGAAATTGCGTAGTGGGATAAGTTTAACAAAACAAATGAAAAATAATATACCATCTACAGGACGTGATGTACTATTTAATAAAAAAAATATTTGTCTTACGTGACTAAACAATTCTTGCGATTGTGATGAAACTTTTTGTTTGTTTTTTAATATAAAGGTTTTGTAGACCTTTATTCTACTAGTGCGAAGCCAGTACTATCTAGTTTCTTATGTGATATGAATATTATTTAGTTTCTATCGAAAAAAATTGTAATCTGTTCACCTGGCTAACTTGAAACGCTGACTACAGTCGTTATTGACACTTTCATGAAAGTTTCTGGTTTAGTATTAATGAACAAAAAGTTTGGTAACAAGGTTTCGCAGTGCATGCTGCTGTTAGCTATATAAATATGTATGTCAATTACAATTTTTATTTTATATATTCTTCTGTATGTATGTCATTGAATTCAAAACCTCGGGAACTAAGATGTTATGTCTCTTGTGCCTGTGATTACACTGGCTCACTCACCCTTCGAACCGGAATACAACAATACAGATTACTGTTATTTGGCGGTAGAATATCTGATTAGTGGGTGGTACCTACCCAGGCGGGCTTGCACAAAGCCCTACCACCAAGTGAATATAAAAGTGAATATAAAAGTCATCTGTACAAATTCGGGTCGAGCCGCTATTTATTTGTATAATATTTTTTATGGCTATAAGTAAATAATAATATAATAACAATAATAAACGTCAAATAATAGAATAGTCTTACTTGATAATTCTAAGCAAAAATAATTTAATATAAATATAATTACTAATTCAAATAAAATTCATCAAATATTGTTTCTCGTATTAAAATTTATGTTTATTAATTACACATCAAGTTAGTCACGTATACCTGCATGTTTCTGCTTTTACGCTAAAGTTTATGGACATTACGAAATAACGTCCTGGCGGGACAATGCAACAAACAGTTCAGTACGATAGTTTTGACACTTTGATATTTTGTTGTGGCCGTTTTGTACGCTTTATTTTCGACAAATAAAATTAGTCGAGTATTATTTTATAATAAAAATATTTCTAATGTTATCGTATAACAATGATTGTCATTTAAACAAGATTAAAGCTCAACTACAACACGTGATTGAAGTGAAATTTGTTTTCGATAGAACGTTTCACTAAAACGTTGCACAAAATTTCAGCACGCCTCATAGAAGCTCCGTTGAGATTATAAAATATTTTTTAATAAACAGATAATAAATGTATCGAGTTTTCGAGAGAACCTTCAAAAGAAATTGACAAAATCATGTCGACTTCACAGCAAACAAACTCGAGTCTAAAAATTTAACAATTCTAAATATTTTTCATTTAAAATAAAAGAATGTGAGTGAAAATTCAAGTAAAACAAAAAGGTACAAGACGAGAAATAAACAGAGACGTATAAAAGACTTTGCAGTGTTTCGAAAGAATACCAAATTTTTATCTTAATTTCTTTGAAAGCGTTTAATTTTAACAAAGAGGAAAGTAAAGTTTTGTCTTTTGTGAACTCGGAATTTATTAGCGATGAGTGAATTCTTTGATGACAGTGAATTAATATTTGCTATATTTTAATGAACCGGCATTCATTCTTAATATTGCAATTTTCTCTGTTTCAATATATTTTTCCTTCGTTTTTAATTAATTTCCATTGAAGCCCACATAGTATGTTCACAAGTTTAATTATTGTATTGTCATAAATGAATTTTTATGCATAACAGTTAAGTTTAAAAGGAAGATTTGTATATGTATAGTATATGTATGTATGTGCAAGCATAATTGTTTTTTGATGACTTTTTTTGTGACTCTTTGTTATTTACTTCAAACATATAAAACAAAAGGCAGACCTAAGCTGCGTTCATCCAAATTAAATAGCCCATCAACTAGAAGATATACAAAAGGTTCGAATAGTTAAACATTTGTTGAATTAATTTTTCTTTTCAAATAAAATTACATGGAATCAAAGTATGAAACGCCTGACTCATTAGACACGCAACACACATAATCATCATACCGTAATATTAAAAAAACCACAGAAAACAACAGATGTACAGTTAAATAAAATTCATTCGACTCCACTTGTTTGAATATATTCAATTTGTAAATATTTATTTTAATATTCCGATAATAAGAATACATTTTCGACTTAAAATATTAAAACACGACTGTTAAACTTTTTATCGTAAACATATATTCAAGAAAACTGATGATTTGTTGATAAAATAGAGAAAACTGATTCTCTTTTTTAAACAAAACTGTAAGGAAGCGAATGAATTTAGTAATGTCAGGCAATTTTTTTAATTAATAAAAATATACTTGCAAGCAGTCAAATGTAAATGTTTGCATGAATTCCACAAATAAACTAAATTACATGTGTAATAAAAGAAGTTCATACCAATAAAATATGAGATATTTTTATTCAAAAAGAAATTTAACTTATTTTGATACTAAATAGATGTTTCTTTTAGTTCAAATAAACAGTGAAGCTTAAAAGGAAGATTTGTTTCCCACAAACAGCGGCTTCTTTATTTCTAAATAATTCGGACGTTTACTTCTAGAGAAATATTTTATGATCCGCAACAGTCGGCGTGTTCCTTTCACTTTTTATTACGAAACGTGCAATATTAAGTCTATATTTGCGATTGTGAATGAATATTTACTTTTAATATAAAAATATACTTTTGATTTTATATTAAACAACAAAAAAACAAGAAATAGAATGCTAAATAAAAATATAAACATACTTGTATTCAATCGATTAATATTAACATACCGCGACTGAAACAAAATTAATTAAACATGGTACCTACTTTAAACGATGGAATACGATTTTTTTACTATTCAATATTACATTCGTGTTTTAACGCTGACATCTTTTTTATGTTATTTTAACTGCTGACTGCAGACTAGTCACCAAGAATGGTGCTTTGTCGAAACGTCTGGCAAAATAATAAAAAAATATATGCTCATGGTTATTAACCGAATATAAAAATATACAATTAAATATATTTCTAGCAAATATATAAATTTATAGTACTTTGACTAAATGCTCGACCCAAAAACTCAACACATAATCTAGTTTCCGTATTTACTTTAATTATCTACAACACAGAGGGCTAGCAGATGCGTTGCCGGCCTTTAAGAAAGGTATGGCTCGTTTTTTCGAAGGTTCCCAGATTGTATCTGTTCGGAAAAACCTCCGGCGAAAGCTGGTTTCACAGAGTGGTTATGTGGCGTGTTAGTTAAGTTTTTGGAACCCATTGTGCTTCTCTGTGTATGTAAAACGGCACAAAGTGAAAAAAAATCTTCCCATCGTTCCCATGGATTGTGGTGTGTTGTCAATGTCTATGGGCAGTGATGAGCACTTACTAACCGGTAATTCATTTGACAGTCCAAAAACCAATATAAAAAAGAATAAAAAATAAAACAAACAGAAACACTTCTCTTCCGAGTTTGTTCTAACACAATAGGTGCTCAGAATAATAAAGAGCAACAAAAACATATAGATATAAATTAAAAGACATCGCGTGGGCTTTCGACTATATTGCCGCGAGGATGCAGTAACTCTCGGTGATAGATCGTCGCTTTTCCGGCTTTCCAACAGACCCTAAACGGCTTGTCCGAGTACCGGCCTTACGAACTCTTAGCCACATTACGGTAATTGAAAAAGGTAAAATAAGCTTATATAAATTACTTTTGGGACCAGAATTAGTTTAATTAATTACTACCCATATATACTACCAGTTAATACCGTGGCTTCACATCGTTCACTTGAAATTTACAATATTTATAGTACACATACCTTCATCTCCAATTTTACTCCCTCGATGGGTGGATTAAAATGTCCTTAGGGTTTATTTTTAGCTTACTTCGTACCAAAGTTCTTCAAAATCGATTTAGTTGCTTAGTAGTGAAAACGTAAAAGACAGACAGAGTTACTTACGAATTTATGATTATATTCTTAAAATAATCCCAATTATTTTGTTTTTTAATCAGAATTTATTCAACAGTTATATTTATTAATAATTTGATTAATTCAGACAAACTTTAAAATTCATAATTGCTTATTGTGAGGTGAAGGTAATTATACATTTTGTGAGTAATAACTTAAGTTATCGTCGATAAGAAACTTGTCGACAATCAAATATTGACAAAAGTAGTTTAGTTGATACCCGATACAAAAAAAAAATAACCCCGATAAAAGAAACAAGACAGGAAAACTCGACAGCATTAAAATACAGATACACATAACAATGCACAAAAAAGTGAAATTTATTTTTCAGACAGTATTAGTTCTAATCTCTTTCGCCGTTATACCTACTCGTCGAATTCGTTGATTTTGTGAATTTAGACTATTTTTTTATTTATTTTTAACTGAGTTCAAATAAAAAGGAAGTAAGTGTGAGGAAGGGATGCTTTTTATTTGAAGTGTTTTGTTTTTTTTTGATCACAGACTTTTTAAACCTTTAAAAATATTTTAATATTAATGGACTGCATCTGTGGTAGTCACTATTAGTTAGCACACGCGGCTCCGTCGAAAAATCGAGCGAAATAATAAAAAGGTGCACATTAAAAATCCGAAAATCCATACTTCCATACTATATACTTATACTATATACTATATTAATATTATAAATGCGAAAGTAACTCTGTCTTTCTGTCTGTCTCGCTTTCACGTCAAAACTACTGGAACGATTTAAATGAAATTTGGTACACAAATTTTCTAGAGCCTGAGATAGGACATAGGATATTTTTTGAAATAAGGGTTGAAAGTTTTTATGGGAGTCCGTCATTTTTGAAGTTAAAAGCATGAAACTTTATTTATGGGCTACTGATTAAAAATGATTAAGGAGCTGTAACATTCCGTATACAGGTAAGTCTGGAAGTCTGTCAGTTTTGAAGCTAGAAGCATGAAACCTTATTTTTGGGCTACTCATTAAAAATAAGTCGATGATACGTATTTAAGAGTTTCTTGATATTTTAGGCCAAAAGGGAAAAAGTAGGGGTTGTCATTTCGTATACAGGTTAGTCTGGAAGTCCGTCATTTTAAAGTCCGAAGCTCCAAATTTTATTTTTGCGCTATCGACTAAAAATTAGTTGTTACGCATTTAAGCGTTTCTGGATATTCTACCCTAAAGGATGAAATACACACCAATGTGGTATACACAGAGGTTTTACATTAACGTAATATTTTAAGTTAATTTGTAAATATATTCATATTCTACGCGAGCAAAGCCGCGGGTAACAGCTAGTAATTATATAAAACTTTAAAAGTTATACAGCAATGTTTCTTAAACATACACAGATGTAAAACTGAAAATTAATTTTACAACCACATTGGGTCGGGGCGAAGATAACAACTCCCAAGGATATTAAATTTTGCCCAAAGCCAAACTTTTTCAAGATAACGTTGAACGTAATTTCATTTGCACCATTTAAAACTTCACCTTCAGAGAGTATGATTACACTTGTAACAATCTTGCTTAAAACATGATGAAGTTTTCTTCGAAAAAATATTCTATCAGAACTATTATATAAACGCGTGTTAATGTAAAAAAATAAAAGTAATAATAAGTATTTACCATGGTTGTGTTCGTGTTAAATTTAGAACATGCCTATTTCATATTTTAATTAATAATAATATTAATTGGATAACACACAAAAAGACACAATTGCACAGTATACACACACGCACGAACACACACACACTCTCTCACACACTGATTTACTTACTACAATACTAATAAAATTAAATATACATGAATAACATAGATTATTTTTCCAATTATCAAACAAAAGACAATCAATTTTTGGTCTTTTTAATTTCCAGAAGCAAAATAAAAAATAGTCTAAAGATAAAAGCCGCAGGACAATCTTTTCCAGAAACTTACTAAAAGGGGCCAACATTTTAAGACGTAGTTGCCAACTGGTACAATTAACTGCATACAACGTTGGCTAACGTGCGTGTAATCTATTTGAATGTTCCGGCTAGCCAGCTAACTCGGAAGTCGTGATTAGAGTTTAGTATTGTACTGTTTTCTACATTGTTTGGAATGTTTATTGCATACACGACCTACTGGACCGACTTCTTGTTATTTTAATTTAACACGAGACGTATAAAATTAAAACGATATAAACGTTAAAAAAACACCTTGTTTTTGGAATTGAACCACTTTCTGACTTCGAAAATAGGTTTGAGGTTTTATGGGTTTAAAATATGTATTTTTATTGATGTCGATTACTGATTTTAAAATCAATAGACAGGTTTGGAGGATTTCGTCTTTATTTTATTGAATTTGATATATTTTTTTTCGTTTTTGTAACGGAAAATTGTGATGTTTTTTTTTTCTTTTACACGGATTAGAGCAGAACTGTGTCAACATTGAACTGGTAGAAATCGTCATGTTTGAAAAAGCGTTATACCAGGCGACCATTTCATCTCTTTTGTTCCTTAGGTCTCTTCTTATTTTATATACGGTTCTATAGTAATACAGCTATAACTTTTGACTTTGAGTTGAAAAGGCCCAGTGGTTAAACACGTTTATTTAAATGCTTCTGTAACATAAACGAAATACATAACGAAACATAACATAACGAAAACATCGTAAAGGAATCTTTATATTTCGGATGATAATTTGCCCAAGGCGTATTTACTATTTACTAATCGACATTGAAAAATAGCAGTGGAATAATTAGCTCCAAGAAAAGACAAAGACTTCTCCTAAAAACGACAGAAGGCCTTAACGCATTAGCATGATATTAGCAAGTTGTTCATTTTTACTTTCAAATAAGTTTTAACCTTTTGACTGAAATATATACGATTGGTATGTAAATGATGCGGCATTTTTTCTTTGTTTCTTAGACAATGTAATATTTTTCGGCGGTCCTTCCTAGCACAAAAGAAAGGTCATAGTAATTTCGTATAACAAAAGAGTTTCTGGTCGACATAACTTTAGCGGGAAATGCTCAGTTTCCGACACACCGGGCGGTCTCTATGCCACATTTCACCCAAAACACTTGTCCCAATTTCCCAGTATAATTTACTCATTTCCCCTGCAAATCCACATCACCGAAATCGTAGCGAAGTAGCAAATTCACCAATTCCATTTAAAGATTGTTCACACGCAAATCTCCTTGAACAATTGCATGTCTATTGACAGCTCTTATATAGCAGTGGATTATCCCGGCTGTGTTTGTAGAGCAGTAGAGCTTCAAAACAAACATTCATTTCACGTCATTATTTCGTGAAATATTAGTGAAAACAATTAAAATTTTCGCACGTGGTTAATGGGGAAGCGAATGAAATTTTATAATGATATCATTTCAATGTTCTGAATTACTGCATTTGTGAAATCAGGAGTGTGTATATATTTATAAAGCTTATTATTTTTTAAATGTTTTGTAATCCAGCTATTGTTATTATGCATAGTGAAAGTATAACACATTCTGATCGATTTTGCTGTACAATCTGAAAACTCAGTTCACCTGAAAGGACTAATAAATAATAGTTAATCAATAACCGTTAAATGGATGGCAAAAGTAATAAATTTAAATTAAAAGTGTTACCGTATCCGAATCAACGAAATAAAACTATTTTGAAATGAATTTAAATCGTGTTTATTAATTCAGTTTGTTGTTTTGTTTATTCGAATGTTTTCAGAGATCGTTTACTGAAGTTATCACTTTAAAATAACTTGATTCCAGTTGTTCAACAGAGTATTACTTATTGCCAAATTAAATAACTCTCATATTTCTTAGATAGATAGATAGATTGTTATTTACCTTGGTTCTTTTACTTTGGGCGAGCCCGTCTGCTTACCACCCACTTACCACATATTCTATCACCAAACAGTAATACTTAGTATTGTGCTGTTCCGGTTTGAAGAGTGAGTCAGCAAGTGTAACTAAAAGGGACACTTTTTCTCAAAGTTTGGGAACTAAGATGTTATGGCATTGGGAATGTAAAGTAATAATATTTCTTATAGTGCCAATTTCGATGGGCCAGTTTACCAATCTGACTATATATTTTAAATAAAGCAAAAAAAACAAATAAATGCCCTCGTAGTTTCAGAAATCATAAATTTGACAAACGAACCTCAAGGGATACCTCTACACCCGATATAGGTTCAATAAAATTACGCGAGAACAGGTCACATTGTTGAACAGGCCTTAAGTAGAGTTACAAAGTGATTTATTCCGTCCCCTGCCAATTCTTAGACGGTTGATTAAATTCCTTGGAGTTACAGCCGTCCTCAAACGTCGCGAAGTTTATATCGATTAGCCTATAATTTCATTCCCCTGAAGGGACGCATTATGTACCCTATTAGGAACACGTGGAAATGAATTCGAAATGCCAACAAAACGTCTCGACTTAATTAACTAGGTATGTACCTTTGTCACACAATATCAAATTTAGTAATTAACATTTACCTGTATTCCTATTTTGAAATTTAGTAAGTTTCTTGTTGCTTTGTCTACGAAACTTTAAACAGTAGTTAACTTGTGGTATACGTGCTTATAGAATATAAAGAAGGCTCAATTTTAAGATTACTTTTAAATTTTCATAGAAAACAATGTCATCCCAAAAATATCTCACTAACGTCCCGTCTCGACTTTGTCCTGGAGAAATAAGAATTTCCCAATCGCAACGCCACCAAACAGGTCTAATCTAATACAAACACCAGGAACTCACTCAAATAGTTTCAACTTAGTACAATAGTTTCACCCAAGATATAGATTCTGGTTCTATTTCCGATATAAACTTATTCAAATAGGTAGTTTTGTTACTTATTTAAAAATAAATGACACTTTGATTTCTGTTATTACTAACACTAAGTTACTATTTTAACCACGATACACGTTATACTTTAAAGGAAGTTGGCAGATTGTTTCTGATTCGGCTACAAGCTGTTTTGGATTTCTGCTTATTGTCAATGTTTAATTATTTTCTGAAAACTGATATTTCTTCTACCCTCAATCACTTCCTTAGAGATTTTCGGCCTTCATAGGGCTATGAAAAAAATTGTTTTTTAAATTGAATCTTGTCTTACTAAACGAATTTCTTCTTTAAAACTATGAACGTCAATCGATATATAATAATGGGCAGTCTCTTAAGATCGTTGCTTGTAATTACCATTAGCTAAAGCCTTGATTTCCAACCTAAATTGCAATCCTATTTATTAATAAACAAAATTGACGATATTTTCTTAATAATACGGGGTCATAATCAAGTTCGAGCAATATTTAAAACATCATAATTCGATAGAACACAAAAAAGATATAATCAACCAGCGAACACAATTTCATCCTAAAGAAAATGATATGATTTATATTAGTGAATAAACTACATATTCTGATTTGGGTATAGTGTGAACGTACCGTGATAATAAAAATAAGGACAATAAAAGTGACAAGAAGGTAGACAAAGAAAATTCGAACGTGCTTTCTTGTCAATTAAGATTATCTAATTGACATGAACACTGTCATAATTATGTTATAACGCGTAACGATTGAAAAACAAACAATACAAAAATCTACTTTTTAATAAATAAAACTACCCTCGATGATTTATTAACAGTTAAATCTAAATTGAAAAGGAAACATCCGAATTCATTTAACAATATACATTCCACCTAAAAACCCGACACGGGGTGTTTGAAAAAACATTTCCGAGCAAAATTCACCCTAACCCAATCGTGTTGTTAAATTTTTTGTTTAAAAAAAAATAAAATGAACAAACGAGTAGATCGTGTCGGGACGCGAATCGTGACGATTAATTATCACTCATCTGGGATTTGAACCCGAAACAATCCACGGTCGCCGTGAAAAATAATTTCACAAAAAAAAGACAGGTCTTCGATCAACTCTTTTGTATTTTTATGGGAAATTCATTTCAGTCTTGAATACGGAATTTTAATTATCGACGACGGAGCACAATGATCTGATGTCGACAATTCGTTGATTAAACTCGAAGGATAATAATTTAAGCTGGGAAAATATATTTCAAATTAGTATATTATAAATTATATTCATATTTTAGACTACTTTTCTTGATCGTTATTTTTTTTTAATACATACAAAATTTATTTCATATATTTTTATATATGTTTCATTTATTTTTTAAATGGAGACTTGCAAATTATGCTATTAATAAAAGTGGCATAAACCCGCTTCTCATCAATGTGTTTTTGACATGAACTTTAAATTTTTGAATAGGCCAAGTTAATATTAACTGTGGAATCTTATTATAGAAACAAATAAAGAGCCCCAGAATGGATGTATTAAATTTGCGAAGTCGGAAATTAGGTGTTATTAGTTTACCTTTCCTCCTCGTGTCTATACAATGATTGTGACCTTTCCTTTAAAAACGACCCGTATTATTGTGAATACATATATTTTTAATACGTATATTGTTGTCTTCTTTTCTCGAATGTCAAATCCATGATGCCAGAACGAGATAATGAAGTATTTAATTTGATAATCAACATTAACAAATAATTCATACCTTATCACATTATAGAATTTCTGAGAATCACCATTTTTCAATTTATTCATATGAGGAAGACATTTGATATATTATTTCCAGGGCAAGACACAGATATCATCTTTTTTATAATCCGTATATGAGAATTCCAAGGAAGTGGTTGATTTTTTTAGTAAAGATTGTGTGTGTGGAAAGGGATATTTTGGCTTATAGACATTGACAAGACATTACCATTGAAGTAAACACATTATATCATAACTACACCGTCGATACCTCGTATTTGTATCTTACATGGGATTTAACCGCAGCACAGCAAAATTAAATAATGCTGTTTGGAGCTACAGTAACTGATGAGTTGGTATCTAGACGGGCGAGCTTAAACCCTTACAACCACTGAAAAATTAAGGAGAAATATATTGTAAAGCCGATATGACCTACTGTCTAAAAACAGGTGATTTGTAACCTAAGATTGCTAGTTCAAGGCCGTTTATGCGGCTTATAAAAATTCCGTAGTATGCAGCCTGCATTTGAGCAACGTCATAAATATTTCAAGCTTAATACTGTTAAAAAATAATAATATAAAAATTTTCATATACTTCGCGTTTGACTTTGGTCAATTAATTGCGCCAATGATTTTCATTTATATTTTCAAAGTTTTCTCATTGCGAGATTACTTAGTCAAATTCTAAAGTATTGGCTATGAATACATTTACAGTAACCGTATTTTTAAGTTTATTTTATTTAAATTCAAGTTTCTAGTTTAGAATCTTACGTTGACTAATCGTTTGACTGAGAAATACCTTAGTTGAAATTCATGGCCGCAACTGAAGTATATCGATCGAACCTTTTAAAATAATTGTATACCTTTTATGTGATATTATATAAAATAATATTTTTTTATAGAACAATGAATGTATCATTCGTATCTACATAGGGTTTCAGTAACAAAATGTTTTGACATGGTTGAAATAAAAATAAAACAAAAGAAAATCTCAGGATTATATAATAATCATTTAGTCTTAGACGAAAAGTAAAAACGTCTTGGCATTTCGTTTATGTACAAGTCATCGAGGTCGTCTTTCCGTTAGATTTTTTTTTTCTTGTCCCAATGTTTTCTGAACCGTAAAGTTACACATGAACTAGTTATTTTCATTGGCGTTACGTGTATCACATATTAATTGAAAAATGAATTCGTTACAGCACGCATTGCTTCCGTGGCTTTTTACAGATAGAAAAAACATTGTTTCCTATTATAATAGTGATTGGAACTCAAGCCTTTGTGCATTTAAGTAATAAAACAAATTAAAAAGTTTAAAAAATATTTAAAAGTGACGAATAACTACGAAAACTTAAGGTAAATTATGAAAAAAGATTGAATTTGTACTTTTATCATATTTAAATATTTATAAAGCGCCACCACAAGGAGCCAGATTTTTTGTTTATTATTATTAAATATCTTCGATTAAGTTTAATAATTCGTTTCATTTAATAAATAAAATAAACGAATTACATTTTATTATAAGTCGTTTAATTATCCGTTTTTTTTGTTATTATTATAAGTCACTTGATACGAAATATTTCATATAAGAATTATTGCACAAGTAAAATTGAAAAATACATTTTAAAATAATATCAAGATATACAGACAGCATTCAGTCAAAGGTTTATTATAAATATGTATATATAGCTCAGTTTTTATTATGTTACAAATGACCGCGGTCGTGAGTCCGGCCGGGGTTACACACAATTTATCCCGAACAAGGGACTTGTTTTTGCCATTACCCTAATGTGTAAATAAATACGAGCGATAATTAAACTCGGCACTGAATGACGCGAAACTAATTGCTTTCCGGCCTTTTTGTCTTTTTGACATATATATGAAAAAGTTTTCTATGCACATGTTGAGATTAATCATTTTTTACAGTACGTCTACCAAGTCTTAAGTGATACATATACCTAGATAGATTATAAGAAATATTTTCCTTGATTTGTAAATAGTACAAACCGTTAGTTTATAATTAAACTAACCATATTATAAGCCACGTGCCCACTAAACTATAAACACACAAACCTACACGATTTAAAATTATAGATAGAATAATAATTACATACATTTAATTCTATATAGTTGACGTTATAATTTTATTATTATTAAATATTTTATGGGATCTTCATTAATAATAATGTTATGAATACTTACGCATTAAATAGAAAAATGATTAATTTTCGCTACACTTGCTATTAGATTTTTTTTAATAATAGAATAATCTCATAATTTCAAATGTTGCGTTAATGTTTGGCTTATTAAATAACGTATGTGATGGGTCACATAGTTACGAACTGATTTAGATTTAAGCTTTATAATGGATATTCTAAATTTATTTTAAAATAAGCTATAAAAATCTAAATATTTTATAAGACATTTTGATTAAAAAATATTTTAAAATATTATTAAAATAGAACGAATTCGTAAGTTGGATTTTAAAAGAATTTTCGCTCGGCAGTTTTAAATTCATCTAGTGCTATGCGGTGACGGGAAACATCGCAAAGAATTATTTATGATTTTAATGAATTTCCAGAACATGATCCATTAATGCGTTGTGCAGAAGTGTAGTTGGTTATGGTCCAATTAATTCTCTAGAGATACATGATTATTGACATTGTCGTGTAGTTTTCAATCGACTTAAAAAGAAGAAGATTCTCAATTCATCAGTACGTATACTCATATTGTTCGCGTATAACTTCTTCTTTAATAATTAATTTTAATGATTGCTTATTGCGTTGAGTTCAAGATAGCGCACTCGAAATCCCATCTCAATTTCATTGGTACAGACATTGTTAAGTTTTTATTGAAAGCATAAATTCGGGATTTTTTTTTTTGATAGTCTATTTATAGTTAAACTTATTTTATCAAGTCTTGAGCAACATCGAAATACTTGGATAGAGAAATTAATTACAACGAAATGCTCAAGTAAATTCGCCAGGAGACATCTTTACATTGTAAGAACCCCTTGAAGGACGAGAAGTACTTTCACCGAATGAAATCCTTAAAAAGGTTTGTTGTTGAAATGTTTATTTCCAACTTTATTTTTGTCCTTTTTATTTCCCTCTTGTATAAGGTAAGAATGGATCTTTATTTTTAACTATAAATGAAAAAACAACAACATTATATTATTTTCTAACGTAATAAACTGTACTTAAATATCGTCTTTTTTTTTAATTGAAAATATACTCATAAGACATATTACTATGTATAATCTATATGTTACTGTAAAAGCTCGAACTAAGGTAAATCTTAAGATTTTCCAGTAAAACCTAAGATTTACCGACATGAGTTGGTAAATGTAAGTATTTATTATAAAGGGACGACTTTTTCGGACTTTTACCATTCCAACCTAACCTAACCTAACATGTAAATCCTAAGATTTACCAAGTGAATGATGGTAAAAGTTCGAATCCCAAAGTTTTATGGACATTTACCATTCATAATCGGTAAATCTTAGGTTTTGCTGGAAAATCTTAAGATTTACCGTATTTCGAGCGTTTACAGGAACATATATACACATTACATGTGTACTCAGTATGAAGACCCGAGAATAAGCCGTCAAAACGTCATTTAATCTGAAGGGACCTATTCATAATAAATTGCATTCATTAATTCAAACTGCATTAGTCTATGATGGAACTTCACAAATGTTCCATAATAGAAGACAAGGCCTGTATCCAACAGTACCATTGCTTTAACTACTTTACATATAATTTTATTATTATATTTAAATTGTATATTAAATATCAATTTATTTGAAAATCGTGAGTTATTCTATTAATTCTTTCTCTAAATGGCATACGAAGACTAGCCTAACATTAGGATGTAGTTACACTTGTTCATGATAAGGAACCAATTAATACTCGCTTACAATTATCATTTAGTTCCCAACGAAACTTTTCAAAAGATTAGTGCAATCAAAAAACACCTTTATAGCGCGATTTTCATTTCCCGTCAGGTGAAATAAACTTGTGAAACATGCATTATTAAAAGAGTATCTTCGCAGATACAAAATACAAATATTTTAGAACCGGTGTCAAATTTGTACGCCCAACGCGTACATGACGAGAGCCTTGTGTTTTTCTCTATGTTTCGTTTCAGGCTTTTTATCGTGAAATAACGATAAATATAAAGTTTATTGATGTCGACGTGTTGTGACAGAGATCATTTTATATAATTCGGTTTTAGATTGTATTTTATGTTTTATGTTCTGACGTTATTGTACGAGGAGAATATTTTTTAACCTCATAAAGTATAAGTTGTCTCTGCTTATTATTGCGTTACGTGCTTACTTTTTAAACTTCGAATAATTTTCGATACGATTAAGCGCGTTGAAAAATATAGAAAAGTGAAAAAAATAAGTTTATAATCTATGTAATATTTTCAAGTTTCGAATCCAGGAAACACGTACACATTTAAATAATGCCGAATACATTTTTCTAAATATATTTTTTAAAACGTGTGTATATATTTTAATTTAAAAAAACCGTCATAGCTAACTGTGCAATAAATATTATATACCACTATACAAGTACAAATGTGTGCGCATACACATGTATTCTTTTCCAACCTTTTCTTAAAGGGCGATAGGACGGTAATCCGACACGATCGAAGTGAGGACACGTTCAGACCGAACGGCTTTACTTGCTTAAATAAAAAATGATGATCATTCAAAATACGATTTCGAGTTAAATATTGTTCATTCTTGGAACACTTTAGTTTATAGACTAACTGTATTTTTCGTTCGGTGTTGAACTTGCTACAAATACGATCAGTAAGATCTAAATTTAATACTTATTAAAATTCTATAACCTGTCAAAATAATAATCGTTCAGTTAACGGTGATTTCAAAAGACTAGTTGTAATAAGTTTCAATTTTCAGTCCTAATAATTTATTATATTATTATTAAAAGTGGATTTATATTTAGATTTACTTTACTATCTTTGCAAGGCTGTATCATATACATAATAGTTTTACCTAACTGCCTCAATGGTTATGACTACCTTGTAAGGATACAGATAACAGTTTTCTTTGTTCGGACCATAGTTCGGGGCAATGAAATACTATTGTATTTTAATAATAAGAAATTCTCAGAAACGTTCCATAGTTTCGAAGTTAGAAGCGTTACACTCTGCACGCTATAAGCGTCCGTATAGACCTTTGGTCCTGAGCCTGAAGTCTTTCCGGTCTCTGAATTGCTATCCTATTGGATTATGATACTAATTAGGGGACATAGTGCGATTATACTTGCTGACGATTAAAAATGTGATCTACACAAATAGTCAGTCTTCTTTAAGAACGTTCGCCGTGGCTGAAATCAGTGAGGAGATCATATATGATCACTAACTTACCTTACATTGTGGTTAATATGTTATGATTTGCTTTATCATTTTTAAAACAATTAATTATCTTTTACAAACTATAGTACTTAAAACCTACTATTTAAACAATTTCAGTGACTAGCAATAACAGCTTTTAAAATTATTATATTACCTGATTATTCATTATTCTTTTAAACTATTACCAAACATTTTTTTTTTCAATTATGCCAAAAAATGGAATGGAATACTTCAGGATTTAATAAAAATATGAAGATACTAACAAAGCATTGTTGGTACACCATTTTGGCCTCAAAACGCAAAACATTCTGTTCTTAAGAGACACTAGAAGTCCTCCATTTTAATAGAGGATCGTTACTGGCAGGTAAGAAGGTAAGGGCTCTCCACGCAGCGCTATACAAACGTTGCGTGTTCCAGATCTGGTTCTATTCACACAACGACTGTACTGTGATGTCGGCTAATGACGCTGGTTTTGTTTGCGAACAATATAATTTTACTAGAAGTTTTAAAGTTATTATAACATTGATTCAATTAATATTGTAATATAAAAATTTTTTTTTTTCGCCCTTTCTTTTTGGTTAACTTTGACGGTCTCGACACATAATATAATACATAAACATTTACACATAGATACATTAGAGTGAGGATCGATCTCAAATGATTAACGCACATTTCTGTAGTAATCTGTCATCATTATTTGTAAGTCAGCGGTAGCCTGATTTATCCTATTTAACTTAACTTAACCTACAAGCACCATCGAATTGTAAAGTGCTTAAATATCGTGAGAAAATCTACATGAGAGAAGCTTAGAATATGTTTCAAGCCTTCTCGTCAAACGGAGAAGACCTTAGCCCAGTAGTGACCGTTACGTTCTACTACTAACTTATTAATAAATACATATTTGTGAACTACAGACTAAGTTCAACAGTTGATATAATTGGTGGATGAATAAATATAGTCTACAATTTCTTTTGTCATTTTTTTGTGACATAATACATTGCTGATCAACAAATAAAATTCGAACACAAATTTCAATTTTATCTTGGCGATGCTTGGCTGAACCTGTACTTGTGACTCTCGATTCAGATCTAACAGAATACTCAAACATAACATAGAGAATGTGACCGCAGCTATGTCTCAGTTTAATATTAAGAGGTCAATCTACTAAAAATGGTGAAACATTACAATATAAATTTATATGTAGATATATTCGGCACAATATGATTTTTTATTTTTACAATGGCCGTGTTTTGTATAAAATCACATGACATAGCCAACGACATGCCTTTCGTTACGGCATCTCAAGACAAACTAGTCAACGATACAGGATATATTATAGGGTACCTGTGTGTGCACAAACACAGGTGTACTCTCTATTCCCTCTACTCTCATAAATATATGGCACGGCAAATCCAACACGTCGATACGAGTTCAGTACAGGACTTTACAAAATCAAAATCAAAATCAACATATACTTTATACAAATAGGCTTCTACAAGCACTTTTGAATCGTCATTTAACAACTATTTAAAGTAAATCTACCACCTGTTCGAAATGTAGATTCTACCGAGAAGAACCGGCAAGAAACTCAGTAGTTACTCTTTTTCAACATCTAAAAATACAGTCATGTTAGTTAAATACAATTATATATGTAGGTATGTTATGTCTCCTGCCTGGAACTCAACAAGTATTAACTCCACGCTTTTTTATCATCAATATAATCTTGTATCGAATAATAAGCCTTCTTTACCAATGTATTTTTTACAAATGTCTGCGGAATTTTATTATAGAAACGGATACCTTGCCCCAAGAATGATTTTATTTACTTTGCGGAGTCGGAAACTTGACGTTCTAAGCTTATCCTTACTTCTTGTGCATATACAATGATTATCACTGATTTTATCAAAGTGATCAATGCTAATGCTAACTGCCAAAATAAGCGCTACTACTTTGAATTTTCGACAAAATAATCAAAAACTTTTTATCCGTCCGACATAAAGTTTGAAGATGTTGGAACGCAGAGATCTGCGGTCTAACATCTAGATATAAGCATGCCACTAGATCCTCGAGGCAGCGACGTAGCGACATCATGAGAATAAGTGGTTTCAATATTTTTAAGAACATTAAGTCAAAAGCTGATTAAAATTATTTCAAATATGATAATTCATTTCAAATTGTGTCATAATTCTATCTAAAGTAAAGTATGCTCAGGACTCACATGCATATTTAAGGAATTTCTGGGAGTTATTTTTCTAAGCCTTCAGTACTTGTTTGTGCAACTGTAAAATTAAGTCGGCTTATGACTTATCTTTACTTTACAGTAATATAACCGAATTCAAGAGTTAATGCTTTGTGATTTAATATGTAATCCTTCACCTGTTAAATAGAAAGATTTGCGGGTTATTCTGCCACGCTATAATAGCCGTCAATTGTGAATTTTCGACTATACTAAAGTTGATGTTGATTGAGCATTCTTGAACATTGAAATAGCGTATATTGCCCTTTATACACATAAAAGAACGTTGTAATTTACACAATGATTGAAATAATCAAATATCAAAACGGCTCCAATGAGCACTTAAACTATGATGATTTATCAATTTAGCTTTTAATTGTATTTGTTATCCTAAAAGCACTTAAATCTAGCGGTATTCAGTCCCTAACTAAGGCATTCTAGTTAAGGTACTATTTTAATATCAAAAACGTAATTAATATTATCTACTTATGCTTTCAAATGTATAGTAGTTATAGTAGTTATTCCTTTGAGGAGAAGGTTTGGAGCATATTCCACCACGCTGCTCCAAGGAGGGCCGAACTTCTTTGAATTTAGACATATGCAGGTTTCCTCATGATGTTTTATTTTACCGTCGAGCACGAGATGAATTATAAACACAAATTAAGCACATGAAAATTCAGTGGTGCATGCCTGGGTTTGAACCCGCAATCATCTTATGTATCAAACTTAATATAACTGAAAATCTTATTTCTTAATTATTTATATGTATACTCGTATTTCAGAATTTCGTCTGAAGCATGCAGGTTCCACGATGTTTAACTTTCCTATTGAACATGAGACTTAAAACACAAACTAAACATGCATCATTAGTGATACCTTTTTAAACGTATAGGTAATCTTTACTTAAAATTCACGCGTCCTAGCCACTGAGCCATCATGGTTTATTTAAATGGTTTTCATGGTTTATTTTACTAGGCAATACCTAATGAACGAAACACATCAATGAAATGATCTAATCATAAACTTCATCTGTATTAAATTTCATACTCGTATTAAGTTACAATTGTCACTGTTATGAGTGTGTTGGCGAATGTCCAGCTTAGTCGTGCTCAATAACATGCAAGTGGACAGAGTGACTCTTGACTCCAAATAGTGCAACGATAATACTTTGAAAATTCTCACGTAAATCATTGTAATTTTATACATTTCATAATATAATTCTGGACTTATCGAATCTAATATTATAAATGCGAAAGGAACTCCGTCTGTTTGTCTGTTGTTCTTTCATGGCCAAACAATATACGCTTATTTTTTATAGCTAGCACCTGACGACCAACCCCTAAAATGCGAACGATGCCGCGGGGTCAACTAGTTGGTTATAAAATCATATATTTTTGTGAGGTTATTTTCATGACATGACATATATATATATACGCATATAGATAAACTTAAAATGCTAAATATTGTATAAAATAATTGTTCGTTTCATATTACAAAATTTTTATTCTTAAAACGGAACTCTGTAAATTACTATTTCCAAGCGATCGAAATCGATGACGCACAATATATAATATATGAATATATTCTTTAAAAACATAAAATATATTTTCATAATTAAAATTATTCTATTTTCCGGTTCAGTAATAGTAAAAAAAATAGTATGTATGTATTTGCCTATTCGTCGCCTACTATGAATGAAGTTGCAATGAATGGAGCTCAACAATTTGTATTATTAGAATTATAAGTAAAATCAAGTCATTGTTCTCATATAATCATGTTTGATCCGTTTAGTCGTTTTGGCGTGATTAAGTAACAGATATCTTTCTCATTTATAATAATAATAATATGGTATAATTACGAGATAAAGTAAATTAAGGGACTCTAGTTTCATTTGATGGATACATGAGTGGCAATTTTTTTTACAGTTTGCCCCACACGACGTTTTCTTTTGATGAAAATACATGAACTCAATAATAGCTCCTTGCTTGGGTTTAAACCAGATATTTCCGGTTAAGATTTATTCTAGTCGCTGCCCATAGACATTGGTGCTGTAAGAAATATTAACCATTCCTTACATCACCAATGCGCCACCAACCTTGGGTACTGAGATGTTCTGTCTCTTGTACCTGTAGTTAACTAGCTTACACCCTTTAAGTAAACCAATACTGAATATTGCTGTTTGCCGTAAATGTTTATAACTACAACAACTTAAATAGCGAAACTAAAATTATAACTTTCGAACGGTATAGTACCATAGATAATATGCACAAAACAAAAGTTGGTCGGACGTTAACTGTACGCGTTCCTAGTTATTAGTTATACCAATTTAAATAACTTTATAACTAAATAAGGACATTTACCATCTGTTTTACCTCTCTTCCATAATATAATACACAGACCCCAAATAATTTATATATGCAAAAAATCACCTGTATCCATTCTTTAAAGAAGGACGAACGAAAGAAAAGCTTTTGTTAATTTGTTTTGAGATTGTTGATAACAGGAGAGCAGGATGTTTCACCTAATAGCTCTTACATATAGTTAGTAGTAGATCAATTTGAGCTCTTTTTGACAAATAAAACATTTGTAAATAAGCCATTATTATTCGTAAAAAGTTAAGTATAGAAAATGTTTATTGTGGTATATACCATCGCGGATTTTTTATAGACCTTTTTAAGGTGTACAATACTATAGAATATTATTTTGATCTATCTCTCAAAAATCTCTCAAACATCTATCTATCAAAAAATTTATTTATTTACGACATCACGTTCAAAAACCTAAGTTATCATTGTTTCTGTACTATATTATGCATGTATTATACATATAATCCTTACTCATGAATCACTCTATTAAAAAAACCGCATCAAAATCCGTTGTGTAGTTTTAAAGATCTAAGCATACACAGGGACAGACAGACAGCGGGAAACAACTTTGTTTTATACTATGTAGTGATTACATACAATTCTTGATTAATACATCGTAATTAATAACAGAATCCACTCCACTTAACTGCCTACTTAGACATTAATATGACATTCAAAGTTCTGATAACAATAACGGCGTCATTTAAAACGCAATAATTTAGATAGATTATTTATCGTTATCAATTTTGTTAGTTGTGTTTACTCCTCCTGTAGTTGAAATACGCTATAGACCACTTTATCTACTCCAAGATTGCCTGAAAGAGATCTTACTAGTGATTGCGTCTTTAGCGATAAAGGTCTGTTTAAACCTTTTATAACATCCTATTATATTATTTTACTGTAACAGTTAACCGTAAATACAACAAACATTATTATTATATATTTAATGTCTACGTCGAAACGAAATGTTTTCATTAAAAAATAGCGAGTTGGGTAAAAAAAATTCGAATTTCAAAATGTGACAGAAGTAAATCTTCTAAGCTAAAAGAGATGGTGTTAACTGTTAACGCTTAAATAAATGCAATATGTCGAATTTTCAAAGTGATGGATGAGATGCGCTGAGATGGAACCATGAGGTTCCAAAGATTGTGGGCTTAATGTGTATAATTTGAGTCAATAACACATCACATGCTCGACGGTAAAGGAAAACAGCTTAAGAAAATCTGCATATGTCGAATGAAATTCAGCCAATAATCAAAGCCATTATGGATACAGAGTCCAATTCTATTTCCAAAATGAAATTGGATAAAGATATCTGAATTTCGTTGTTTCCAATTCTTCTTCCAATAAGATATCTCGTGCATGCATTCTGTTTACTTATCGCTATAAGCTGAATTTATTTCTTGGCACTTATATATTGTATGATGCAGAAATCTTGCAGTGCTATGCTAAACATTAGTTAGGGACTTGTCACACTGGCAGGACTATGTTCTCGTTCTGTTATAAGTAAGAATTGTCAAAAGAATTAGTTTATTATAAGGAGAATTGGTGCAACTTTCCGAACGTAATTACGTCAAGCTGTCAGATTGGGTTTAAATTATTTACTGTTGGCGGGACTGCGGTCAAGCGTATCGCTGTTATAATGTTTTGTAATAAAATTCGCAAATTAGAAATCGATAAAAGTATTTCGTTATTAACGAATATATTCTTGCTATTCGATTATTGAAAGTAATTTTGTTTTGTTAATAATAGCTTAAAATTTTAACACAGCTTCCATATTTCGATTCTTGAATTTGCAAATTACATACGTGTTTTTTATTTTTTTTATATTGCATACAAATAATAATTTCATCGGCAACAAATATTAAATAATTGAAACTATACATCTTTACTCGATATTATATTAATATAACGGACACAAAGATAAGTGTCTGTATGATTTGCTATTTAAGAAGAATTTAATTTAAGAATGAGGACGAGCATATTGTGTGGTTTAATCTTCGTTTATAATATCAATATTTTCGTTACTCTCCGTATAACGTCATTGCGCTACGAACCATAACATCTAACACGTTTTATATTTTGAACCTGTAATTGTGCTAGCTCACTCAATTAAACTGAAACAGCGACATGTAGATACATTTATGGAGTATTTATGTTTTGCGGTCGAATGGTTAACGGCAACAAAAGACCTGTGGAAATCTCATACCAATTATTATTACTTCAAAATAATAATAATTTATATTTTAATTATTTTATCGCCATGATTATTTTAATTTAAAATGATAATGTATATTTAAAAAATCTTCCCACGCAAAACAACGTAATTAAATCAATGACATTCATGATGATCTTCTTTGCTTGGTAGGACTATATGCAACCCACCTGGGTAGGTATCAGCCAATCGTCATATATTCTACCACCAAAAAGTTATACGTAGTATTGTTGTCAGTGATCAGTGAGTTAGTGCAAATACAGGCACAAGGGACATAACATCTTAGTTCCCACGATACAGGTAAAGAGCCAACGTCTATGGGCTCATATATGGTGTTCAGTTACCACCACGTCGTCCATTTGCCAATACGTCTACTCATATGAAATAAAAAAAAATGTATAAATTAAAAGTTCTGGTATTATCATTCATGAAAAAGAGTGAATTTCTTGTCTATTATTTTTGATACAATCTACATTCGGAACCAATGACAGTATTATTAAAGTGCGTGTCGGTTAAACTACTGGAGTTAAGTAAATATTTGATTTTTGATTAAGCAGTGTGTCGCCACCTTAGTTACAATTGAGATAGAGTTTGTAGTAAAGGTCGGTTTCACGGCTGCAAATTGGTTTTGTGTCACGTCTATCGAAAATCTGAATTGGTTTTAACCTCAATATGAAATAACTTTTCAGCATGCCTTTTCGGCACAGTTTTTGTTTCGAAAAATATTATATTTCTAGTATTTTCGTTTTAAAATAAAAATTGATGCATGATTCAGTTATTTCAATAAATATTGTCGAAATGTTGTCCTGTTTCGTGCGAGAACGTATTACGTATATGGTATCTCTAATGTATTTTTGATGGGCATAAGTGATTTTCGATTCACTATAATCATACCGTTTAACAAACCATCCGTAGAAGGGTAGAATAAATAGTAAAAAAATGATATATTTTCTGAAGTTATACTACCGTTATAGAAAACATGATGAGATTATGAATTAAAGGAAAATAATCGAAAAACTGTAAAAATATTACAGGTATTCTAATTGTAAAATATTTTCTTAGTTCATTGACAAGATATATTATATTACAGTACAATAGTTACCTGCCGGCCGTGGACATATCATGACGTTGATCAAGTGCTATTTGCACTAGTATTAGTTCTTATTTAAATGGAATGAAATAAATCTAAGACAGAAATAACTGATGTGTGCACTATTCACTATACACAATACACCAGTTATATTCTACTGCCAGGCCAGGCCAGACTTTGTATAATAATTTATGTTTATATATTTCATTATAATTACAATTAATATAACACGTTAGATTCATGCTTGGCGGTGCATTAATTATGTAAGAATATTAAATAATAGTTTATTTAGGTTAAACAAACGGACAGTTATATTTTCGTGGTTTAAACTTTAAACTCATCGGTAATTTTGATTTTGTTTGAATCTAAAGTATCCACTAAAATATAAAATAAAATCTGTATCAAATAATAATAAAATTACTTTAGGGTGGAATAATAATTGACGCAAATGATATGGCGATAATTATCTATTAAAGAATTGATCCCCAACGGTCCTAAATAACAAATGCAGTGAATTTGGACACGATGCCGATCTGTAAAGACATTTTATGTCACATAAAATGAGAAAACAAAATTTACAATATATTTATAAATGAATAAAATCAGAACATATGTTAGTATCAAAAACTTGATTGCTAAGGCGAAGACGGAGTACATTGGCAGAATTGGCGAGAGACTGGTGCGTCTCCCTTCAGGAACACGTGCGTTCTGGTCTCTCGCTAAAGCTTTCTTAGGGAATTTCTGTCAGCCTTCCTTTCCATCTCTGCACAAAGACGGTAAGTCATTGGGCCATACCGCGAAGGAGAAAGCTGATCTTTTAGGCTCTCTCTTCGCGGTGAACTTGACTCTGGATGACCGAGGAAAGTCACCACCAACAATCACGCGGTGTGATACCACAATGCCGGAGGTTAAATTCCGGCAAAGTGCAGTTCGTAAAGCACTTCTTTCCATGGATATTCATAAGTCGAGTAGACCCGATGGCATCCCTCCAATCGTGCTACGGACTTGTGCTCCCTAGTTGGCGCCGGTCTTAATGCGTCTTTTCCGGCAATCCTATGCATTCGGCGTCGTCCCGAACTCCTGGACGACTGCTTTGGTGCATCCGATCCCTAAAAAGGGCAACCGCTCAGACCCGTCCAACTTATAATATATAATAGGCCCATACCTATAGCCATCACCTCCTTGTCCTCCAAGGTAATGGAGTCCATTATAAACTGCCAGCTCTTTCGGTACCTAGAGGAGTACCAGCTAATTAGCGACCGCCAGTACGGTTTCCGTCGGGGTCGCTCAGCCTTCTTCTAGTTTACCTTACTCATAGATGGGCGGAAGCACTTGAGAGCAAGGGGGAGACATTAGCAGCCAGTTTGGACATAGCGAAGGCCTTCGATCGCGTGTGGCACTAAGCGATTCTCTCGAAGCTTCCTTCCTATGGGCTTCCCGGGAAATTATGCAATTGGATTACCAGCTTCTTGGCAGATCGGAGCATCAAGGTCATTGTCGACGGTGCATGCTCCGACCAAAAATTCGTCAATGCTGGTGTTCCACAAGGCTGGGTTCTATCACCCACTCTGTTTCTTCTGCATATCAATGACTTGTTGCAAATCAGTAACATTCACTGCTATACATACGACAGTACCGTAGACACCTCATACACCGGCCGTGCTAATATTTCTCGGGAAAACGTCGAAGAAAACCGGAACAAACTTGTGTCTGAAATCGAGTCTTCGTTAAACAAAAGTCTCGAACTGGGGCCGGCTAAACCTAGTCCACTTCAACCCCAAAAGACAAGTTTGCGCGTTAACCGCCATAAAAATACCATTCGTCGTATCTCCACGATTTGAGAACATTCCGATAGCCGCCACAGCTAGTATCGGAATTCTTGGTGTTGATATTTCGAGCCTCGTTCAATTCCGCGGTCAATTGGAAGGCAAAGCTAAATTGGCATCAAAAAAGCTCGGTGTGCTCAGCAAGGCAAGACAGTATTTCACGTCGGCACATCGCCTAAGACTATACAAGGTGCAAATTCGGCCTCACATGGAATACTGCTCTCACCTCTAGGCGGGTGCTCTCCAGTACCAGCTCCTTCCATTTGACCGTATCCAACGTAGAGCAGCTTGAATTATCGACGATCAAGCCCTTTCTGATCTGCTCGATCCTTTGGCTTTGCATAGAGATGTTGGATCACTCTGCATCTTCTACCGAATCTTCCACGAGGAATGTTCCGAGGAATTGTTTGGATTAATCCCGGCAGCTGAATTTCACCTTCGGACATCTCATCAAAATTCTAAATTTCACCCGTACCACCTAAATGTCCGAAAATCCACAACAGTGCGATTTTTAAGATATTTTCTGCCTCGCACAACCACTCTGTGGAACCAGCTTTCGCCGGCGGTTTTTCCGAACCGATACGACTTGGGAACCTTCAAAAAAAGAGCGTACTCCTTCCTAAAAGGTCGGCAACGCACCTGCAACCCTCCTGGTGTTGCAGATGTCCATGGGCGGTGGTAATCACTTTCCATCAGATGAGCCTCCTGCTCGTTTACCCCCAATAATATAAAAAAAAAATACCCGAACTTGTTTCTAAGGAGAGGAGACCTCTACTCTCCATTAGTGAGAATTTACGAGCTGTAAATTCCAAGCTCTAACTTTACGTTTATATAAATAATATTGAATTCAATATTCGAAATTTAAAAAAAACGTAAATTCTATTTCGTCATCTATGATTTTGCTTGTATTTACAGAGGTATACATTTCATTTCCGTATTTCCCTTGATGTTAACGCACGGATCGGTTTGAAATGTTTACGTGAAGAAATACGCACTGTTCCAGTGATCCAGTAACCTAGCTGCGGTCGTATTTCGGTGTATAATGTTAAACTGTTTCGCGCGAGAATATTTTCATTCATTTGGTAAAAATAAATGGTAAGTCATAAACGCTTACGTACCTTTTAAATGGACGATTTGCTATTTTGAATATCATTTGAAAAGGTGCTTTAAAGAGCACTGGTCTTAATACACAATTGCGAAATAAAACCTAATAAAATATTACGTTTAAATTTTATTTACAAAGCGTTGGAAAAATAATATACTTTAAATATATTATAATAATAATATTTTACGTTTGGATTTGTATTATCACAGTACATGCGAAAAGATTGTTTGAATCGATTTTATTGTGTTATAATATTTATTAATATTTCATTTCATTATATACTAGCAACCAATCCCAGCTTTACATGGGTGCAATTATGATATAATTTATAACCTACAGCATTCAGGAATAGTTTAGCTTAATACCAATGAAAACATTTTTAGAATTGAATCATTAATTTCAAAGATTACCCCCTATATACAAACATACAAATTATAACTCAATAATATTGTGTATAGTGTACATCAAAAGAAATTTACTTAAGTAAGAAGAGAAATAATTAATTAAAAAGTATACTCAAATAGCCTGTTTTCGGAGATCAGAAATGAGCACGATACAAATTCGTAGAGAACGATAAAGTATATTTATAAAATGTATTCGTCATAAGCACACTACATACAAATATAATTAACATCAAGATACATAAGTGAAATCTTACTATAAACCACGAGCGTCGACTTTGGTGATTATTAACTTATCTTGTAGCATAGCACTTAATCAGTTGTCCAAGTACCAGCCAAGGTGCCTACAATAGAAAACAAAGAGATTTAGTCGTAACGCCCACTGATAAGAGCTACGGACCAGATCACAATTTCTTTGTCATTATTCGTGCCAAAAACAGCAGGGTTCTTTAAATAATTCAGGTTTCGTAATACGAGTGAATACAATGTTCATATAAAAATATTCTGTAATGTAACATTTACCATTTTTATAAGTAGTACGGAAACCGCTGGCTTGTACTGCAAGCATTAATTTTTAAAATCTTTTATACTGTTTTATATTTTTCTTCCGGGCTATATTTTGCTAGTTCATGTTAAAATATGAACTGCATTATATTCCCTATTAAATATAAAATAATTTTAAACATTATGTTCATGCTAATGTTTTTATAGAGTGCCTGCTATATACTAGTTTATGTTATGTATATTTTAGTCACGCCTTATATACGAACCGTAGCAAATTCATTAATTTATTGTTTATTGTCGCTGCCGAATACGTCTAAAAGAAGCTTTGACATGGACTTGTAGCGATATCAAGGTATTGAATAATCTATGATATTTGCAATGTATTCGTGTATGTAATGTAATGTAATTACGTTTTATATGTTTGCGTAGTTGATATCGGAACTTTGAGAGTAATTTTCTGTTATCAATCTTTATTGCTCGCAAACCACATGTAACAGGTAAATCTAAGGCTTATTCATCTTTACTCTTTTATTGATTGTAGTATAATATTATAATACATGTATTGCTGTATAACATCGGAGTCACCGTTTCAAGTAAAAAAAATTAATGAATTAATTAGCTCCCGTTTGCGTATGACGCGTGAAAATATTTTGCAAATAATTTTTATTTAATTTATAAAAAAAAAAATTAATATACTTTTGCAATATATATAATAATCTTATATGGATAAGTAGGTATTTAGTCAGTCTAGCAAGATTAATCACTAAATACTAGAAAGAAAGGTTTCCCGCTGCCTGTCTGTCTGAATGGGATTATCTAAAAAAACTGTCAAACGGTTTTCATATGGGTTTGACCCATAGACCTGGTGAATTATGAGAAACATTTAAATGTATCATGTGTGTGTGTATAATTTTGTGTAAATGGTGTAATACGTAACGATTATTATTGAAAATTTCGGAAAAAACATCCCTATTTGGAGCTTTACTGAACGTAAACGCTTTGCGGCGCGTTAATATATAATTAGGCGGCATAAACGTTACAATACATTTAATTAACGGAACGTGTAGGTAGTTAGTCATATATTTTGAGATTTTAGAGTATCTGGATAGGATCTTAAAGATCACTTTCGACTGGATTTTGTTATCTATGAATATATAAATATGTGTATATATAATTATATAACAATATTAAAAGTAAATTGAGATCTATATTAATTCTGACAGCAAACACTAAAAAGTTGATATATTAAATTTCATTTCACTCATATCAACGAAGCGTAAAAATTTTTTGCCAATTAAAATGTTTATTATCAAATTTAAATATAATATTGTTTGCTCAGTGGTCGAATGTGACTATAATAACATATCATGATAATAAGTACACTTATTTCCTCAAATGTTTGATAATAACATAAATGTGGCTAATCCAATTTGTTTTATTACTAATACTAAAGCTACTGTAGCTACCGATCAAGAAAAAAAAAGAGAAATTGAGAAGAAATGCTAACAGAAGTAATATAAACTTGTTACTCCTGTTACCCGACAACGCAAGGTTAGTAATTCTTTTGTGGGGCAATTTACGTGTACAACAGAATCCCAGAAAAAGTTCAAAACTTTTCTAATGTAAAGTTACAAAAAAAAAACAAAACATTAAAGAATGAAATGAATTGTGTACTTGTATAATTGTGAGTTTTTTTCGCCAGTTCATCTCTGGTCTGAGGTGTTTATTTCCGAACTGTTGGTAGAATTTTGGGAATCAATAACATAGTGTAATACTTCTACGTTGAATTTATACTGCTAGGCTATTTTGTCATTGTCTCTTTTTTATATAGACTCAGTACGTTATCCTATAACACTTTGTAAACAAAATAATATTAAAAAGACAATTTTTAAACCGAAAACTTCCACTATCAGAACTTTCAGCTCAAAGAAGCTATGTACATTTATCTCTTGTAAATTCCAAGCGGAAGTTGACTCTGTCACGTTTTATATACTTTGAAGCTGTTCCCAGTTTTACTTTTAAACATCATTCCAATGGCTTATTTTATGTATTAAATTATATAATACTAGCTGTTACCCGCGGCTTTGCCCGCGTAGAGTACAAATTACTTACAAAATTACTTACAAATTAATTTAAAATATTACGTTAATGTGAGACGTCTTTGTACACCACATTGGTGTGTTTTTCATCTCGATACGCTTAAATGCAAATCAACTAATTTTTAATCGGTAGCCCATAAATAAAATTACATGCTTCTAACTTCAAAAATGATGGACTTCCAGACCAATCTATATACGAAATGTCAACACTTATTTCACCCCCTTAGTGGTACAATATCAAAAAACACTTAAATAAGTATTTACTCATTTTTAATCAGTATTCCAAAAACAAAGTTTCATATTTCTAACTTAAAAAATTTCGGACTTTCATACAAACGTTCAACCCCTATTTCACTCCATTAGAGGTAAAATTTCCAAAATTTCCTCCTTAGCTGGGTGTCATGATATGTTAGTTTATAAGTGTACAGCCTAAAATATAAGTTTTATGCTTCTAGTTTTAAAAATGACAATACTTTAAACAACTTACAACCTTACATCCCCCTTTTCAATCCTTTACAGCACTTTTTTCCAAATAAAAAGTCTATGTCCTTTCTCAGGCTCTAGACTATTTGTGTACCAAATTTCATTGAAATCGGTCCAGTAGTTTTGGCGTGAAAGCGAGACAGACAGACAGAGTTACTTTCGCATTTATAATATTAGTATGGATATGGATTCACATATATGTGTATATAATTTTTAATATGTTCTCTATGATATTAGTTTAATTTCAGTCTTGATAAAAATAAATAAAAATAAATCGTGACTGAGCGTTCACGTAAATGTATATAGATTGTAAACGTATGTATACTACATTATGTATATAGGTGATATTTTTGAAGAACGAATAAAAAACTTTAAATTTTTCAATTGTCAAAATTCTCGGTTAGTGGCAATTTTTGTAAGGAATGCCTTTGCAAAAAATATTTTTTATATTATGTTTTATTTCAATTATTCCATTCATGATAGGTATGTGGTGGTAAGTGGTGGTTAGTTACCCATAGATATTAGACACCCTAAAAATTTAATCATTCCTTAAATTGTCAAAGCACCACCATTCATGAGAACTAAGATGTTATGTCTTAAGATCTTGTGCCTATAGTTGTGCACTAACTCACTCACCGTTTAAATCGGAACACAATTACTAGGTATTTCTACTTGGTAGTTTAATATGATATGATAAATGAGCTGTGTCCGCGACTTCGTGCGCGTTCAGTTCGTTTGTTCGTTTGTTCGTTGTTCAGTTCGCAGATTTTACATTAACTTATTAATTCTCTATCAGGCAGCTTTTGTGATATTAAGTCGTTGGTAGGAGGCGCCCGACGTGACAGCGGAGTGGTGGCATGCGCGAGGGCTGCGCGCGATACTGGACAGTATTTGGACATTGCAGAGTGACTTTATTATTATTTTACACATAAATCTAATATAAAATTACATCAGCTATCTGCTAGTGAAAGTCCCTTCAAAATCGGTCCAGCCGTTCCAGAGATTAGCCAAAACAAACAGACAGACAGACAAAAACAAAAAAAAATAAAAATTTTGGTAAATATATACCTTGTATACATACATATGCATTTAGTATAAATCAGTTATTTTAATATTACAAACAGACACTCCAATTTTATAATATGCATGTATAATAGATAATAGATGGGTGGTACCTACTCAGGCGGGCTTGCACAAAGCCATACCAAGTCAATAAGAACTATTGCATTTGCGGAATTCTGTTTTGTCTATGAAGTTGAATTAATAATTATTTTGATGAATATATTGTCGTACAGCGTACAGTCGGTGCAACGTCCTGGAAAAAACAACAATAACATTTCAATAGATTAAAAAGCCAAAACCGATGTGTTATTCATTCTTCATTCGTTAGATTCAGACGCAAAACCAACGACTGTGTATTGAAAATTTACATCACTATACGTGAACTATTCACAATTTTATGTGTCAGTTTTATTAGGTACAGCGAAAAAGGAAAAGAAAACCAAAAAAATAAAAAGGAAAGGAATATTAGAACAAAATTAAGAAGAGTTTTGAACTTAACGCAACATCTTAACCGATGATTGCGGGTTCAAACCAATGCAAGCACCACTGAATTTTCATGTGCTTAATTTATGTTTATAATTCATCTCGTCATCAGCTCGTTGGTGAAGGAAAATATCGTGAGGGTTTCCTAACGATGTTTTCCTGTTGCATGTGTCTAATTACAACGAAATTCTGCCACATCTGAATGTACCAACCCGCATTGTAACAGCATGGTGGAATATGCTTCTCACCTTCTCCTTAAAGGGAGAGAAGGCCTTAGGCCCAGCAGTGAGAAATTTACAGGCTGTACATGTGTGTGTGTGAGTTTTAAATTTTATCATTATTTATAGTCTCTGTTCTGATCATTAATTTGAATATAATCTCAATTTATTATTTTATTCCAAACTAATTCTTAAATGTTTAAAACTCCATAATCGAGAAGCGGTAAGCTGGCTTAACGCTTGATAGAATGTAAAATAAAAGGGTGTCCATATTTTGCCACTTAAAGCAATTTGTCTTGTCCATCATTTGTCTAGCTATTTGCTGAGACCTCATCTGCCCGAGACAGGGATGGGGAGACAAAAACAGCAACTCGGTTGTCATCCAGCGCATGATTTATTACTTACTGGTTCTCGTGATGAGCATGGCGTTGCTTTTCGTAGCTTAGCGACGAAAAGAATAAGTCGGAGGGGCATTCAAGTGGACTTGACTTGCTGCTAATGATCTTGAAGTCAAATGATTACATAGCGTACAAGAATATTATATGTCACGTTAATTATTATTTAACTTAAATACAAAAGATTAATTTATATAATAATAATTTATTAAATAATATGAGAATCACTAAACACATATATCTCTTCACTAAACATTATTTTTATATTTCGAGACAATAATTTCTTACTCTTTATGTGTTACAGATATGTAGGACATTTATATTCACATTCACAAAAACAACATCCATTACAGTACCAAGAATTAGGGAAGGTCACTAACCATCAAATTACTCATTAATTTGTTGGCCTTTCTATTACATACTTAAAGAAATATCTATATGAGCACATGACAATTTTACTGTATGATCTTCAATTGGTCAAATTGTCTTTGGAATATATCTTTGTATCGTGTTTAAAAAATCGAAAATAATAAAAGTAGCTTAAGCAAGCAAAAGAAATATATGTTACGAATGAAATAAATATAATAGTCTTGGCCAATAAAACCAATACAGTGTAATAAACATTAATTGGATCTTCCTCGTAATGTAGCACCAATTCTACTAAGGGAATTGAAAATAAAATTGGCACTATCTCAATTTTCCGCTTCAATAAGCGCAGTTTGGTGCAGTTTTGCAGTGTACACAGCCTGTAGTTTCCTTTCCTTTGTAACTTAGGATGGACCAATTGAAAGCTGTTTGTTTTTCCTGAGGAGTGCAGTTTTTCTTCAAGCGCTTGAATCTGCGTGATGGATATTCTCGGGATTCTATTGTTCGTTCTCTTCAACTGTTCACTTGGAATTGTGGCTATAATTAGCTGTTTATTTATTTTATAATATAGATAAGCGGTCACTACCGTCCATAGATTCTGGCGCTGTAAGAAATATTAACCATTCCTTACATAGCCAATGCGTAATCAACCTAAGTTAGGTCCCTTGTGCCTGTATTGACACTGGCTCACTCACCCTTCAAACCGTAATACAACAGTATTAACTATTTCTATATGGTAATATAATATATAGTCTTTCAAGATGTATTGTCATATATTTTTTCAAGATGTCAATGATATTTACCATCTTCAATTCAAACGTCATTAAAGAAGTTTTTTATTTTAATTATAGGTGGTAAACGAGCAGAAGGCTCACCTGATGGAACGTGAGTAGCACCGACCATGGACATCTGCAACACGGTGCAGGTGCGTTGCCGGCCTTTAAGGAATGGGTACGCTCTTTTCTTGGAGGTTCCCACGTCGTATCGGTTCGGAAAAACCGCCAGCGAAAGCTGATTTAAAGTTTTTAGTATTTATTGTAATGAAAAATTCAAGAATTAAAGATCAATACATTTAACGTAGAGTCTTTAAAAATATTTTCTCTATTACATAAATTAGGACAGTTTGCAAAGTATAACGTCTAAAATGCGCAAAACTTGAATCATTACGCACCTCGCTTCTGATATAATTATCTTCATTCCCCCATTGTTTTCACTACGTGGGCGGTTAATATCCAGGTATCCTATAACAGGCATGAAAGCCAACACGGAAAAGGCGGGAAGCAGTTTTAGGCATCACGCCGATATATTAGTAGTGATAGGCAAATTGAAAATTATTTTCTTTTGTCTTCATTATCTGTGGAAATATTTTCTTAGATAGCTTTCCTTTTAAGGTTCTTCGGTTCTAGTTTGAATATATGCAACTGATATTATTAAAACAGTAATCGAAAGTATTATATACTAGTAATGAATGAAGTTTTATTATTATATTATTAATTCAGTGTATATATACTGTTGTGTGTGTTATATATGTATTTAATATACTCACGTAGTAATATATATATATGGAGTTACAGATATTAATATAAAGATATATATTATCTAGGTCAAAATAAATAAAAAGTAGCATTAACATGCAAAAGTCATAGTAACAGAGTGTTACAAACTGCCATATATAAGTGACAGGCCGACTGACAGAAGTTAACCCCAAAAGAGCGGAGAGCTTTTACTTTCTCAATTCACTGAATTATTTACTTGGAGGTGTATTTATTTATTCGTATAAAGCATACATCTCAATAAAGATTCACGCGTGTGTATAAAATTACTTGTGTAGAAAAAAATCACGTTTATACGCATAATAAAAATAACAATGTATATAAAATTATACATATTTATAATTTATTCCTATGTATGCGTTATGATCAGCAATATTTCTGGATATTGTGATAAAAATCGATACTTGTTGTTTTTTATTGTTATATAGGTAGGCTGGGCAAATGGGCCACCATGGCGCTATAACAAATATTAATAATTCCTTACATCGCCATCCGCCATCAACTTCAGAAGCTAAGATGTTACATTCCTTATACGTTTAGTTACGCTGGCTTACTCGCTAAATTGAAACAAATAAACACAAATCAGTGCTGTTTGTTTGTGGAATATCTGATGAGTGGGTGGTACCTACCCAGACAAGCCTTGGATGACCAGACCAAATAATGATTATAATTCAATTAATTTACAGTTAAGTCTTTTCTCATTGGTAAAGCATGATAGTTAAGCAAAAATAATACAGAAACTAAAAGATTTGTCAACAAAAAAAATGTGCGTAAGCAAATGCACTGTCTATTCGCTGATAATCCAATAGAACGGAAATCCGATACGCCGAGATAGATCAGCCGTAGGACCGAAGGCTTAATGTACTTTCCTAGGCAGGGGAGTGTAATATTAACAACTCGCAAACTTCGAGCTGCTACTGTGAATTTTGTTATCGAAATATCCAATAATATGTATAGCTCCTCAAAAACCTCAGTATCTGCCTTATAATCTAACCACGAAGTCTAGCTATCTATTCCAGTTGGAATATTATACAATATATATATATATATATATATTATTTTATAGCTAGACTTAGACTCGTAAGAAGTTTCTTACGAGTAAAATTAATATTTTGTTACGTAATATTTTAAAATAGTATAAATATACAAATGTATACAATAATCGTTTGGTTAAACTAGCTGTTCGTGTGATTGTGCATAATGCACAGTCTAACAGCAACACATTTGTTTAAATTTAGAGAAAATACTATAAAAAAATTCCTTAGTCTTTGTTTTACTACATGATCCGAAAAATATTTGTAAAATGAAAAATTGCCTGTAATTTTCAATACTTAAATTCAACAAATAACTACAAGATTAATTGGTCTTTTGGGTATACCTACTGATACGACGAAATATTATATAAAATGTGTACATTTTTTTAATTTTTGGTGTTGGTGACAATACAATCAAATTCAGTCTTACTATATGGACCAACTCGCATAAAAACTTTGTGTTGAAAAATTTGTGGAGCTTCCTAGTGTTGAATAAATTATAAGTTATTTACATGTATATTTTAAAACAAAATTATTATCAGCCAAATAGACGAATTAAATTAAGGTAACTATGTAATTAGAAAGAAAAAACACTATTTAATTTTTTGGCGGTTCTCCATCGCAGAATCTACAAGTAACTACTGAATGTATATAAATTGGAAATAAATTCATTCATACGAATTTAGATTAGATAAAAAATATCTAAACCATATTTTACCATACGAAATATAACTGTAAAAAATATTCGGCAACGCTAAATAAAACCATTCGCTGTTTACGCTTCCAGTGCCTCGACAAACAATAGTATGTTTCGAAAACTTTTAATGGTGATCAAACAATCGCTTCATTCGTTTTTCAGCGCAGCGAATGATTTGTTTTTATTTCAATTTTGATGTAACAAGGATTGAATAATTCATTTGATAAATGACATCATATGTTCTTATTATTTTTCCCATGAATATGATACGACTGTTGCTTGCATATACATATGTTGTTGTTATATCAGAAGTGAAACTTTTTCAAGTTTAAAATTTATGACCGGCGCAAAAAGCAGTTTTACTTCTGTTCATCGCAAAGAGAGCAGCTATAATAATTTTGAAAGGATTTTATTTTTGAGCAACTTTCTTTAAGGCTTTGTATGATATTTGTATGTATGACGTCTCACTTTCGTCTCAATCAGTCGACTAATATGCAACCGTACAAACTGTACCTGGTCAGATTTACCGTCAAGCTATTTGTACAAATAGCTTGGAGTCAATATGTTGACAGTGTTACACTCAAGTGTCTCAAGAAGCACCTCAAGCTTTACCAAGGAGGTCACGAAATCCTTTCTTATCAAAATTGACTATTTATAAGAGCTAGATCCGCATAGGTAACTGTCAGATTAATTGTAGGTTAACCATTGTAGGTACTCTTTCATGCCTCATTCACGTACGTATAATGATTTATTTAATCTCGTTCTATTTTTCTTATTATGAATTGTAAATATAGCTAAATAAATTACAACTCTGTGATGTTTGCACTGATTTTGAACTAATTTCCAAAATTTATATTTACTATACGGATAGGGAATCAAAGATATAGAGATATATATATATATATATATAAGATATATATATATCTAGTATATATGTCACTGGTTCTATCGACTGACTCTGTTGGCTCTACAAACTACCTTAAATTTAAATGACCCTCGTATTTGTGAATACACAGATAGGAGTTCTCGGTTCGGTTTTAGTAAGACAAGAAACTGATTGGATTGCTACTATAGTAGTATGCAGAATACGAATACGCTTATTAGTACACAGATATTTGTAAATTTCACGTTTCGCATTTTGTATATATTGAACCAAATTCTAACTATGATTAAGTTTACAATGAATATTAAAGATTAATGATACTTCGTATTTAGTCTTAATTTTATGTTGTTACATGTATGTTACTTGGTGGTAGGGCTTTGTGCAAGAACTCCTCGGTATCTACGACCCGCTCATCAGATATTCTACCGTCTAGCAATATTTCTTACAGCGCCATTGTGGCGATTGTGACCACTTACAATCAGGTAGTCCATTTAACTATCCACCTACCTTTACTTAAAAAAAATTAATTACCTAAAACATATTACGTAGATTCGTAATAAAGACTTAAGTAAGCCCATAAGTATAAATCAAAACTAAATACTCTAATAATCATGACCGCATGGAATGGCGGCAAAATTGCTAGTGTCATATAATGTTAAGTTATTAATAACATATAAATGTTTAATAGCAAATTAATAAAAGAAATAAACCTAAAATTCTTGGTAGGTTTTAAAAAGTTTGTATATTTTACAATGGAATATGTTTAACATTACATTATATTATTGATAAAGTTCAACAAAAAAGCATTTTATATGAGTTACGAAATTATTATTCGAAATGTGACGTTCCCTAAAACCAAGTGATTTCAGGGAATCGTAATGGAATCATAAAATATTTTTCTCCTAAAAATTAATAATACGAACGTGCACACAAATTGCCGGACAGCTCGTAAAAAGTTCGTTATATTTTTATTAACCAATAAAAATGAATTATTTTAGTATATCAGGGTATCTTCGCTTTCAGGACTTGGAAACTACTTCATGGAATATTCAACTTGGGAAATGATAACTAATAAACTTTTATACATAGATTAAAATGAGACGTTAGATATTTTCAATTAAATAAAATTTGATTACCTTCTTCAAAAATATACAAATATTTTGATTCATGACTCAGTATATCCATAACTTTTAATTTCATGTAGTAAATGGGAAAGAAGTAGATAAGGATGAGATGGTCTGTAAATTATCAACCAAATATCACGTTATTTCCACATCAGTGTTCCTCTCAACTTCTAAGTATACCATTAAAGCGGGAACGAGACTTACACTTTCTATTTTTCTATGCGTTTTGCGGCAGAGATGTATACAAGTTTACAGCGTGCGCGTTAGACGTGAGATATCAGCAACATGTCTATTTTCCTAGATCGACTAGCAGAATATAGAGCTATATTCTCTCAATCATATATCCAATCTGCATTACTAAACACAGCTTTTGTCGGCGGTTTTTCCGAACTGATACCACTTGGGAACCTTCAAGAAAAGAGCGTACCCATTCTTTAAAGACCGGCAACACACCTGCAAGACCCCGGTGTTGCATATGTCCATGGGCGAAGAAAAACACCTTGCCGTTATACCTTTCTTCTCTTAACCGCGTCATTATGACGCACAAGTGAGTGTCACTATACAAATTCTCATAATCTAATGGGTTGGCAAATTAGATACGACCGGACGGAGTTCGGGCACAGGAATAATGGAGGCGCAGTGTAAAAATTTGCCAATTACTGGACTCCACACTGCTACTGTAAGCTTGACCAAGCACGCCTTTTCGAGTTTATTTATTTATTTAAAACATCTAACAGAAGCAACAATGGTTATATATATGTATATATATATGTATGTACCTATCACGTAAAAAAAACTTGATAAATACAATTGGCTACAGCTAAAATACAAGAATTTCAGTTCTTTAAATTGTAAAAAAAACTAAGTTTTATTTAATTTTCCTAAATATTATGTTATTTTTTTCAAAACTATGAGGAATAGCCAAAAATTATCAGAGGTCCCATTCTGATAAAAACTAAAACGCAGCATTGCATTTTTGTAAAATCAATGGTCCTCGCCAGGAATCTGTGAATTTTAGAAAAAAAAAACATTACTATTATTACAACATTCCACATTGTCACTTATAAGGATCTTTTTTTTATTAGTAACGCCGGCCGCGTTGTCATCTTCACAACGTTATGAATTTCAAACTTTTATTATCACTTCGCGGTTAAAAATGTTTTATCAAAAATTTTATTAAGGTTATTTGGATAGACAATAATAATAATCGTCGATTATATATATAGATTTAATACTAATAAAATAATTATTTTCATACAAAAATTAATTAAATCTCTGTAACTGGCAACGTTCACCGTTTAAATGGTAAAATAACAATTATATAAGGATTAAAATTTAATTACATCGGAACTATTAGTATACATAATGAACCTTTTATTGACAGCTTGACTGACAATCGTCTCATAAAGTTCCCCTACGTTTTACAGTTCCCTGAATAATTCATTTAAAAGGGGGCGTAAACGAATTCGTCCCAAGTTCCTAATGCTTTGAGTGAAATAAAAGTTTTTGTTTTCTTTGAGCCTTCATTCCGATACCATTACTAAAAAATTTAGCAGCAGGATTTAACGAATCGAAGAACTTTATTTTTTTTTAAACGTATAACGTTTAAAAAAATAAAGTTCTTCTTCTATAAAAAACAATTGTTTTTTATTCCGTGGAATCTAAAAAAATAATCATTGCCAACATAAAAAATCATTTAGCATTTTATTAATATTTTATATATAAATGCGTTTTAATATTTATTATTTAATCAGGTTTTAACGACTAGTCGTATTAAAAATACGTTATATAAGTTTATTATTTACATTTTACTGTATTCCCAGGAAATTATTTTTAAATTAACCTTAGTCTAGTTAAGCGGACAGGTAACTACTAAGCAAAAGATCGATTGAATGTCTCACTAATGGACGGAGGGCACTTTTTCTGCCTGACCCACGATGTTCCGAAAATGAAGTTTGCTAAAATCCAAAAGATGAGTTTAATCCATCTTGTCTCTTTTAACAGGCATTCATAGTACATAAAACCATTTATGTGAAACTTAGACTTTCATAAATACTTTCATTATTATTTACCAAAAAAAAAAAACAAAACGTATATTTGTGAATTATTAAAACAGCAATGGTTCAACTTCAGTTGACAATAAATAATACCGAACGATTCTTTTATTGGGAACAAAATTAATGGTCTGTTTTTATAAAGCCAATTGAAATTTTCTTTTCAATTGCGCTATCGATATTCATTTCGTATTAATACAAAACTACATTCGTGTTATTACGTAACTAAGGTTAAAAATGTATGAGGGTCCAAGTTTAGGTAAAAGCCCCAAATCCCATTAAGGCAACCTTAACTTATTCATAATCTTATGAGATTAACATTAATATTAACTCTTTTGCCTAATGTCAGTCGTATTTACATGATATATTTTTACCTAAAACCTAATTGGAAGTTGTTTCAATAGTGAGATTGTCAGAGATTATTTGATAATAGTGACAGTTATCGGCCATCTGATGGTAGGAGTGGTCACCACCGCCCATAGACAAAGGCGCTGTAAGAAATATTAACCATACCTTACATCACCAATTCGCCACCAACCTCGAGAACTAAGATGTTATGTCCTTTATGCCTGTAGCAACACTGTCGAACCGGAACACAACAATACTGCTTACTACTGTTTGGCGGTAGAATATCTAATGAGTGGGTGATACCTACCCAGACGGGCTTGCACAAAGCCCTACCACCAAATATGATCCATTCAATTAAGACCTGCTGCGAGAGAGATGACGGAAGTGTGAACAAAACACAGGCTCACTCACATTCACAGGGAGGCAGGAAGATGTATAAATTGCTAACTTTCAAACTCCGGGCTGCTCATATGAATTTATTTACATCGGAGAAGGCAGAGAAGTATGAAAGAATAAGATATGCTGCGCTGAACCCAAATAAAATTGGGATAAGGGCAGGAAGATGAATGGAATCGAATATTTGAACTTTGAACAAATTCTTTCGTTATGATCTGCACCCTTATAAGCTGATCACCAGGCAAACGAGGTAGTTAACGAGTAGTTTAAGGCAGATGGTTCTTACTTTGGTGATCAACTACAGACGTAATATATATACAATAACGTCACCCGCATTAAATTCCCAATGTTGACTAACAAAAGGGACAAGGGACATTTTGTAGCCTTAAGGTGTTTGGGCCGCGTCGCTCCGCTGCACTTTTACTTTTAATAAGTACAGAACCCTCCTTTAATATAGAACGTACCCAAGGGACCACCCTTAGGCCCCTTTACCGACGGGGGAACGTAATTCTTTAGCCATAAGATTTTCATGACTGTGATTTTTCCCTTCAAGAATTTTACGCGTTACATAATTGCATTCCTTTACTTTATTTATTTTATACGGATCACTTTAAACAGACGGACCGTGCTTTCATTTATTAAAGACACTAATTGAATGCTATTTGAAATACTCCAAATGGTATTTGATTAGTGAACATTTATGTCAGAATAAAATGTATTTTGTTTTACGTTTATATTATACTAGCTGTTGCCCGCGGCTTTCCTCGTGTGGAAATTGGTTATAAATAATTTAACAAACTAATTTAAAATATACGTTAATATTGTTATATTTTCTCTTTGTAAACCAAATATATGGTTCAACTTTCGTGGGCTAGATCCACCAGACTGCTCGTGCAGCTCACTCTCGAACGGGCTCTTTAGAACTTTCCATGCGAAAAACAGTCTTCTCTTAGGTCTCCTCCGGCCATTTTAAATATTTGACCTTGTGCTTCATTAATTGTCATGGCGAAGCAGACTGGAAGCGCGAACTGTACTCTTTTGAGCTTAAAGGTATTCTGAAGGTATCAAAGATATTCGCGAAATATACACTGTTTCTCATCCATCCATCATCCAATAACAACTAAAGCCTCTATGATATTACGATAAAGTGCCGTTACTATAAGTCTGGTGCCGTTGCATTATTTTGGAAGTCTTAAATCCCTCAGTAACATTAGTGGCACGCCAATCTTCTTACTTAAAAATGACGGACTTCAAGACTAACTTATATATGATATTTCAACCTCTTTTTTTTTTTTTTTTTTTTTTTTTTTCTCGCTGGAAAAACGCGTTACGCGCTTCCCCCACGTGATGGAAGGTGGGGGGGTGTGTGGGACTCCCCGGAGCCCTGGACGCCGAGTGCGCCCAGGTACGCCGGGTTTACCCACTAAAAAACCAGCGGTACCCTCTCCGTCTTTCGGTGGGCGCCACGGGATCGCTTGCGCATGCTACCGTGACGCCCTGACGGTCGGCCCGCCTATGCGGGCCTCCAACACCTAGAGGGGGTTCTCGGGGTACTGAGACCCCCCCTAGTCCCTGCGACGCCTATTGAGGCGGGGGGAGAAGGTGCGCGTAGCGCTTTTTCCTCCTCCCCGGTCGTCTTCGGCGGAGCGGGTCTGCAGCGGCATCCTCTTCCCGCTCCCGCTCCGCGGCTTCCTTCTGCGACATCACGTTTTCGCAGAAGGAGCGCATCTCCGACCAGCACGTCTCGCTACCGAGCATTTCGTTGACGATGCTCGGCAGCGAGAGGTCTCCGCCCATAGTCGCCGCAAGGGTGTGCCTCTGGGGCCCCCACGCAGCACACTCACTCAGGGTGTGGAGCGCCGTGTCGACTGGCGCACCACACTCGTGGCAGGAGGGTGACACCTCCCGCCGCGCTATCCCGTGCAGGTACTTACCGAAGCATCCGTGCCCGGTAAGTACCTGCGTCATCCTGAAGGTGAGTGTGCCCTTCTTCCTCTCGACCCAGCGACTCAAGTGGGGGCGGATCGCCTCCACTGTCGCCAGGCCCGCCGTGGGTGACCCCAGGTCCTCCTGCCATCGGGCGATCAGGGTTCGCTGGGCTAGAGCCCTGATCCGTCCGACCTCCGCCGACCCTGGACGGTCGCCGCGGTTCCTCGCCTCGACCCGGAACCGGTACACTTCCGCGAGCACCTCCGCCTGGAGCTCCCAGGGCGGATCGCCCGCGAGAAGTGTCGCCGCAGCCCATGACACCGTACGGTACCCTCTGACGCCTCTCACCGCTATGACCCTCTGCGGCTTTCGCAGCAGGGCCCGGTTGTCAGCGGTGAGGGCGTCGACCCAGATCGGGGCACCGTACAGCGCCATCGACCTCACTACGCCGGAGTAGAGACGCCAAATATTTCAACCTCTATTTCAACCCTTAGGGGTAACCAGAATATCCAGAAACGCCTAAATACATATCTACTCATTTCTAATCAGAATCCCAAAAAAAGTTTCATGTTTCTAACTTAAAAAATGGCGGGCTTCTAGACTAACGATATACGAAATGGCAATCCCTATTTCACCCCTTACGGCTAGAATATCCAGAAACGGTTAAATAAGTATCTACTTATTTTTAATTAGTATCCCAAAAACAAAGTTTCATGTTTCTAACTTCAACCCCCATTTCACCCCCTAAGGGGGAATTTCCAAAATTCCTTCCTTAGTGGGTGTCTACTCAATAAAACGATCCTACTCACTAAATTACAAGGCCCTAACCTTAATAGTTTATGCTCGGCGATAATGAATTAGTCAGTCAGGACTTGTTATTTTATATATATAGATAAAAGATAGCTTAAATAGATGTTTAAAGAGCTTGGAATTAGTACTCGTTGTTTTAATACCGCATATATAAATTGAATTGTATAACATTATTTACATATATTTGATGGATAAATAGAATAGATTACTTGACTACTGAATTTCATACGTACTGAATCTCCTCGGTCGATTCTACATTCTGAGCCACAAATTTACATTATTACTCTCCTTGTTTTCTTTTGTGATATGTATATAGTCGTAGTATGTGAAGCAGTTTATATATCAAGATCTATATTCGGGCGATATGGATTTTGGTGGTGTTGTGGGACACCAAATTGGAACGAAGTAGCTTTAACTAAATATTATGTATTAAATAACTCAACAACGATTGAGAATAATAAAATGTCAAGAAAAAATGTAATTAAAAAAAAATATCTTGTTAAGTAAACCAATACAAAAAAAATAGGTTTAAATAATATTATATAACATAATATATAATCGAAAGAGACAGACAATTTTCTTGGTGGTAGGACTTTGTGGAAGCCCGTCTGGGTAGGTACCACCCACTCATCATATATTCTACCACCAAACAACAGTACTCAATATTGTTGTGGTCCGGAATGTGTGTTATGGAATGGTTAATATTTCTTACAGCGCCATTGTCTATGGGCGGTGGTGACCACTTATCATCAGGTGGCCCATATGCTCGTCTGCCAAATTATGCCATAAAAAAAACGAGTAAGAGAGGGAAAGGTATCCTGGAGAGAACATAACGCTTTTTTCTTACGTGACGTTTTCTGCCAATTTCCTTATTGTGAGCAGTGTTAAAGAAATTCGTTCCAAAATCTTATTAAGATCTTAAACGTGTGCTATTTATTCAATATTATAAAAATAAATTCTATTTTATTTCGTAAACTAAAATTATTGTTTTTATTTAAGAAATATTTTGTTTAAAATCGAGCCTACCGTCCATATTAGAAGAAAAATCATACTATTTGCAGCATACCAGAATATGGTGTACTTCGAGTACCAGTAGTTCGAGTCCGTATTTAACAAAAATATAAACAAGCAACAACAGGAAAACATACTTATCTCAAAGTGCGATTAATTTACAGGATACTAGTTTACCTGGATAGAGGACCCCTAAGATTAATTTGCCGTTCCGCAATTTATCTCAAAGATTCAAAGTCTGCTAAGTTTGCAAGTTTTGGTTGTAGATCCGGTTCTTTAAAGACATAATGGTCCTTATATTATAATATCTTATTAGCTTGGTAATTAAACTCTGATCGGTCTTGAATTTATGGATTATAATTACGGCATTTTACGTTTCTATATAATAAGTCAGTTGATACTTAAGTAATTTTGGACCAAGACAAGAAGGTTTATTTTAAAATGAAAAATATAAAATTTTAGAAGCCATAACATTTTATAAATTATTTCTTTTTAAAGTTTATGTTAAATGTAAAATGTTCAATGTAATAATATAGTGGCATTAATTCCGCAGAAATACAAAGACTAGCATAAACAAACTCAGAAGAGAAACAGTGCTTTTAAAGTATTACGTTTTTGACGAAGTGAGCGTTTCATAAATACTTTTTTAAAAATTCATTTTTCAACTTGAAGCATCTTCAGCATCTCGAGATATCATTGAAAAGTTTATTTTACTTTCAAGTTTCTATTGGGAACGCCTTCAATCCCAAGTTTTAATGAGTAAATAACGAGAACCCTGATTCGTGGAATTGCTCACTTCGTGAATTACTGTGTGATTTGAGTTTTGATAAACATTAAAGTAAAGACTTTTTTCGATTTGCGAATAATTTGTTACGACGAAATGAAATAGATTCGTTTCATTCGTATACTTGTTATTTATATTTTATAAAAAAATATTCTGCGTATTCGATACAATTTTCTAAGAACATATTAAAATAAAAATTATACGTTTAATCAAATTACATATGTATTAATATTTTTTTTTTATTTAATTTGTAAGGTTATTTTATTTTGTTTGATTGACTATGATATCGGAATATCTCTACCGATTAGTTAAGGACGTAATTAATTTATTGAAAATATCTGACGGCATTTAGCCAGAAAATATTTTTTTAAATAATATTCATCTGCGGTTGGTCTTTCATGAGGTTTTTCTGGAAAGTTAACATCGACTCGCCAATTATTATTACAGCCAAATATACCTTCTATTGTTGCGTCACGGGTTGAGTGAACCAGTGTAATTACAGGCACAAGGAACATAGCATCTTAGCTCCCAAGGTTGGTGACCCATTAGCGATGTAACGAATCGTTAATATATCTAACACTATATGTAAGGCATCGTTAATATTTCTTACAGCGTTAATGTCAATGAGCCGTGATGGCCCAGTGGTTAGAACGCGTGCATCTTAACCGATGATTTCGGGTTCGGGTGCCTGCCTGGCAGGCACCACTGAATTTACATGTGCTTAATTTGTGTTTATAATTGATCTAGTGCTCGGCGGCGAAGGAAAACATCGTGAGGAAACCTGCATGTGTCTAATTTCAACGAAATTCTGCCACATGTGTATTCCGCCAACCCGCATTGGAGCAGCGTGGTGGAATAGCTCCAAACCTTCTCCCCAAAGGGAGAGGAGACCTTTAGCCCAGCAGTGGGAAATTTACAGGCTGCTAATGCTAAATGCTAATGCTAATGTCAATGGGCGATGGGGACCACTTACCAGCAGGTAGTCTATTTGACCGTTCGCCTACCTATATTATAAAAAAGAAAGCAAATTTTAATGAACTAGAATGAACATAGGTACTAACTTTCCGCTTTAGATTTGTTTGCGTGATTTTTATTAAACAAAGTAGTTAATCTCGTACTCAGCTGAAAGTGTTAATTTTGTTTTTAAGACTTTTTTTATTTAGTTAAGGTATAAGTTTTCCTTTAACATTTAATGTACTACAACGAACATGCTCTATACTTCTGAAAAATTATTCGCTCTATATTTAAATTGTATCGTCAATACTTTTTCTTTTCTTTTACTTTTAATATTGTATTAATGTATAACCACTTAACGTAGTACATCATCACATAACGTAGCAATATTTTATTCTTTGATGCACTAAAAGTCACTTGATGATTAAATTTGTTAAATTACTTTTGTCCGCTCTATAATTATTACTCAGCTACACTCACGAGCCAAATAAATCACCTATTCCATTATATCTGTTACTTCAAAAATAACTCATATTGAAGTTCTTAATATAAATAATGGCTCATAAATAGAACTTGAAGAAACGAGTATTTAAGTAACACTGAGGGGTATGAATTCGCATCTGTCAGGGCACAACCGAGATAAGGTGCATTTATAGGTCTGGTTACTTAAGTGTCCAAACATGTAAAAAGTATCAATCTTTAAATTGAATGGTCCTGACTCATAAATACGAATTTGAGGGTCTTTAGAACACTTCTCACTTCTCCGTTTTTGGCATAATTGGTTTGACATTCGGAAGAAGAAGATAAAGCATCTTTAATTAAACAATTATCAACTAAAGTTTCGTTTAAATATAAAACATTATTATTTTGTGATTAATTTATTACAGTAAAAGAAGATCGACAGGAAAAATAACCTTTTCACCTACTAGTAACCTTCAGAAAAGTATCTTAGTTCTTTCACCGGTTAGCGCGACTATCTCACTCCAACGTGACATATAGCTATACCCCTACCTGATCATACTTTATAATTATATGAAATGTTACAAGACAATATTTGGAACCCATCTTAAGCTTCGGAAAATCTATAAAAACCAATAACGTACAACATCAATCATTCGAAATTAAACGTGACATGCTTGTTATGAAAACCGTTTGATCTTGAAGTAGATACTTCATACTTTATTACATATTCATACTTATCTATAGATAGAAATAATAAAGTGTTCATAAATTGATGTTTTCCATTTCGAAGGTCCTCACGTGAGTCAAAGAAGATGAATTTCTTATGAAATTTCATTTGATAGAATAATCGGTTATCTAGTAACATTTATATTACGATGAAGAACCTTTGAAATGTATATTAAAAACGTATTCCGAAAAGAAAATAGATTAAGCGAAATTCTTGGAATTATGAATATTGGATTAACATTGTTAGGCCTGGACTTAGGGGTTCTATCCTTCTTAAAGAAAAGGGTAATCTCATTCTACATTACGATAGAACAGCATTATATAATAATCTCCAAAATACTTCCTCCTTAAGACAAGAGAGTTACTGTAAGAACATGAAAAATATATTAATATAAGAACATGAAAAGATAGGATAGAAACTATATATATATATTTATGCCATAGGTTGGCGGACGAGGATATGGGCCACCTTATGGTAAGTGGTCACCACCGCCCATGGACAATGGCGCTGTAAGAAATCTTAATCCTTACATCGCCAATGCACCAGCAACCTTGGCAACTAAGATGCTATGGCTCTTGTGCCTGTAGTTACACTGACTCACTCACCCTTCAAACCGCAACACAACAATATTGAGTACTGTTATTGGGCGATAGAATTTGTGATGAGGGGGTGGTACCTACGCAGACGGGCTTGCACAAAGCCCTACCACCGACTAAATAAAGTATTTGATAGTTTTTAAGCATCGTGATATTAAGGATACATTTACGATGCCGTCTATTTGCAAGATACGCCGATAGTGCTTTTAGTTTGACATAGTATTAGCCTAATTACGCGAGCTAGCGCGAGCGGTCCCGAAAATAGGAAATGAATTACACAGAAATACTATTTCTGATGTCCGATTACGGCTGCGCTAAAAATGGTTAGGAATTAAATTGCATTCTACAAAAATGATTTTAAATTTATTTTTATACAAATCAAAGATCGTGTTTTGAGTTATATTATATAATGTAGCTAATTATATATAAACTATTATAAAACTGAAGAGGATTTTTACTATATCGCACTTAATCTAATAATTCACTCGTCTGATAAAAAAAGCTCATTGGCCCTATAAGGAGTTAGTTTTTACTATTTTGCAATACTTTATTACAAAAAGCGAACAAATATATACTTGAAAGCATTTTCTAACAGCCTAAAAATAAAGAACTATTTGAGGTGTGCAATAAAAGAAAAATCTAAGCAACGCTTACTCAAATAATTACTTATAAGTGTTGTACACACAACTGCGTACACGTACATACATATATTATATGAATATAATACGTGAATAAATAAAATCAGGTCTTATAATATGAAATTAATTAATTAAATATATAAATATTTTCTCGATTTGTTTAAAGGTGTCAAGCAATACCCGTGCTCGTGGACGTTGGTTATTTTTGTAAAGATAATTTAAACATTTGTAAAGTAATAAAATGATCATATAATTCGCTATTTGAACTATTATAAATAGATATAATTTTATGTATTTATTTCTAAATTTTAAACAGATTTCGCAGTGGAACCAATATATTGCGAAATAAGTTTTTGTTAGGTCGCTGATTGAACGGCGCCGTTTAGTAAAAAGCATAGGCCGTAAATTGAATGACAATTTAAGTTAGTTATCAGCTGTCAGTATATACTAATAAAAAATAAGATAAACGAGCTAAAAATCAATATTACCAAACCCAATATCTAAGACACTAATAATAAGATTGATGATAATGAGTTTTGACAATGAATGCTGCACGGGGAATACTATATTGCAGCGGGACATACACAGATGCACCCACTTTTTGGTCACTCTTATAATCCGACTCGGCGAATCCGACATTGGCGATAGTTCAGCAGGGAATCAGCAGTCTTAGATGCTCTCCGAAGAAAAACAGTGTGAATGCTACTTGTTGTTGCTACTTTATATGGCCGGACCCTGGGTTTGAACCAGGACCTCGAAATCTGTAGCCTCATGACTAGATTAGGCCAACGAGGCATTCGAATAAGATAATAGTAATTAATTAATTGTGGTAGTAATTAATTGCTTTAATATAATATTGATTTAGTTATATGAGTAATTTGATTACGAAAACAAACTAAAATACAATGTTTACACTGACATCACTAGTACTGGGACTGAGAACAAATCGTAAAGTATTAAACTTATTGCGGTACATTGTCCACACGTGTAACAACCTTAAGGGTCATTGTACACCAATAACATAGCATCGTATTTTCCTACATTTTATTAATTGTTGGTTAGTTGGGTTGGGCATAATAAATAGCCTTATGCTATTTTTCCTGGTGATCCTTAATCACTGAGTATGAGAAACAAAAATTCAATATAAGTATGTTTCAAAATAGAAGATCACTTTTTTTACTTTTATAAGCTAACGAATGAGTTCAGGCACAGGACCAACGGCTGTCCGAGGCACGGAAATATACTACTAAGCTGTCAATTCCTAGGCTTGGGATGTTACCGATTTATTTTAATTGACTCTGACCAGGATTTTAATCTAGAAAATCGAAATATGCAACTCTTTAACTAGCCACTAGATCGACGTGGAGGTCACAAATATTAACTGCTGTATTCATAGTTACGTGGAAATGTACTATGAATACGAAGTGACCCGTATGCTATTCATTATCAATATATATCTGAAAGGAATATTTCTTGTAACACTTTCATAACACGTTATGAAAAGTATAACTAAATTGACGATGACATACCTAGTTAGTAATTAAAAGTCAATGAATGAATGAATTTCAGTTTTTCAAAATTTTGTTATTTTAAGTACAACCGTTTATTAGTACTCCGAAAGAGATACTATCTTATTGCAAATTATGTATAATACTAGTTATTGCTCGCGAATTTTTCCGTGTGTTTTTGGGCTATAGGTTTCAGGTATAAAAAGGACATAGGCTGTCCTTCCTTCAAGCTTGCTTCGTAATAATCAAAATTTCATCAAATTCGATAAAGCCGTAAAAGTATAACAGACAGACAGAGTTACTTTCGCATTTATAATAATAGTGTAGCTTAACAGATTGCGCTGCGTGTCGTCACGCATTTAGAGGGCACACGGGACAATTCCTCGCTAGGACGGCACATCGATCAGGTAGAAGAACGGCTACCTTTCCTCGAATTACGACTTGGACTCCCTATTTACGAGTTTGGCCTACGAAAGTTAAAATAAACATTATGTGAGGATTCTAGAAAACTAATTGTGAGGTCTTTATTTATTCTTTCTACTTTTGTTTAGAATTAAAACATATAAGCAGCTTAGAACGTCTTCATAGTATTCTCAAATTATTATTATTACTAATTTTTCCATGACAGACAGTAATTTTTTAACTTTAAATCTATAATATCAGTGTTAAAAGACACATATATAATTGTAAACAAAAAAAAATAATCAACTTTATGCTTCTCTGTAATGAAATTGGATTATATGTTATTTTGAAGTAGCAGCGATTCAGCTTCAAACCAATTAAATTATATACAGTTTAATAAATTTTAGGAATACAATAATAACAATAAATATAGTTATCATTAAATAATTAAGTCCAATAATAATGAAAATATCTATGAAGGCCTCAAAAACTTTTCTTTAACGTCAAATCAAATTAATTTCTTTAGAACGTGTGTAGCACCTGTCTGTAAAAATAATGTAATTCAGAACCAAATTCTAACTTTAAGAAAGCAAAATTTATTTTCAAGGCATACTTCTTGTCATTATGAAAAAAAGAATAATTTAAATTGTTTCGAGGCATTATATGAGTCAAAAATAAACGACATTGTAAATATGTGGTAATCGAATTCATACTATTTATCTAATAACATTATTTTTATTAAGGTGAGTTCTTAACTAATGTTGTATAAAAGTGGCCTAGTGCTGAGAAAGTGTTTGGAAAAATGTGCAGTTTTACCAGATAGATGGAACAGGTAAAAGGCATGCCTTTTACTATGATGAGGTTCCAACGAATTCCGTTTCAGTTTTATAAAAATGATAGTCATGTAAGACGAATTGTCAAATTATTATATTTTACGTGTTTACCGTAAATTACAAGTACAAAGTTTCCTTTCTGTTTCGTTTCTTAAACTTTGAAATTAAAATGAAGATTTTTTTTTTAATTTATATTAAAACAAAGGAACGGGCAATATATTTCCCTTGACCTAGATTTTTTCAGCTACGTAATCATTCGAAGATCTATAATATGCATTTGTATCTATACATATGTACGTACAAGAAATGTTTTTTTAAATGTCTGACTTTGCAAGGAAATATTACTAAAATTTATTGTATAATACTTTAACACTATGTGTTAAATACATTTGCGTATCTACCAAATAAATAAACAAGTATTATTGAATGGATCACTTCCCAAACAGTATGATATTTCAATCAATCAACTGTATCGGTATGTTTACACAAACTCCTCGATCATGAGCTCCTCGTTTCGTATTTGCCTCCGCTTTAATTTGCGGTAGCCCGTTCATTATTCGCGATACAAAAAAATGTACAATAAATGGATTTTTTAATAGCTTCCATATTGTCTGAAAATCTCGTTAATGGTATTTTTTCTGTATTGTGTAAGATTTTAAAAAAGCACATTCATTTTTAAAAAAAATACGAATTTACGGTTTTCATCTTTCATCTTAATGTAATATTTAGACACCATGTTCAAAAAGTTTCGTTTTAATTTATTTTTTAAAACTATGTCAGTATCAGTATATCAGTATATTTATATGTAAGTAAAATACTTATGTATTGCTTAGATCGAGAAAAAGATATAACCATTATTTAATGTTTCATAAACACTCGGAACTAAGATATTTTTCTCCTTTTGTAACTGAAATTATACTGTTTGGTGGTAGAATATTTAACACCGGGTGCAATAAAAAAAATAAACTGAAATTATTCTTTGTATTAATAGCAAAAACAAATACTTAAGTTATCTTATTTGCTAGTTAGATTCAAATTATAAGCGTTTAATACGTTTTGAATTGCCAATCGGTATACCTAAGTTTTTCTATCAGAAGTCAAGTACGAAATCAGTTATAATTACAGTCAGTAACAGACAGACTAGGCAAAGAAAGTTATGTAGATATGAACACAGACTACAAAATAAACTTAATTTGTATTGAAAGTCAGGAAAACATAATATTTTTTTATATATTGTTTTCACACTCAGCTAAGTATCTGTCATACAAAAACAAGTAGAGGTATGTATTATATATAATTGTTACTTTACTCTTCTACTTAAATTGCTTTGTTAACGGCTGCAATTAAGTTCACCTGTTCAACGTACTAGTTTATATATAACTTGTTACTGAAACATAAAACAGGAATACATATCAAATAATCGAAACAACGAACAGAGAATATCTGGTTAATGGTTGGTACCAAACGGATCTGGACTGTATCCAACTTTACGTGTGAAAGCTAGAGCGAAGTAGAAACCAAAGTTTTATAGGAAATTGACAATTACATTCAATTAACGTTCTGTAAATATCACGTGTCAACGTAAAGTGAATCTTATTCATTAGACTAGAAGATTTCAAAATGAAATGTACATAGGTATCTATATGTCTGTTTAGATTGAATAAATCTTGGATCAGAAAGGGAATGTGAATTATAAGGAAATCTTAGACTGGTTTCCGATTCCAGTCTAGACAGCATCTAGACTTTAATATGGCAGCTACAAAGCGCAGGCGAAGGCATCGAAGAGCCATCGATATTATTGAATAACCTTAATAATATTGTGTCTGGACTCCTCGCGTTTCACAGAGGAAGAAATATCAATGCTCTGCGAATATTGCTCTGAGGAAGTATGATCAATTTTGATAGTTTGTATAATTTCACTTTTTCACAGTAGAATTTGGTCTCATTACAAATTTATTTCCAGTGGTCAATTTCACAATTCCAGACTTTTTCGGAATAAAACGTTATTATTTCATCATTGATGTTAAATTATAAGTTATCTATAGCCAACTATGTATAGTCTGTGGTAAATTTCGCGCCTTTTTCTTTCTTCTTAGCATTACTCTGCTCTGTGACACAATAAAGACTGTTTGTTATAATTAAAACTTTTATTACAAAAAGGCAAATCCACTAAGTACTTTAACAATTGAATATATCAAATATAATATTGAACTAATAAAAATATATAAGTAAATTAAAACAGTTTAACTGCAATGTTTATAATCATCGCTGTATAAACGGTTCATCAAGTTGGTATAATTTTACCAAACACAAACTTAACAATGAAGTCCATTAGTCAGGAAATTCATAACCCTGAGTCTATTGTGATGCTTATTGAAAACCCACAGTTCAACGTTTACTCAACACCAGTTACCTGCCATTAGCCACCCGCCCAAGATTCCATCAAGATTCACCCATTGTTTGCCCTCAATGGGTCTCGTTAGGGTCAAAGCGGGGAGTTTAAGCGTCATATCTTTTGTTTGTAGACAAGTTGATCGATCTTCCAACAATGAACCAATTTCAATGCAAGTTTAAAACTTTAAACTATATGTTAGAATAATGATCCAGTAGGTATTGGTATTGAGAACAGTGGCTCGGAATTAAATTGATTTGTTTAAGGAATTTTCAAATGTGGAAGAAAGATATCTTCTAAATTGTAAAATGTCGTAAGTATTTTGCTTTTTTTATGCTATAATAATTTTAAAATACATTTTAAATATATGTAAAGTTTTCTATTATTATATTTTCATAGAAGGAAAAAATGAATGATTTCCATGAAAATAAGGTTAATATCAAGAGGATCATCAATATCACTTTAAAAGACAGGTATATCAAAGACATTTATCTCTATTGGAAGTATCTTGCAAAAGTTTTTGCAAGTTTGTGATTTGAAAAGATGTGGATAATATGTTATTTTCATTTATATATTTTTTATATAAATGAGAATGTCAGTTGGAATTCTACAGTATTTTTTCACAATATAAAATATAATTCGTATTAAAATTAAAAAATCTCAAACATATTTTTTTCCGAAACCATATTATTCCTATCTATTTATTTTTAATATTCGAATTTATTAATTTCATATTTACAAGTTTTTTAACACAATATTTGTTGAAACTCTTTTGGATAACCTTCCTACTGTTTTATGTTTTAATTTTTGAACATCATATTCGATTTTGTTAGGCAATTTTTAATATTCAAAATATTTTAATTCATATATAATTAAAAATGAATACAAAAAAATACATTTAAGAAGGAAATCAAATCACACAATGCACTAAAATTTTGTACTTTTCATTTTTTCCTCAGAGTTTAAAATGTTCAATAAAACTGTATATGTGTGTTTGTATAATTTATTATCTGTGTTTACTAATCTGAAATTTATTTAAATCTTGAAGTGCGTATTATAATACTAATTTAGTCTTTTACCTGTACTTTAATACCAGAATATTGTTGCAAATATTTCATAGTAAAACAGAATAGTAAAATTTAATACATTAAACATTTTCGGAATAGACCTTCGACGTGCTATCGCGGATATAGCTTCTATTTACCGTTATTGAATGTAAATTCTGTGGAAACAATTTAGAAAGTTACAAACAGCCTTATCAGTAAATACATTTGAATGTTTTGTCTCTTGAAATTTAAATACAATTCACTTAAACACAGTGAGCCTTTAGTATTTTTTTTTTTATAAAGTTGGTAGGCGAACGTGCTAATGGGCCACCTGACGCTAAGTAGTAACCACCGTAGTAACCAGATATATTGATGCCGAATTAAATTTAAACCATTCCTTTTATCGCCAGGGTGTCTCCAACCTCGGAAGCCTATATGCTATGTCCTTTATGAATAATAGTTACACTGACTCACTTACACGCAAATATACTAAATATTCCTGCTTGGTGGTAGAATATCAAATGCGTAATGCCACCAACCCAGACGGGTTTGCAGATTGCCCTACCACTAAATAATTGTCTTTTTTTTTAAATATAACATTAGCTAACAACCGAGACTCTTGATCTAAAATTTCTTAAGTATAAGTCATGCTCATTACGAGGCACCGAACTTAAATTCCAGGTCGGATCAAAGTTTATCTCTTGAGTTTTACGCTGAAGTTGTTCTATGTTAAAGTTCGAAGTAAGAGTGTTGAGAGTCACATTCGTGTGCCTCAGGAAGCTTCTAAAGTTGATTATGGGTCTGATCTCTCTTTCCAACCGTGTCGGATTGCCGGCCCTTCAAGCAATGACAGTTAAGGAATTAAGAGTGTGTGTAGTGTTTTAAGTATACACTTGTGAGATATAACCTTATCGCCTGTGCAGGGGATTCTCCGTTGAGAATAGTTACCGAGGATTAAATCAGGGACGAACTTATGAACATCATCATCAATTGGTTGATAAATGGTACACTCAATTGCGGTACAAAGTCTTCGTAACATCGATTAAAATCAATATGTATTCTGAATATATAATTTTAGAAAATTAAAAAACAATAGAGTTCGCGCAATAAATTTAACAACACTTAATGTCAAACATTTTCATTCATATTTTTGAATTGCATTGATTTAAATTCAAATACTCTAAAATATTTTGAATAAAAAGTCAAATAATTGACGTAAAATATAAAAGATCTCTGTTCGTAAATCATCTCTGAAATGTATTATTAATTACATACTTTAAAATATTCTTGTATAAGCCGTGTTCCTAGGCAATACGAGCCTTGGGGCCTCTTCCGTAAGATGGATTTGTCTCTAGGTAGGCATTAAATCTTATATACCCACAAAAATTTCATATCTCGGCTTCATAACAATTATGATTACTGATAAAATGAAGTTAAATGAAATTAAAACAAATCATTTTTCTCACGTTTATTACTTGCGGATTCTAATATTGATTTGGTTTAAAATATGCCTCCATGATGTCGTAATAAAGACAATATAATATATAAACACACTATTTTAATTAAATAAAATATCTAACACTGGCTGTAAACAATTATTTTATAATGAGTTTAGTATTCATATTTAGAACGAATGCAACAAATAAACAACGCATTGATTGTATCGATAGAACGTCAATGTTTCGTTGCAAAGCGACCGTGGTGTGTCACTTTGAGTGACATTCTCTCACACATCGGGCAGCTAATAGCGTGAAGCCATTATCGTTTGCCGCACATCGATTCAATTACTAGCTTTTACTTTAATAGCCCAAGAAATAAGGGAATATAACTAGAAGTTTATACTTACTTATATTTATAAAAGGTTATACTCGTCATTATATTTTATTATTTGTCATTAACAGCCTGTAAATTTCTTACTGCTGGGCTAAGGCTTCCTCTCCCTTCGAGGAGATGGTATGGAGCATATTCCACCAAACTGCTCCAATGCGGGTTGGTAGAATACACATGTGACAGAATTTCGTCGAAATTAGACACATGCAGGTTTGAATTATAAACACAAATTAAGCACATGAAAATTCAGTGGTGCTTGCCTGAGTTTGAACCCAAAATCATCGGTTAAGATGCACGTGTTCTAACCACTGGGCTATCTCGGCTCTTGTCAAATATTGTTAATATTATAAAATACTACTATGTTATAATATATATAATACAAACTGAACCTGCTGCTTTAGCCGCACGAAATTTATAAATTATTACCTATAGCACATAGTACCGTCACCCACATTTTACCCCCTTGAGTGAATTTTAAAAAGTAATATTTCATTTAAATTGTTTAAACGCCTTAAGCGTGATGAGGTAACAGACAGAGTTGCTTTCGCATTTACAATATTAGTATAAATATGTTATAATACCGTATTCCTGACTATCATTAAGATATATATTTATTTACATATTAATAATAGTCATATAAATATTTATTTCTAGAATACAAATAATCTTATTATTTTTGTTGCCAAAGAACTGAAATCAACTAAATAGATACGATATTTTTTCTCATTTAATACCCAGAAACGAAATATAAATATATTATACCTATATAAATTAAATTATACTTGGTTTCAAACAGTATTCCATAAGCAGTTAAATTTTTTATTATATTATGTTAGGCTTTTATAAGACCACAAACTACCTTATTGGTCTAGTGGTTATCAGATTGTAGATTTCAAGAAACTAAAATCTAAACTTTCCTTTCTAAAATTTTCATAAATCGAGATAGATAATGAAAATAATTGAGAAATTCTTAGGCGAATACTCATCGATCAGTTAGCCATTTCGTAATGCTCACAACCTTTAGTCCATATGTATGTATATTATATAAGAAATTGGCTGTCTCGGATAAATGTTTACGAAGAGTTTTATTATGATCGCATTTATCTCAGACATAAATCGGTTAACAATTAATGTAATGTAACGCCAATCAAGCCGAGATGCCCTTTAATTAGACTGGTCTAGTTTGCATCGCAAACGAGCCTCGGATTATTAATTACCTACCTTACAAGTCTTGCTTGTGTGTTACTGCATACTTAATACAGGATTTGCATAAGCCTCTTGTGCTTGTGAAGAAACCTCTAATCCACTGGAAGCAAAGCAAAAATAAGGCCTACTATGTAAGTGAAACTTACCTTATAGTTTTTTTTTTTTTTATTGAAGCAAATGTCGAACATTTTTCAGTCTTTATTTAATTTATAATAAATAATTCTTATTTTTATATAATTTTATTAATTGTTTATATTTATTTTATTATTATTAAATAGTGTGGTTTCAATTACTTTATTTTGCAATGAACTCTCGGCATTTTTAACGGCTACAGTTCCCATTAAATTTCCCACATTTATACGCATATCAGATATAAATGTATGTACAACTATGTAGTAGTTCTATAACTCATTTGAGAATATCCAAAGACAATATTTCAATAACAACAGAAAAAAATTTTGAATATTATATCTATGTAAACACTTTATTACAAAATAAGGTTAAATTTTACAAGATCGGATTTATCTACCAGCTAACCTCAAAACTATTGGGTATAATAACTCAAAAATATTAATTTTCAACTGACTTTAATTTAAAGTCATCATCAGAATCATAGAAGTCAAGTGTCACAGATTGTAAAAATAAAATTAATATCATAATATATTATACGCGTAATACCTAAGTTTTTTTTTTAGGTTGGTAGGCGGACGAGCATATGGGCCACCTGATGGTAAGTGGTCACCACCGCCCAAAGACAATGGCATTGTAAGAAATATTAACCATTCCTTACATCACCAATGCGCCACCAACCTTGGGAACTAAGATGTTACGTCCCTTGTGCCTCTAATTACACTGGCTCAATCACCCTTCAAACTGGAACACAACAATACTGAGTACTGCTATTTGGCGGTAGAATATCTGATGAGTGGGTGGTACCTACCGAGACGGCCTTGCACAAAGCCCTGCAACCTACCTACCAAGAAAAAGTGTTCTAGTTTCAATAAATTATTACAAGCGTTGCGTTTTATAATGTGGAAAACATACCTAACAAGCAACTTGTTATAAGTGTGATGGGATTTTCTCATAACTTGACAAGAAATATATCAAGATTGACACGATATCATTAAGGGGATTATTTATTTCCTTATCAATACACATGAGCTATAATTTCACCTGAGTTACGTATTTGTAACTAAGTAGCTTTACCTTGTATGACGTGCTGGCCTATCATACATTGTATTATAATAATTTTAAAAAAAAAAGTTAATAGTAGCAATGTCCTATTTAAGCAATTACTATTTTTTCTAATTAACCGTCCAATTAAGCTTAAGGCTTTTACTAGGAATGGGTATACAATAGCCTAAGAGGTCTGGATTGAAGCTGAAGCTGCAGCTGCAGGATCGCTTTGTATAGTAACAATCAATATCCTGCTGGGCGAAGGTCTTCTTGATCACAAGATAAAACCATCAAATTTGGGTTTAATCTATCACGCTGCTCCAATGCTGACTGACATGTTTCGCGTTTTTTTTTTCACCACCAAGGATCTATAAATATTAATTAAGCACAAAAAATCTCAATGGAACTAACGGTTCTTGTTTTAAAAGCAATTTAATATTCATGAAAAAAAATAATCAAATAACAATGTTTTGTTAAAAGCTGAACACACATGAATAACTTTTAACTTATATTTTATTAATCAAACAAATGTGTTCAAATATACTGAGATTTTAAGTAATTCATTCTATGCTAGAGAAAGATTTTTCACAGTTAATAAGCAAGTGCAACATTACAACTTCTACATTAAATAAAGCTTTTGACGCTGTTTATTTATTTTACTATTCCGACATATATTAACATTTAAGTCCGTGTATAAATATCAAATGCAAAATATAAAATTTCGTTCTATTTCGCCGTCCATGGCATATCTTATTTTACGGACATTTAGAAATGTTTACTACAACTTTGTTTGAATTTAAATTCGTAAACTGAATATTCTGGCAATATTTTAATATACGAGTGCATATTTATTTAAATGAGCAATTTTTCATTTGTATATTTCCGCTTGCCAAGCGTAACCGTCAGTGTTGTATATAGCAGTCTTTGGTTATTATGAATAAATAGAGATAAAAATTGCGATCAAAATATATGAAGTCAGCTTTTATTTGATACAAGTCTTCCAATTACAATTAATAGAAAATTTGGCCCATCACTGGACATCTGGCAGATGTTTATCATTGAACTTAAAGGGTATTGAAATCTATACCAATAATATGAATAAAATAAAAAGAAACTCTACCTCTGTCTGTTACGTTTTTGCTACACAATTGACTCGAATTTGATAAAGTTTTGTATGAATCAAGCTCGTAGAAAGAACATAAGCTATATATTTTTTATACTATTTTATACAACAGCTAACACGCGGACGAAGTCGCGAGCTTTGTATAATATATAATAAAATAAATTGGAGCTTTGATGTCGATGTATCCAAAATGTGTCTTTAAATATCAATTCTTTGTTGGTGCTTCTCAAAACAACTTTTTTTATGATTTAAAAACTGTTGCCATCCCGATCGGGTCCCACTCGCAATCTAGATTATCTTTAAAGCAATTTCATTTATACTTCGAAAGCTTTTTTCTTAATTGGTATCAATAACTAATTTCTAAAACATTTTTTTTATATAAAATTAAATAAAAAATTAAAAGCAGATTCTCCAAGAGAGAGAAAGCGCATAGAAACGATAAAAAAATATACTTAATCAAGTAGGCTTTTACAAGCAAATTGAATCCAATTATATTTAAAATATACGACTGGTTCTGAATGAACATATTTATATCTAGCGAAAGAACTAACAAGCAACTATTCAATATTGTTGTATTATACGGTTACCTAGGACCTCAGCACTTCCATCGTCATAAGCTAACTAAAACCATCGAATTCTCAAGCTAATCGTAATATTGGAGTCTCGAAATAAATATTTAAAAATAGTATTTTAAAATGTAAACTTTGCTCCAAGTTATGCCTTGAAACGTAAAAATGCCTCAAGCGATCCCTTCGAGCCGTTAATTAAAATATTAAACACCACAGCACCATGCATGCGTGTTATATACATATATATATATATGGTAATTATTCAATTAACTCACGTAATTATGTGTAATACGGCTTACCAAATAGTCCAACAACATATTTAATATATTTCTTGTACGGTATTACTATTTAAACGTATAGGAAAAAATAAATCGATCGTATAAAAAATAATGTAATCTTTTATAAATATATAAATTTATTTATATTTAAATAACATCGATATATAATTTTTTTAATCAGAAAAGATTAGTTTTAAATATTAATCTAGTATAGATTACCTAGCAAAGTTTCTGACCTGTTCTTCTTACAATAATCACAATCCTGTCTCATAATTACTGCCCAAGGGTGGTCATAACAGCCTATTTGAATGACGTTTGATATTTGCGATTTGATTTTTGATTTGACAATTGAATAGCTCAGAAATAACACCTTATGGTGAGTGGTCAGCACTACCAATATGACAACCTAGCGAACTAAGTTGCTATGTTCCTTGTGTTTGTAATTACACTGCCTCACTCGCCCTTCAAACCGGAACACAACAATATTAAATATGCTTGGCGTTAGAATATATGATGAGTGTTTAGTTCCTACCCAGACGGGTTGACACGAAGTTTTACCAATAAGTAAAATTTATGTAAATTACTCAAAGAAACAATTAGGAGGGCACTGTTTAGTCTATATCGCGAAAGGTGAGTGAGCCAGTGAAGCATATAAAATCTTAGATTTCAAAGCTGTGCTTTGACGTGAAACGGTTTATACAGAATTTATGGTCAGAGTCTATTAGCGAAAATGACCACTTACAATAAGGCGGCACAAATATCGTCTGTTTTCTAAAAAAAAGAGAATGTCTGTCTTGCAAGTCGTTCCGGAGCACATTATTAAAACTAATGGCGATCCATCTCTAGACACAGGTGTCTCTTATGTTAACTCATAAAACTATTTAAGACTAAATTTTGTATACTAAGTGAAAAGATATGAAATACATATATCATTTAAACTATTTTTTTAATTTTTATCTTCACTCACTCACAATTCACTCAACGATCATAACATAAATTTACCAATTAGTATGTTCAGTGCCTACTGACTTTTTTGTCGAATTTATTAGACGACCTAATAAAAAGTCAATTTAATAATTCTCGCAAGAGTATTTTTGAATAAAATATATTTACAATTTTGTTTAACATTGAAAAACTCATTTCATTGTAAAAAAAATGAAGTTTAAAGTTCACATATATAATATAATACAACTTTATGAATTATTTTTCAAGTCAACGTCTTAATAATATTAGTTGGTGCATTGACTGGTTCATTGTCGATCTCTTTTGTTGTCTAATAGCCGCATTCATTGCACCGCAAGGACTATTAAAGAACCCGCACCTACGTTTTAGCTATAATAATATGGTCTACCATGTCTAGACAGGCTTTGGTATTGTAGAACGTTCTGAAACAGTAATAATGGCATTAGAAAATGTTATAGAGAATATTTTGCTTGCGTCTAGAGTAGGTATTTAATTACTCACTTGACTATGGTATAACGCAGCCAGCTCATAAGCGACTAATCACATTTTGATAAATTATATACCGTCTTCATCAAAATATTATAGGATTTAAACGTAATATTCCAACATGACAGAAAAGCTTTGCTTAGCGAGTTAAATATCGCGATGTGTTATGTTAGTATAACGAAATATTAATGATTAATTGAGATGTCCTTTGAACACGTTTTCGTATTTTGTTAAATTGTTTGCGGGTTCACCGTTGGAGTAACTGCTAACAAAAAGATCATCAACAATGTAAGGAAATTCGCCCTTAACCTTACTTGTGGACAATCAAAATTATTTTTTTGCAATGTTTTAAATCACAACGATCAAGAAATAAATGTATAGCTAATGATATAATTTACAAATAGGTTTTGTTTTTCTCTTTTCATTTTCAAAGGGTTACGCTAAGATAAATTTTGTAGTTTGTACATAGACATATTCTACGATGTAGTTCAACTAGAATGAAATCAAAATATCCAGCCACTTTTTATCTTAAGATGAAATATTATTCAGAAATACTACTAAAGTTTCAATGTAAGCTCATTTGAGTAACATTTTGTCGCGACTGTATTTACAACGTTTTATTTGAGTAACATTTCCGATGTTGAAAATAAGATCATTTATTTTAAATCCAATTCCTTCAAATGAATGAATGTTTCACTTTAATAAGCCCGAGGATGTTTCGGTTAATTGGCCACGACAACCTTCGTTTCTTTGAAATGGTGAGATTATTTATTAACTTGGTAGTAAAGCTTTGTGCAAGCCCGTCTGGGAAGGTTGGTACCTACCATCCAATTAGCATATTATATCATACCGCCAAGCAGCAATACTTAGTATTAACATTAACAGCCTGTATATATCCCACTGCTTGGCTAAGGCCTTCTCTACCTTTGAGGAGAAGGTTTGGAGCATATTCCTCCATACTGCTCCAATGCGGGTTGATGGAATATACGTGTGGCAGAATTTCGTTGAAATTAGACACATGCAGGTTTCCTCACGATGTTTTCCTTCACCCCCGAGCACGAGATTACATATAAACACAAATTAAGCACATGAAAATTCAGTGGTGCTTGTCTGGGTTTGAACCCGAAATCATTGGTTAAGATGAACGCGTTTTAACCACTGGGCCATTTCGGCTCATTGTATTGTTATGTTCCAATTTGAAGGTTGAGTAAGCCATTGTAACTACACACAAAGCACAGGGGTCATAACATATTAGTTACCGAGGTCAGCGCATTGGCGATATCAGGAATAGTAAAATAATCTTAAGTCGCCTATGTCAATAAACAGAGGTGACCATTGCCCATCTGCTTAAAACTATTGTAATATACACACACATATTTTATATTGCTTACGGATTTGCACATCTATCATCTAATGACTAGGTTACCGCTTCCAATAAAACTATAAAAAAAACCTTTCACCGAAGATAAGCCGGTAATCCATGATATTATAATCCTTATGTTAGACACACATCAGATCACATCACTTATAAAACAGATTGTTTATAAATTGTTTATGGAATAAGACAAATGGATACCTAATTAAATCTGTAACACTAGACACTAAATTTATATTATAATTGTTTATTATAAGTCGTATAGAGATTTTACCCCTTCGTATCTTCTCATATTTTGGTTATATTGACTTTAGTTATATGATCCTTAAACATATTATATTTATGATTGATGAACTCTTAATATCTGACCTTTGATATATGATGATCGAAAAAGATGGAATAATGCTGGTTATAGAGAGTATTAAAAAATGGTAATGAATTGAATCAAAACTTAATTAAACACACATTATATAATATCTCACACGCACACAAACATACATTCACGCACAAACTCGTTGCTTCAAAAGAATTTACATTTTTTAAATGCTACGAAGTATATAAGGATTCCTTGTAGATATTTTACTTATATAACAAGGTGCATAAAAATTCGTTACTGCATATTACCTTAGTAAAATTTTAAGACACCACTAAAGTCTTACAGGTATAAAAAATCCAGCTAACTTTACATATTAATAGACTTTTATGAGGTGGAAAAGAAATTCGAAATAACAGCGAAAACTTTAATAGAAAACCTCGATTATTATGCAAATTGCTAGTATTAGCCGGAATTCAATTTTAGTAAATTGTTACTTACCGTTATTTAATAATCACCGGGCTTTGTTAATAATTATTAGTTTAATATGAATATTTTATGCTCGCATTAAATGTAACTTCGTTAAAATCTTGTATTTTGTTAATAAAAAAATTGAAAATCGGCTTTTATGTTTATATATATATAAACATAAATTTCTGGTTTCTGGAAATTTTATTTTATTATAAGAAACATATAAGCATATTAATTATTTAGTATTATAATCTCCAAATTACAAGACGTGCTACGAATATTCATAGTTTGTCTGATAAATGTCTTTATCGGAACGCTTTAAACTACATTGATCTACTTAAGCTTATAAAATACTTAATATGATATACGAGGATTGCCTTGAATTTAAAGCTTAGTCTGAGAGATAATATTAAGGCCTGCAGCGGTTCGTCTTAAGGACACACGCTGCTGAATTTTGATATAGGAGTAATTTTAGATAATGGAGCAAGACCATTATCAGACTTTCCTCGAGTAGGTTGTTAGAAGATCTTTTAAATAAACTTCTAATATTAATTACATTTATTTATTTTTATCGAAACAAAATAGTAAGAAACTAAGTTTTATATATTTAATCAATATAATTAAGGCATTAATGTAAATAATTATTATGTATATAATAAAAGGAAATAAATAATATTTATACAAATCGAATACTAATTCTAGGTCTTTTAATAATCTAAATGACAGACAAAAATACATTTATTGAAAAATTCTGTCTTCAGGCTTGTAAATTAGTTCTATATTGTTAATTACTTGTTGCAACCGTGTCTGGGTAGTACCGATTATCAGATATTCTACTATCAAAAAGCAGTACTAGTATTGTTGTGTTCCGGTTTGAAAGTTTAACTACAAGCACAAGGGACATTACATTTTAGTTCCCAAGGTTAGTGGCGCATTGGCGATGTAAGGAATGGTTAATATATCTTGCATCGCCATTGCCTATAGATGGTGGTGACCACTTACCTGGGCCACATGCGTATTTACTCGCCACCAACCTATATCATAAAAAAACAGTAATTAATCGAAACAATATTAGGCTAATACCAGACAACATGGTGACACAAATATTAATTACATTTTCAGGAATAAGTATTTATTATGAAATTACAAGGAAAAAAATGTATTGAGTAATATATATAGCAGCAATATAAAATATTTTTATGGAAATAACCGTGTAACTACATGGTTACAAATACGCTTAGGAAAGATACGCTTACCAAGTTTCCCGCATAATCAAAGCTTCCTTCCTAGAAAAACTACTCGATTCTGTAAATCCGTAGACATTTTTATTTTTATTTTCTGCTTATACATATAAATCTTAAACATCAAATGAATGTTGGTATCTGTTTGAGATTAAAAAACTGTGTTTGACTACACACATTGAATTCAACATATATATGTTTATAATTACATAGTATAAATCAAAGTCTTTTACCGCTGTCTGTCCCTGTGTATGCTTAGATCTTTAAAATTACACACCGGATATTGATAAAGTTTTGTTTAAATATATATATTCATTCAAGAGGAAGGTTTATATGTATAATACATGCACAATATAGTAGAGAAACACTAATTATTTTACAGGTTTAAACTCAAACTCAAACTCAAATTCCTTTATTCAACATAGAAGCATTACACTTTCTTATTGATGGTCAAATTAAACACTACCACCGGTTCGGAAAAAGGAACACCCTGACCTGAGAAGAACCGGCGAAAGAAACATTATAAATAAATATTTTATTTTATTTATAAATAAAAATGTCGTGAATTACCTCATTAGGTACAGATTATTATTATTAGTTACTCCAGTTTTATTTACAATATTCATCGACGAGATTACGTTTCATAGCAAAGATAAGTAACTCGATATTTTCATTACATAAATAAAACTGGACAAGTAATAATAATAATATTAGAACACTTACGCTTAATTCAATACTAAAATTGTTCTAAATGAATTTAAAGTCACGTGACTGTAAGCGCGCCATGAATATATGTGACGTTATAAGGACAATAAACTTGCGAAAACACTCGAATTGTCAACCAAAAAAGGTTAAACGGTACTCAGTTCAATAATAGTTTATTTTGTATAATTTAGCTTTTCATTGTCCTGAAAAAAAAAACTTTATTATGAAAATATTGAAACTCCTTCGAATACCTATTGGTTAAAATCAATCGGATCTGAGAGGATCTACGTTATAACAGATATTCAACACAAAGAAACATAGAAAATGCATTAATGGCATATTCGACGTTCTATAAAAACAACAAATAAACTTTCCCACTGAAAGGCTTATCTTTAGCTTCAAGGATTTTGCGCCTTACAATCTTAATAGCATTTTTTGTGCAGTCACAATATTGTGCGTTATTTGCATTTTGGCTGCTTCTGTTGGCGCGTGCATGCGACTCGTAATGTCAGAATTCATTTAATATATAATGCTCATTTTATTTTAAAGATCGTTGACCTTTGAAATGCTAAACAATAAATTTTATTTATAAGTCATTTATGTTGATAGATATATCTGGTAAAAAGTGGACGTATAAGATTAGTTAAGAAATTAAGACATACTCGTACGATACTTGGATCAGTGGCAGCGATTTTGCGTCGCGAGTTCAATAATTATTTTTGCTATAATATAATAATAAATAAATAAATAAATTTTAAAGATTGTGTTCTACAGAACTGATATTATATTATTATTTTGTTTTTGGACTGTAATATTCCGTATAGATACAATTTATAAAATGTAAAAAAATGTAAGTCTCGCAATGCAGTCCTCTATCGTAAAAAGTTATCAGCACTCATGTAAAACCATGTCAGTTAATTTATTTAGTATCTATGGAAGCACCTATTAAACAATTTTGGTCAAAAATTGTTTCCTACTTAGTTACGTACCAACCAACATTTAACGTGACCGTATTAATATTTATTACTATAATAAATGTTACGCCTTGGCAATCGATATTCACATCTAATCATATAAAAATTTAAGAGTTTGTTTAATGAACAAAATTATTAAACAAATAGCTAGGACTATCCCCTACTTAAGTTATATCCTCAGAAATCAACTCACACATACGGGACAGTGAAACAACGTAACGAAATATTTTACTGCCGTTACGATACAACGCACAAGCATAATATGAAAAACATAGCAAAGCTTGCTCGTATTGGAACCCTAACAAATATTCCAATTCCTTAAATAAATTTGAAAGAATACCAGTATGTGTAATCTGCGTTCCTTTGTTAGAAACCAATTAATTATCCATTATCATAAAGAACCGGGTTCTTAATAAAATCAACACAGATTTAGTATATTCTAAACCGGCTATAACCGGTTCGCTCATCTATTAAATCCAGATAATCGCATACATCGTGCATTGTCTCTGAGGACAATCGCGATTGTATTTACCGAGCTTGTTGTTGTTGTTTGCTGGACGATGGCGATATTAATTATTCAAGATATTTTCTAAGCTCTATATTATTCAATGCAACTGATTCTGTAAGAACAGTTTCTTGTAATGGTTTGTGGTAGTTTCTTACATAAGTTATACTTTTTTATACTAATTTGCTAATGACTATTCGAATTATTTAAAAAGAAATAGATATGAAACCTCCTTTTGAAATAATTTAAATATTGATATAGCAAAAATAAATACCAGAAATATAACTTCACCTATGGTTTTAATAATAATTTCTCTCGTGTCGTTTATGATTCTAATAAGAAAAAGACTAAATGCTTATTCTACATACACGAGCTGCTGAGTTTCTGCTTTGGAGCAAACAGGCAGGCCAGTCAAGATATTTTTTGAAGAAGATGTGTGTCCGTAAATAAACACTTAAGAATAAGCAATTCTTATATCGTTCTTTAATATATTTGTGTTAATAATATATTTTAGAATATAAAATTGATTTCTATTCATGACGAATATATAGTTTATTATGTTTTCTTGTATTAAACTACAATAATAAAATTAGGTATTTGAGTGAATCAGATTTAACTTTTTCGTTTAACTGACAATGTAAAATTGATCTAAAAATAGTTATTATCTATGAAAATATTTTATATTTTTATTCTATTAATCTGTTAAACAATATTATTTATATTAAATAACACCGTTTATCTTAAATCAAAGAACAAAACACTACTAAACAAAAGACTACTCGTTTATTATCCGTATTCACTTTAACAAATTCATATTATAACAATATTTCAATAAGTCAATTCCGATAAACTAAAATCCATAACAAGAAATAAAATATCTATAATATGTATTGTTACCGACATCTGTTGCCAAATTTTAATGAAATAGAGGGAGTAAAAATCAGTTTCGTGCGTGTCTCGTGAATTTCGTAACAGATGTGACCGACGCTTTTTATATCGTCCTATAGTGAAAGGGAAAACATATTTCAAGAGGGCCATTAGCACGTTCTACTCTAAGTAAGGAAATAATGGCTGCCTGACTTATGTTGTTGCTTTTTACTTAGTATACTGATATGTTGTGATAGCCAAGGTAAGGATGTTAAGGTTTATTCGCACTGTATTTATTGCACGTGTATATTAGCAAGTGCAGTAACAACTTTAACGGAATAAACAAGGAAGTCCAAATTATAAAAAAATAACTAAACGCTCACGTTTTACGTTTATAAAAAACTATAACATCATTCTAAAACTAAAATAACTATTGATATTAGCAAAGGGAACATTATGATTATTGAAAAATATTTTGATTCGATTTCATTTGACTTTTACGGGAATTGAACTATAATGGTCTTTGTTTTATAAATTCAAGCAGTAATTAAAAAATTGTGTAATATTTACAAGAGACATTCTAGTTTTTTTTGTTTTTTTTTTTAAGATGTTGCTAGTCTCGCAAAGGAGCCAGGGGTTTAAAACATTATATATTAGGAATATCGTCATACCAGATTAAATTGCAGTAGAAAATATGAGATATAATGAAAAAACTAAATTTGATCCGGGAACTTGGAATACAAAACAAATAAAATTTCACTGAACGCAATACAAAGCGGTAAATGGGACAAAGCGAACGCCAAAAGGAATTTACGTTTGTTTACCAAAATCTTGAACGGAAATAATTCATATCAGATTTTCGAATTTAAAATGCCGGCACTTTTCACTCGTTATAAACTAACAAACGACTTTCTATCGATTCATCTTTCAACTGTACAAAACATCAAGTTTATATATTAATTTACTTGGTGGTAGGGCTCTGTGCAAGCCCGTCTGGGTAGGTACCACCCACTCATCATATATTCTACCGCCAAATAACAGTACTCTGTATTGTTGTGTTCCGGTTAGAAGGGTGAGTGAGCCAGTGTAATCATAGGCACAAGGGACATAACATCTTAGTTCCCAAGGTTGGTGGCGCATAGGTGATGTAAGGAATGGTTAATATTTCTTACAGCGCCTTTGTCTATGGGCGGTGGTGACCACTTATGAGGTGACCCATATGCTCGTCCAACAAACAATGCCATAAAAAAAAATTAAGCTTATTTTATACGAAATCTCTTTCGATTCTAACGCAAAAACTTATAACGTCTACCATGAATTTAAATAAAGTGCCTTGTAAATTTATTAAAAAACATTTTTAATTTAGAGAAATGCCAACTCGAATATTTTTTCTACATTATAATGATCTTTCATATATAAAAAACAAGAAATGCATATTTTTTTAGACATTATTTATGTACTATGCGAATTTATGTTGGGTAATTTGTGTATTGCGACAAATGTAAAACCATAACCGAGATTTTAGAGAATGATATTTCAGGCTTACTCGTTCCGGCCATTTCGTATACATGAGAATAAGGGATTTTCTTGGAATTGAGAACAAAAATACTGAGACTATTTATAATTATAATCGAAAAAGGAAACCAGTGGTGTAGAATTAACCCTGAAGTATTATTTTAACAATGTTTCTTTTTACTTAGCAATTATAATTTGTGTATTTTTTAAATAGGTTTCCAATTTTTAGTATAATATAATATAATATAATAATATCAGCTCGTAGAACTCTCACTGTTGGGTAAAGAACTCTTCCAATCCCTAAGAGGTTTGTAGTTTATTACATCATCACGTTGGTGGATTTAAATTTATGAAGACAATTGTATATCTGGAATTAAAATTAAAAAACAAACTATCAACTCATTGTCGAAATATAAATGTTTAAAAATTATGTTTTTCTTTCGTTTAACTCTGGTACTAATTTTTTTTCTGATATGGATGATGGTATGGATCAATACTTGCGGTATTATCTCGAAATATTTATAAATTATAATCATACCTTCGTTCTTAATGTAAAAATAAAGAAAAATTCATAATTTTTTTATGAATTCTATAAGTCAGCAACGCTATCCTTATATCCATGGACTACGGTCATCTTACTATTAAGTAAACCATCTGCTAATTTGCCTCAATCGATATTAATTAAAAAGTGTTAATATTCAAACGTTTGCCATTAAGCTCCACGTGTTCTATCAACTGGGCCATCTCGGCTTATTCAATTGATGATAAAGAGAAATTTGATATTTATCATATCACACCCAGATTTTAGTATAAGGTCAGATCATTGAATGTATTGCTGCGATAAAAAAGGAATACAATCGCTGAATTTTCACGAAGCGTACAGAATGCATTTTAATCGAAACAGCACTCTGCTGAATTGCTAAGCGCTATCGAGTGTGCGTGCACTCACATATTAATCAACGGTTTTGTGAAGGTGGTGCAGATTTGCGATATCCGCTCTACTCTATCTACCTTCATATTTTGATTGAAAGCCTTTTCAATCGAAGCGCGCTTGTCTACAATTTATTTTATTTATTAAATTCATGACTAAGCCATACTAATATTATAAATGCGAAAGTAACTCTGTCTGTCTGTCTCGCTTTCACGCCAAAACTACTGGACCGATTTAAATGAAATGGTACACAAATAGTCTAGAGCTTGAGAAAGGACATAGGCTACGTTTTAATTGGAAAAAGCTGCTGTATAGAGATGAAAAGGGGATGAAAGGTTGTAAGTTGTTGAAAGTATTATCATTTTTAGAACTAGAAGCATAAAACTTATATTTTAGGCTGTACACTTATAAACTAACATATCATGACACCCACTAAGGAGGGTTTGTATGGAAGTCCGTCATTTTTTAAGTCGGAATCAGAGTTCTTTATTTTTAGGATACTAATTAAAAATGACTACATAAATATTTAAGCGTGTGTGCATATTCTACTCCGTAGGGGGTGAAATAAGCGTAATTTTTTAAGTTAGACACATGAAAATTTATTTTTGAAATATTGATTAGAATCGACTAGATAAGTATTTAAGCGTTTCCAGATAATCTACTACTAAGGGTGTGAAATAAGGGTTGAAAGTTTTTATGGGAGTCAGTCCTTTTTTAAGTTAAAAACATGAAACCTTATTTTTGGGATACTGATTAAAAATGATTAAATACGTATTTAAGCATTTCTGCATATTCAACCTATAAGGGGTTTAATAAGGGTTGTCATTTTTTATATAGGTTAGTTTGGAAGTCCGTCATTTTTGAAGTTAGTAGCATGAAATTTTATTTTTGGGCTACCGATTGAAAATGACTTGATTCGCATTTAAACGTTTCTGGATATTTTACGCCTAAGGAGGGATATTGGGTTAACATTCTGTATACATGTTAGTCTGGAAGACCGTCGTTTTTAAAGTAGAAGCTAGAACTTTTATTGTTGGGATACCAATTAAAAATAAGTAGATACGTATTTAAGCGTTTCTGAATATTTTACGCCTAAGGGCAGAAATAGAGGTTGACATTTTGTATGTAGGATAGTCTTGAAGTCCGTCATTTTGAAGTTAGAAGCAGGAACTTTATTTTTGGGCTACTGATTAAAAATGATTTGACTCGCATTTGAGCGTTTCTGGATATTTTACGCCTAAGGAGGGAAATTGGGTTAACATTCCGTATACAGGTTAGTCTAGAAGTCCGTCATTTTTGATGTTAGAAGCAGGAAACTTTATTTTTGGGCTACTGATTAAAAATGAGTTGATACGTATTTAAGCGTTTCTGAATATTCTACCCTAAGGGCTGAAATACACACCAATGTGGTATACAAAGTCTTTTTTTTTCTCGCTGGAAAAACGCGTTACGCGCTTCCCCCACATGCTGATGGAAGTGGAGGGGTTACAAAGAGGTCTTACATTAACGTAATATTTTAAGTTAATTTGTAAATATATTCATATTCTATGCGGGCAACGCCGTATATAATATAAATATATATATATTATTGGAGTTGTTTGCTTTCACATAAACTTATAGAATTATTTTATTGCATTTTTTTTTGTAACAAAGTATTATATATTAAAGTGTTTCGTGCATTACTTGTCAGCTCACATTAACTCTTGAACTCCAATAAGTATCGTTAAAATAGTGGTCCCGTAGCTAGCATATCGGTAATATAAGGAAGCCGAAGTCATGAGAACACGTGAGTCTTAACTGAAGAATTTGCAAGTCAGGCAAGCACTACTGAACTTTCGAGCGCATAATTTACATGTCTAATCTCGACTCGTACTTAAGTATAAAGGAAAATATTACGAGGAAATCTGTATGTATCGAATTGGAGCAGCGTGGTGGAATTAGCAAAAATTGTCCTTGAGTGGAAAATAGACCTTAATCCAGCAATGGGATATAATTTTTTTGTTGTATTAAAGCCTTAGATATAAAATACAAACCAATTAAATACACAAAATATAACAAGAATGAAAGATATAGCATTACATTTCATAAAAATATTTTCATGTTGTGAACATTTTCGACAGAATTCATTCAGAAACATTGGTCGGCTCGGCTCCATGCAGTCGCCTTTTATTTTATCCATCGCAGTTTAACAACTTGCACAAAAAGCAAGTTTTATTGTACTTTTTGTAGTCTGTTTGATAGTTGATGACCGGTCCTCGTATCGAGTGTCTTTACGAGGGTCAGTGATTGATGATGAGCATGACGGCACACTATGCTGACTTTGCCAGCGAATTCATACGGCTATAACTATAAAAGAGCTATTCAACTTTGTAATCTTTATCAGTATTGTGCACAATTGATTAATGCTTATAGTCCCCAGAACAAATGAGTAAAATAAATTAGTCGTCCGCGAATCCGAAATATAAAACAAATTAATCGTCCGATTACAATAAAAATTTTCGATTTATAACTCAATCCTAACCGATTTTTTTATTTCATTTATTTTACCCGTCCTGTAATCAGATGATTAATGAATTTAGTTTATAGTATTAGCGGACGACTAGACACTTCCTTTGATAAGTATACTATTAAGTCGGAATATACAGTTTTATTTAATGCCATCGACTTCTCTTCTATAAAGATAATAAAATTATACCAAATTCGTGACTGAACATGAAATCAAAAATTTATATTTGTATTCGAAACTTTTACTACTCTGTTTGTGGTCAAAAATATTTTTAAATGTTATATGTTTGTTCTTGCTTTATGAAAAAAAAATATTTATTCGCAAATGATATGTTTAAAGTAGGAGCTCGTTGATTGTTGCTCGATACTCGGCGAGTTTACCGAGCAATATTTGCATACTCGTGCTCGTACGAATAACTCGGCTTAAATGCTGAGAATTGAATTTAATTATATTTTTGAATAAGGTATTTAATTTATAATTCCAAGCAAATAAACGTAATCGAGTAAAATCAATTCTCGGTATAACTTGTACAAACATCACTAGTTTAATCCAACGCCACGGGGGAAACAAATTAATTTTAGCTACGTTTAAACTTTTTTCGTCCCAAATTCAATGAAGATATAACAATATTAAATTACCATATTCAAAACTTTTGAGTTACAAAACAAGTTTTAACTTTGTAATAAAACATGATGCTTAATACATTTTATATACATACCACTATTTTTGTAATCATGGTTCACTATCTTTATCGAAAGGTGTTCGTTAAGATTCGTCAAGACTTAGGTTTCTATCATCATGTCGTGAACGCGTCAAAATCACATCGCCGACTTAATGGTAATTATTATAAAGATTTAAAAAAAGTTAAAATTTTAATAGTTAAAAATACACAGCTGTTTTATGTCAGTAATCATTAAGGAATTTGATGTCAAAAGTATGATATCTCGAAGATTTTTTTTTAGGTTGCTATGTATATATATATCTATGGGTAGTTCGTCTTATTAAATTAAATTTCGAAGCAAAATGAAAGATCTGAGTACATTTTAAACCCTCTTTTTTAAGCAACAATATTTTTCACTTAAATTCCGGAATAAAGTCTTTGTAGCAGTGGAAACAAAATTAAAGTATTATAAATTAACAAGTTATTTTTTTTAAGATGTATAAATAAATAATCTTGCACATTAAACAGTAACTTTATTAACTAAATAATATCTTCGAAACTTATAAAAAAAAAATTATTATCCATTCATTTACTGACTGACTATCAATGCACAGCCCAAACCATTGAGTCAGGCCAAATTATTGACTATTTTACCCACGTTGTAATGGAGAAAGAATACAATTCACTACCTCACTCTTTCGCATGTGATCTTGATGATCTTTAAGCATCCACCTGGCTTGTTTCCACGATACGCATGGTGAAAAACTAGAGAAGTGGATTTCTAAGCGATCTTTAATCATCCGCCTGGCATGTTACCACCATACGCATGGTGAAAAACTCGAGAAGTGGATGCGTGCAGCCGCTTTTCCAGGTCAGCCAGCATGCAGCCAGTGCCCGAGCCAGCTTTGCCGTGATATGTGTTGGTCTAAAAAACGATCTTCTGCCAACATTATTTGCTTACAACTCTGTGATTAATGATTGTAGTATCCTGCCACTTATAGTAACTCCGTGTGGCCACACAATGCCTTACATTAAAATCAGGCAGCGTGATATGCGATGTACAGAGCTGCTATCACTTGACCTACAGAAAGTTAGCAGTCTTGATAGAATACCAGCTATAGTGCTGAAGAGATGTGCAGCCGAGCTGTCTCACGTATTAACGAACCCGTTCCATTTATATCTTTCTATAGGATATATGCCGGAAGCTTGAAAAAGGCTAACGTGCAAGTGGTTCCCAAAAAAATGGATCGGTCTGACCCGGCAAATTATCGGCAAATAGCTGTCACTTTAGTACTTTGTTTGGTGATGGAACAGGTCTTAAACAACCAACTGATACATTATCTAGAAGATCATTGTCTAATCATTGTCGTCAATACGTATTCCGTCCAAAACGGTCCACGGGTAATCTTCCAGCGTATCTATAACACCTCTGGGGTGAAGATATCTAAAAGACATTCTACAGAATATGATACAGAAATCTTCTCTCCAAGTTGCCAACATACGGTCTGTCACTTTCCTAAACGAGCGTAGCCTTTGCGTTTTAGTTAATGGTTGCGCTTCAAAATTCTATGTAGTGCATGCTGGAGTCCCCCAGGATTCTGTGCTTTTTTGAAATTCAGGGGAGAGGCGGAGGGATCTTGTATTTGAACTGGATAGGACGATAGAACTCATCGTCAAATAACGTTTTGATAATCTTGTTCAGTTTGATACAAAGAAAACGCTTTCACAGCTAAAAAGTTACCATTTTCTCCTGTTCTTTCCCTCTGTGACAATATGCTGGTCATACAAAGCAAAATTGCTATGCTTGGTATTGACTGCGACTGTATTAATCCAAGGGATTATATCTGTTATCAAAACAGCCTAATGGAAACTCGGTGTCCTAAACAAGGTGCGGCGTTTTTTCAAGCCACAACAATTGCTTTTGTTGTATAAAACGCAGGTCTTGCGTTGAATATTGCTCGTATCTCTGAGATGGTTCTAGTGAGTTAGTTAGTTAATGGAGACCTTTGATTGGTTGCATCGAGTGCGGTCCGCATTATAGGCGACGTAAAGGTCACAAACACCATCGGACCACATCTAACCTTTACAATTGCGTTGAGAGATAGATGCGCTGAGCGTTTACAGTCGACTGTATCAGAGTGAGTGCTCTGACAAATTATTCTCTCTAATTCTGGCTCCCCTTTTCCTGCTCTAGTCTACGCTGTTGGCTCTCGACGTCACCGCCTAACTGTGACATCAATCATATCGCGCAACGAAAAAATTGGGCATTTCTTTTCTTTTTTCTTTGTCGCAATGCCAAAAAATGGAAATCTCTTCCAGCACAAGCTTTACCGACCTCCATATAACCTGGGTTCCTTTAAACGAGGTGTGAAAAGGCGTAGCGAGGGAGGCTAGTACAGTTCTTTCTTCCTGACTGTACTAGCCGCCTTCACATTTGGACTCCACTACCACTTACCACCTGGTAGAGTGGAATCATTTGTCCATAACATATAAAGTCAATAAAATTGAAATTTTGAACAATGATTTATTTTATTACGTAAGCAACCGCTAAAATAATTGTGAGAGAAAATTGCTTTTTTGATAATTTTAACTATAAGAAATCCTTAAACCGTTTAAAAAAAACCCTTAAAGTTATTTTACCTTTAGTTTTCCAAAAATGGGGAGAAGGGGAACGTGTAACTTGACATGAATTTTATACGTATGAAGACAAAACGAGCAGTTATATTGGAAGCATATTATCATATGCTTATGTATGATATAATAGATAAGATTTCATGATGTCCCCAGACCTATTTTGATCACGACAGGCATTGCAAACGGAGACTAACCATACACAAGATATTATAGTGCTCAAATGTGTGAGCAAACACAGGTGTATTCTCTACGCCCTCATTGCCTCTTAAAGGCTGGGTATTAAAAATGTAGTTATAATTTAAATTAAAATATCTATGGTATTATTATTTTTTTTTATTTATAAAGCAAATATAGTAATATAAAGTACCGTTTACCTAGAAAAAATATTATTATAAAAATATGGGAATCTATAGACGCCTGGCAGGTGTAAAATTTCAAAGTTGATGGTTATTGAAAGAATACTAATACTAAATATAATAATATAATTACAGAAAACCAATAAATAAATATGGAGTAAAATAAATAAAATTATAGGGTTTTCTTACTAAAGCAAATACATTCCTCTTTTTATGATTATCCCTACTAATATTGTGAATACGAAAGTGACTCTGTCTGTTACTTTTTCACGAACCGAATTAGATGAAATTTGGTTTGGAGATGGTTTGAGTCCTGGGAAAGGATATAGGTTCGTTTTTAGCACGAAAATCATCCTTTAAGGGCGTGTAAAGGGCTGGATTCTTGTATTAGGGAAAAATCATTACTTAAATAAGGAATATAAAACTCATTATTATTTTTTCGTTAACTTAAATAATGTATATGTATTTTTGAACAATCAGAGTACTCTAATTTTTCCTAATTTTTTTGCGTTGAAAGCCACAGGTTCAGTTAGTAATTATGATACATGATACGAGAATTCAGATTTTACATTTTCTTGTTGCCTTTTCTACACATGATCACATTTCCACCGATATTGTCTCAATATCGATCAAAAATCTCGAATAAAGAAGTAAAAAATATGTTTGAAATTTGCCATCTTTTTTGTGATACATATATCATTCATTCGAAGACGCTAAAACCTGTAACCCATATGGTGCAATGTCTACTCGTAATTCTTATTTGAAATTATAAAAATATATTACCATTCTTTCATTGTTACCAGAAAGAAAAATAGGATAGGTAGAATGTATATTTTATTAGTTTTGGGATTACATAGAACCCTATGTATATTTATAGAATAGTTTATGTAATAAGAAAGGCAGAGGTACCACAGTAAAATATTAATTTTACCGTTAAGAAAAATAAAAAATAAATCCAACGCCTTTTTTAATGTAAGCTTCTTTATTGCTCTGTATTAACTGAACAGTTTTTTAGAATATAACGATTTTTTACTAATACTATGATCAAAACTCTTAAATTACAATTTTATTATAAACTTATGAATATATTTAATGAGACAAGGGATACATTATTTTAATCAATATCTAATTAAGCTTAAAACTGCTCAATGTCCGGAAAGTTAGAAAATTTATCCACTTATAATAACCGATGTTTAGGCGAGATTTGAACAGAAAGTTAGTTCAAAAGGGTTAAAGACTTACAAATCAGCCCGAACATTAAAGTGCTTCAGCCAAGAAATTACAAAATGTAAAGGAAATTTGATGAATTATGTTTAATAGCTCCCTTCAATCTTCAAACTTATTTCTGAAGTTTGGAAGTATTGTTACCGTATTTATAAATTGTAATAACATAAATTTATTACGTTAACATTATAAATACTTTGTTTGACTTATTTCATTAATAAAATCTCCAAATGCCTTGTCGTCGAATCCAGACGAGCACTAGAGAATTATTTAATGACTTATCAAATTGACGATTCATAAATTCAAATCGTTTGTTAGAAGAAAAATATTATTCAACATAAAATTATATAGATGATTTTTTTTCGGGGTGAATACTTACAGGGTGACATAACTTTGTATTTAAAATGTTCGTAAATACTTCGCTTTTTGCCGGATCCTCTCATCAAATCCTTAGTTTAGTAATACTTGAATCTACTACCAGTATAATTATAATCAATTTTGTTAAATGACGATTCAAATTCTTGCAAAAACCTATTTGAACAAAGTACATATTGTTTTTTTTTTGTTTGAATTCTAAAGATGTGGCCACGCTATCGAATCACATTTTTACACGTGGTAACACCAACAACTATAACGAAAATATTAGGCAAAAGTAATCGAGCGAAAATAAATGGTAAAGAATATTTTGTATTCTGTGCTAAGCATTACAATTAAGTAAGCCACTTTTGTTTTTATGAAAGATATACACGAATTTTTGATGTCCTAAAATTAGATACAACTTATATTTCTGACCACGCGATACAACGAAATGGAAACCTAAGATTATCTTCTACTTCATTATTTCGAGGACAATTAATTGCACTATTTATTATTCTACAACCTCCTCCAGACTTAGCAGATCATTTTGAATCTAGGCTATATTAATTAGATCTACTGCGTGATTAATTTTAAGCAGCTTGTTTAAATGCTCAGACTATCGTAAAAGAAATTCAATGCAATTATAAAAGAAACATTCAAAGTTTATTAGTACAACTGATTGCTGACAGAATGAGAAGATTTCGCGGCTCCACAAAGGGATTCCATGCTGAAGCTGTTAAGTGACTAAGTTCAATATAAGCAGTTAAATGAGCAGGCAATATGAGCTGGGCTACTTCGTCAGCCTTGTTTTAGAGAGAGTATAAATTCACGGCAATTGAAGAAAAGATGAAAGCAGTCACTATAAGGGTATATTAACTCCAATCGCCACATCCGCGCCTCGAGACTTGCTTGGCTGCCAGCGAAATTTCTTTACGTTACACACAATTATCCAACCAAGCTGCTTTATTGTCGTTACAGCGCTATATGTCCGTCTCCTTAATAAAATATTTTGTAGATTTAATTTATCACAATAAAAAAAAAAAAATTTTGTTCACAAATTGGGAAATGAGACAAACGTTTCTGTCTTTTGAATACAGATATTTACCTAATTCCTGACATATGTATATCACGTCTTAATGTTTTTTTGTAAGCAAATTATCCAATTCAACATCTATGCAACATTCACATTGATAATATTATACCAAAAAAACTTTCACTCTAGTTCCAACATCAGCTGATCAAAGTTTCAACTTAGGCGGATGAATAAGGCGTGAACACATGACACAAAAACAGGCATTGTTTTTAATATACTTAAATAAGATTAGGTACTTAAGGTTTATCATAACCAAAACAAAGTCAAGTCTTTTTTTTTTTTAATAATATTTTATGATAAGTAATAATTTTAATTAATAAATTGACTCAAATATTCATACATGCTTCGTATAAGCGGAATTATTTTTTGTACAAGTTGTATTCGAGAATTTCTTCACAAAGAAATTTACCAGGTACAGTACAAAAATTCAATATTTATATTGAATTTTTGTCTGAAATTCTACAATGTCCGGTGAATAAAAATATTTTATAATATATTAATTCCGAATAATTGAAATGAACGACTGTTAATTTTAATATTTATGAAATTTTACATTGAAATAAAATAATAAAAATAATAGGAATATTGAATCTCGTTGCTGACTTGTTATGCTTGAATACAATTATATCGTATATATAATTAATTTACTAGAATATTCCCTACTTATCCAAGCTGGCCGCTTAATGGAAATACCGTGAACAATGATAAGCATTGTGTGTTTTGAAACTCATGTGAGCCAACACAATTAAATCACAAGAGCCAGCAGAACTGGATTAAGCATTCTATTGTTACAAAGCGATAAATTTTCTATTCTGTCCGAATAAACGCAAGTATTGCAATGGACTCAGAAAAAAAAAAATTTGGAAGTGACTTATCGCAATATATTCTATCTCCTGTTGTTACACACCCTATGTTCTAGTTAAGTAACTGTTGATACTCGTAATATTGCGGTAATACGAAAATCTCATTAGAAGACCTAATTACGTCATCTCATTAGACATAAATACTTATATTATCCATATACGTATTTTTAATGAATCCTTTTTAATTTGATTTTTCAAAATAATATACTTTATTCATGTAGCATAAGAGACGAATATATATATATATATATATAGACATAATTAAACAGTCTGATAATCTACAAATACTAACTTTCTTTTTATTCCTATAATCTTGTTCAGAAGAACAAGACTTATTTATTGATATATATTTTTTTTTTATATTAGAGGTGGCAAACGAGCAGGAGGCTCACCTGATGGAAAGTGACTACCACCGCCCATGGACATCTGCAATACCAGGGGCTTGCAGGTGCGTTGCCGGCCTTTCAGGAAGGAGTACGCTCTTTTCTTGAAGGTTCCTAGGTCGTATCGGTTCGGAAAAACCGCCGGCGAAAGCTGGTTCCACAGAGTGGTTGTTCGAGACAGAAAATGTCTTAAAAATCGCATTATTTGATATGATCTTTCATGTAAGTAGTCTTTGGTAAAAGTATAATGAAATTATATCATTATTTGAACGAATATCTTGTACCAGAAAGTATGTATTGATTTGCGAAGTCGGAAATTTGGTGGAACACATACAAGTCTAGTTCAATAATTCCTTTGCTAGTGTTGTGTGATGGCATTTTTAATAGATTATTCTTTGCTAATGTAGTATGGAGTATGGACTGAGCCCTTGCTGGCTTAACAGCTATCCACGTATTGTTTTACCGTTTCAACTTTTTATTTAATTTTTAAAAACTATTCGCATTCAATTTAAGGTTTTTAAAGTAACGTACAAAGACATTCAATAAGAATATTAATTTTGAAATATTCGAAAGAGTTGCAAATTAAAGATATCTAGCAGACACTAATGTCACTCACTAACGGAACCATTGTGACGAATATCGCCATCATAGCCCGCGAGCACCTATCCTCATCATCATGTATCTGTCAATCAACATCCCCAAGACCCAGCCTGAGACACTGTAATTGACGTACACACAAGCTTATAACCTAATTCGGTTATTTTCAGATCAAAAACACGATATATTTACGTAAAAGAACCGGTAGCGCCTATATAGATCTTTAGATCTGTCTTAAAATTTATAAACAGTATAAATTAATCATCATCATAAATTAATCATGAGCCGAGATGGCCCAGTGGTTAGAACGCGTGCATCTTAACCGATGATTTTGGGTTCAAACCCAGGCAGGCACCACTGAATTTTCATATGCTTAATTTGTGTTTATAATTCATCACGTGCTCGGCGGTGAAGGAAACCATCGTGAGGAAACCTGCATGTGTCTAATTTCAACGAAATTCTGTCACATGTGTATTCCACCAACCCGCATTGGAGCAGCGTGGTGGAATATGCTCCAAACCTTCTCCTCAAAGGGAGAGGAGGCCTTAGCCTAGCAGTGGGAAATTTAATGTAATGTAATGTAAAAAAAAAAATCAAGCATAAAAAAGCGTTCTTATGAAACTCAGTTAACAAACCGCTTTTAAATTTAATCTTAACACACAACAATGAGCGAAACTCCTTAAGCAAATATTTGAAATTATTTTTATACGTGACAAATAAATAAATGATCAATCTGTTTACCTACAGTCCTCGTTCAGTTACCACTTATCATCTATCAAAACACCGTTCAAGCCGTTGAGCTCAGAAACTTAAAACTGACCTGGGTTATTCATCAACATTCACTAAGAAAGGATTTTTTGAAATCCATTTCTAAAGAAAGTTGAAAGGGTGGCATAGATTTTGTATGAGTATTTTTTCATCATATTGACTGAAAGAGCTGAAATATTTTTAGTATTTAAGAGTATATTATTATTAACTTTTTTAAGTTTTCAAGTATTTTTTAATAATTCATTTTTTATCTACCTAAAAAGAAAATCAAGTCAAAGCCTAAATTAAAAGTGACAAGAAATTTAACAGTTTTCATATAATAAATAAAATAATTGTATGTCTTTAATTATTTTATTTAATATACCAGATTTTAACTTGATAAATTTATAAAGTTTGACAGTCAGGATGGTCTCGCGCTATCGTACGCACTAGCGAGGAGTGCAAGGGGACGAGTTTTGAGAATTTCAGTGAATTGACTTTTGACAGCGCTCAGATCATATTATGACTGTGAAATTCTTGTTTAATGGGAGTTTATGACGGTCGCTACGACTACGTGCTACGAAAAAATCAAAATTTGTTTTCAATTTAATGTAGAAGCATCTACTCATTAAAACTAGGCGAGATCGATTAAAGTTCATGAAAATTGCATTTAAAAAATTGTTTATATCATCTCTAAAAAGATAATAAATACATAATTATCTTTTCTTTTATTGTGGGGTAATATAATTATTTCCTCTTTAATTGACATCAAAAACAGGGCGAGGTTGTGTACAATGATGTTTGACGCGAATCTTTTTTTTTCGAGTTAAGTTTATATCTTGAAAATAGCTAAGACTAATTTGGATGATTACAACTATAGCTATATCTCAGAGTCATTCCGTATATTTTCATTTGAAATACAATATTCCGTCAGAATATCAGGAGCAACCATGTTTGTTAGACATTTGACAGACGACGACAGCCGTTAAAACAAAATAAATGAATATACACATTGTTGTAAATTTATATTTACTTGAATTGGAGTAACCTGATGAGAATACAGCCAGTATTTGCAATCTTCCAGCTCGTTAATCATATTATTCGCTCGAGTTCTGCTTACGTAGTTGCTATTAGAGTTATTCTAGACTATATAGAACAAGCTCCTAATTAAATGTTTAAAGTTTAAACATACAATTAATACAATACTTCGGAATTTTGTTTTAAATAAACGGTATTCGTTTCTATAACAAGATTTACAGATATTTTCAACTTGGCCTATTAATATTTAAAGCTCATAGTAAAAATACATTGATGAATAAGGCATATTACTCAATATAAGATTATATTAAAGATAAAAAAGCGCGGATTTAGTATTAAATGACTTCTTGGCAGGATGTATAAAAAAAATAATTGTTGTTTGCTCACATATTCTGTAATTAAAATGGTGGAAAAATAACTATTGAGTTTCTTGTCGGTACTTCCCAGTAGAATCTACTTTCCCAACCGGTGGTAACTTTAAATTTAAACCAACGCTGTAATATTACGATTCAAAGTGCTTTTGTGAACTTACTTGAATAAAGAATATTTTGATTTAGATTTTTTAATAATTATGTGAAATTATTTAATGATAAGTGTGAAATAATGTTTAATACATGATCAGCAATACTACAAATTAAACATTTAAAAGTTTGTATTTAAATTATTTTACTAGGTAGATCGATCGTACTATACTACTCAATACTTACTGAATACTTACTCACTTACTACTTACTCAATACTTACTCTGTCGGAACTTTTGGCCACACTCTTCCTCTTGAAGTTGAAACTGAACAGTTCTTTCTAAAACTTATAAACTTTCAATTATAAAGACAGCAATCTGAGAAAATTTGGCAGGAGATTCGTACCCGTATGTGGTTGCTTCTCACCATAGCTTCTGGCACTGTAAATGCACAAGTCATTCAAAGCCAGTCATTATGGAATTGCACATATTACATTTCCATTGAGAAGCTTACCAAAACTGAGAGAAAACGGCAATAAATAATGGTTTTCAATAAAATTAATGGTGCACTCACCATTAGTATTCTTATTAGCAATTTACGGATATAACTTCGCAACTATTAGTTTAATAAAATATAAAGATACAAGTATTTCACAAATTCTCTTTGCCTTTATTTCATATTTAGGTAATAATTGTACGTATTAATATTTGAGCGAGAAAATTTACCTAATGATTTTGTTTCAAATTTTATTTGAATTGATTGATGTAAATCTGTTCATTTCGATAGTTCGCTTTAATGGTGTATTTGAATTGTGATATTATTAAAAGACTAAAAAAACGTGTGACGAGAAATTGCCCGTTCCAAAAAGAATGGTTAATAAATAATATTAAACTACAAATAAATATATGTATGGCAATATCAAAAAAATAATCTCCTGATCTGAAAAGCCATTTCACTAACGCTACATTCTGGTAAATTAAGTGTCAATAAGACTGTTACCGCGCTCACAAACATACATACGTCATCGACCGGATATCCGACGGCAAAGTTGCAAGAGGGCGAGAGAAAACAGATCCTTGTAATATCTTGATTTATAAGATTCAATTCACATTTTCCATAAAATATTTCAAATGTTTATGCATTTCTATTGTTGGTGCACGTTTTCTAAAGATTTGAATTTAGTTTGAAATGTTTAAGCCATATTGTATTTCTAAATAAATAAAATGCATAATATAACAATAAAAAATATATATATTTCAAACCTTTTGCTAGTTAGCTATGCGGCATATATTATGGTGCGTTATCAATACAAATGCACTCTCTATTTTGGTCACGCTAATAATCCGATGGACGTTAAATCCAAGACCACCGGAGAGAGATCAGGAACAGGATTAATAATACCTTTATATCTTTCCATAGCCACGGAAGTATAAACGATGTCGACTCCTAAACTCCGAGCTGCTCTAGTGATTAACGAGGTATTTAAATAACTTAACACACACAATAGGCAGACATTAATGAAACAATTTCAAATATAAAACAGGATATAACTTCAACGAGTTTTTAAGAGCGTAAAAAACAGTAATCTTAGTCGTATTTTATCCACGGGACTGAAAGAGTTAAGCCTTAAAAAATTACAACTGGAAATGCAAAGCTACGTGAATCTGTGACACGGGAAAAGCTGAAGAGATATATAAAAACAAATCCTGCACATTTACAATTTACTTTAACTGATTTGTTTAGAATAATAGGTCACTGTTTCAGATGTAACAGATGGTACACTTCAAAGTCTATTAGAACATTAAGATTATACTGTTAGAATATTAATAACATAATCTAAAATAATAGATCGTTCTACTTTTAAGCTCAAGACTGTCTGGATAGGTTATTAAATTCTATCGCCAAACAGAATACTTAGTAGGTATTATTGGGTTCGGGTTTGAAGGATGAGCGATCAAATTTAATACAAGAGACATAAAATCTTAGTTTAGAAGATTGGTAAATATTTTTTGGTGTAAGGTATGGTTAAATTTTTTTACGAATTTGGTCCAGAAAAAAAGCGAATTTTGACGATGACGCATATAAAAAAAAAGCGTACAAGACATGCACTTTCATCTGCCATAAAACAAAATTATCTAGACGCTTTTAAAGCAGGTCAGATATCGTTTTTGTTTGAAGCAGTATAGTCAGCAGGCATCACAAATAATGAATCAAAAACACCACGAGAATCAAATGGCATCTGAAAGTAAACTCAACTATTATAACATGATCTGTTCCCCTTTCAGAATTATTTCCGATTGCGTTCAGATTGCGTTCATTTCAGCCACTGGTTGTTTATATCAGAGAGATCTCTTTAAATTGGACATGATAGCGTTCATGTTGTGAATAAACCATGAGTTGTTTTCAATTAAGCGTAAAAGCGTTCCGTCATAAAAGCCGGACCGGACATAATTGACGTATATATATATATGTCACAGCTCAAACGCGACACGTATTGAGATTCCCTTTTTACTTTATACAATACCAGAGGGTAATTAAACATTAGGTAATTAATATATTATATATGATACATATATAATATTATTGTTGAACGAATACTGAATAACGTCAAGAAAGTGACGTCACCTTTCAGACGTAGTAAAAGGAAGGGAGATCCATCTTGGGTTGTCATGGTGCTAACAAGTTTGTAACTGTCAGTTGCATTTTTGACGAATTTCATAATATTTGATTGATATATAAGTGAAACTTAGATAATCAGTGTCCGTCGATATTTAATTTAAAATATGTTTCGGTGAATGGTCGATTATAATATATTAATAGCTTATGTTAAGAAACCATAACTAAAAAAAGCATCTACGCAAATCTGTGCTATGAATGTTTTTTTTATAAATATGACTTTTATTTGTATAATATTTGTAAAAATGATAGAGAATTGTGAATTTGAATTCATAAAAAAGGAGTTTATACTGAATTTCATTCTGTTGCATCTCGGTTGAATCTGCATTCCTAACCGATATTAACTTTACGTTTATGACGATTTTAAAGTAATTACTTATTTTAATGATAATATATGATTCATGCAATGTCATAAGTTTATTCTGTTGCGTGATTTTGGCCTCTATAAGACATTTTTATTTAAAAAATAAGAAAACAAATATCCGATGGACATTCTTTTGGTCAACTTTTTTGCCTTAACTATAAAATATAATCTCCTCGGATAACCTTTGGTTGAAGTATTGTTTTTATACACTTGATCATCTCAGCTTAAAATTTAGACATGTATAGTATGAAAGATAATTGAATTATTAAAACAAATACATTTACTTGTTTTTAAATTACTGAACATTGTATTTTATTTGACAAAGCTGGTCACATAACCGATTACTGTCCACACATAACGTTCTGAAACGGCCGAAGTTGGTTATAGAACGGACGTTTCAGTATCGACTGCGATCGGTCGAAGACCCAGAAGAGGCTAGAAGTAGCATCGAAAAATACATAGACCAATTTATTTTTTAAATAATAATAATTAAAATGTTTATTGTGTTACATACAATACTTAATCTATAACAGGTTAGGAACTAAAACCTAGTAAGTTACTACTAAGGACTAGTACTTGTGTTAGAAATCTGATCTATATTAAACAAGAATACAAAATTCACGGTCGTCATCTAAATTTAAAGCAAATATTATTATACTAAGATCTCTGAAACGTGCTGCATCATCTGATATATGCGTTACATTAGTTTAATAGTTTTTCAGATAAGCATAACAAAAAAAATGACTGCCTCATTCGTCTAATGGCTAAATAAAAAGTTTCACAGGAGCCGAGGTTTTAGCGTCAAACCCCAGATCGGGCCGATAGAAATTTATTGGGATTTTCTGTCGAATAATTCTTAGTAACAGTCCGGATTCTGGAAGGGTGTATACACTTCCAACTTCTCTCATCTCAGAAAGCATGTAGAGCTATTGGTCCTACGCCTGAACTATTTCCGGTCATGCCGAATTGGTTGCCCATCAGCTTGTGACAGTGAAGTAAGCAAGGAAATACTTATGTGGGAATAGAGGGCCTTCTTATTTTGAAGACACTCGAGTTCCATAATATGTCCTATTTAGTTGGCTGGTCTCCCTTGAGATTAGTCATCGCGACCGAAATCAATCTTCTAATTTTTTTAATATAAATGTCAGAGATGGTTGTTTAATAATAAATGAGAAATCTTTTTACAATATAAAATGAATATATTTTTCATAAATATGTTGTTAATTCTTTATTTTCTTTGTATCATTTCTTTATTTGTCACGTTTTCCTTAATATTTTAATATTTTTTCTTAATATCATAATGGACTATATTAAAATTAAAAAAAAACATGATCAAAAAAGTAATTGGCAAAAAACAAAAAAGATTTAAATTACTATGTAAATGTTTAACGATACTATTATTATTAGATGTTATATTTAGGCAATAGTTAAAATCAAATCAAATAAATCAGAGAAACTGAGCCGCGGGCGTAATTTGTTTGTTTAAAATAAGAATACACTCGTGTCATCTTTCATATATAATTCGGATTATACCATTTCTAGTGAATTTTATATTATGTCTCAAGTTTAGCCTGTTAAGTTTGCCTGAATCTAACCGCAGCTAAACGACAGTTGCGGTAAGTCGGTCCAAGGTGAGTTTGGCGATAGTTTATTGCCGGCGACAATTTGAAGTTTATTTTAGTACTTTTTAGATTGGTTCGGTTTTCCATTTTATTTGCAAACTTTAAAAATTTGGACTTACGTTTTAAAAATTCAAACAAAATGTTTATACATTTTTCATATAAATATTATTAAATACTATAAACCAACAAGCCAAGCAATTTTCATGGGATTAAGATTTACTGAGGAAATGAGCTACCAGACTGTAAGTGACAAACAAAATAACTAAATGTAACCACTACTGACCTAAGGGCTCTTCTCATTTATGAGGAGGAGATGCACGAGGAGATGAAAAAAATGCACGTTTTCTCATGATTTTTTTCTTTACCGTCGAACACTGTTTCAATGGTGCCTGTCCAGGTTAGAAACTGCAACTGCTGGACCATCTGGACGCTAGTTGAATCTTCTATTAGTTTTTAAATAACTTTCTGTTTTTTTATTATTTATTTCATTCTATGGACCCGTTAAAGTGTTCGAGCTAAGCTATTCCGTCTATTTGACTTCAAGAGCTGCTATTTGCTTCGACATAAAATGGGAAGTTACTAGAGACGTTATGTTTCACAAAGGTAAATATTAACTTAGGTAGTCCGTTAATACTACCTTACTTAACGAAATATGGAGTAGTACTAACGTACCTTACTATATATTTTGTTTTTCTCTACTCAAGTTCGAATAGTGACGCTGAAAGCTAATTACAGAATCAATGTAATTAATTACCAATTCCGTAAGAGTTTTATACCTACAGATATCTGGCTCTTAATTTTAAATTTCATTTCATTCATGTTAATAAATATGATGACCTCCGTAGTCGAGTAGGGTGTACACCGGTTTTCATGGGTACGCCACTCCGAGGTCCCGAGTTCGATTCCCGGCCGAGTCGATGTAGAAAAAGTTCATTAATTTTCTATATTGTCTTGGGTCTGGGTGTATGTGGTACCGTCGTTACTTCTGATTTTCCATAACACAAGTGTTTTAGCTACTTACATTGGGATCAGAGTAATGTATGTGATGTTGTCCAATATTTATAATAAATAAAATTGAACATTGAATCATTTTAACTGCAATAAGCATTCTCAGAACAACCGCAATACTTGTATCAGATTATATAATTTATTACAAAACAGACTAATCTAGATATGTTTTAATACGAAACGTTAAACCAATGGTATGGGCATTGGCTGCGTGCTGTGTTGTGTTGCTACAACATTGTAATTGTAACTCAATGTAAATCTTGTATACATTAACAGCCTGCTAATTTTCCACTGCTGGGTTATGGCCTCCTCTCCCTTTGAGGATAATGTTTGGAGCATATTCATGGATAAGTGGATACACATGTGGCAGAATTTCGTTGAAATTAGACACATGCAGGTTTCCTCATTTTCCGATTTTTTCCATCACCGCCCAGCACGAGATGAATTATAAACACAAATGAAGCACATAATAATTCAGTGGGTTTGAACCCGCAATCATCGGTTAAGATGCACGCGTTCTAACCACTGGGCCATCTCGGCTCTCAAATGAAAAATAACAAAAATCTTGTATCCTTGAATGATATTATTAATTTATCTTTCAATTTATGAGTAAGATATTTGTAAACAGTTTATAGGAACATTATATTTATATTTTAAATATAGAATGGCTGAGCGGATATAGATATAGCGTCATTTAGAGCTATATTATAAGCCAGTAATATCTGGAATGACTGATAGCACATTACGGCTCTGAGATCTTTCACATACGCACTCGTAGTCCTGCCCGTCTCATGCATTGCTCATATTTTGAAGTCGAATAATACCTCGAACAATCTCTCAAAGATATTAATATTTTTCTTGAACAATTTGTATCAGTTAAAACCACATAAAATTTATTTGTTATATAATTTATAGACTTCACAGTTTTATAAATTCAACTATTTTATTATATCTAAAATCAATCGAAATTTAAAAACATTATGGATCGTGTTTAAAAGCCGTTAAAAATATTATTTCTGAGCTATATAAGCTCACACAGAGCATGTGTCAACGTATCGTGCAAAAGTAATTGAACAATCAGAAATGCAATCATTCCGCCAATAGAACTAGCCGTTCCTACCGCACGTACATACATATATCACCAACCGGACATCCGACTCTATATATGAAAAGAAGGCGAGTGTGAACAGATTCAGAGACTTATACGACCGCCCGTGGTTTGAAATTGCTCGAATCGATGCTTACCATCAATTGGTTCGAAAGGAAATCACAAAAAAGAAAAATATTGAGTGTTTTGTGATTATTGACTTTGAATGTAATTTGTCAGTTTTCGTTTCTATAATATTTGATACAAATGTACCATTTTATGTACGATTTATTATAACTAGTTATTTTTAAAGGTTTGTATAATATTTGTATAATTATATTATGTATAATAGTCGAGATGGCCCAGTCGTTAGAACACATCTTGACCAATGATTGCGGTTTCACACCCAGGCAACCACCGTTGAATTTTCACGTTCTTAATTTGTATAAATAATTTATCTGATGAAGTGATGAAGAGGTCTTAGCCCAGCAGTGGGACGTTTACTGTTGTGTAATTATGGGTACTAATTTATTTTATTTCTATGTGTATCTAATGGAATACTATTAATGTCAATTGACCATCGTTATTATTATTTTTTATTTTATGGTATAGATCGGTGGACGAGCAAATGGTAAAGTTACCACCGCCCATAAACATTGGCGCTGTAGGAAATATTAATCATGCCTTACATCGCCAATGCGCCACTGATCTTGGGAACTAAGATGTTATGTCCTTTGTGCCTGTAGTTACACTAGCTCACTCATCCTACAAACCGGAACACAACAATTCTGAGTACTGCTGTCTGGCGGTAGAATAATCGGTATGAGTGGGCGGTACCTACCCAGATGGGCTTACTTCTATTGATACTTTGAATAAAACTTTCCAAAGTCTTTTACAGTTTTTACTCATTAGAGATATTTAAATGGGCTTTTATTATCAGATGTTTTCATATTTCCAGTCGTTCATTAAGTTTTCCAGTCCATACTTTCCTAAGAATTATCTTCATTTGAAAAATGTCTTCTATAATATCCTTCATAAGCCCTCTCTTTTAATTTTATTACAATTTATGTTTATAATATTTTTTGTTTCTTTCTTTCGTTCTCAATAACTGGAGAGATAAAAGAAACAAAACATAATGGGGTTCATGAAGTAGGGCTGTAATTTATTTTAATTAGAAGTTATGGTCAAAAAGAACCTTTGAATAAGAGTCAAGAAATCGGTACAACGGATTCGATTACGTTGGAGACGTTTATTTGCAATCTAATTTCCTGGAATCTAAGCTAAGAATCGAAGTAAGTAAGTATTTTGTGGAATAGTTTACTGAATCCTGAATAAATAATTTCGGAAATTTAATAAAAAATGTACAATTTTTTTATATTTCACTTTTTTTTATTAAGACGTGCTAATTTTTTTTTACATCATCATGTAGTTTAACAGGTGTGATATATTTTTTTTTTATAAAATTTAGTTATATAATTTCAAAGTTAACTTTAATCTTCTCTCTGAATAAATAAAAATGAATTTATGTGCAATCTCTCTGCTTTACGAAACTATTCTTTCGATTGTCATGAAATTCTCTGTTTTAAGTTCTCTATACAATAAATATAACAACAATATCAAATGAAATGAATATTTGCATATCAAATATAAGAAAATCGTATATATTGTTTTTCGAAGCAACATTCCAAGGCTTATTTAAATATTCGAGTTCTGTAGCCGACTTCCACTTCTCGACTTGACAACAAACTTGGAAACACTCCAAAGTATAAAAATCCGTCGAAAAGATTCTTTAAAAAATATAAGTTCGTTCATCTCTGGATTTTCATTACGACTTGATTAGTTGTTCTTTTTTTTCTCATTTGTGTATCAATTTTCTTATCATTATTAAGTACGTACCACTGAAATAAAAAAAATCAAACGTATATTTTATAAATATTAAATTTTGTAGCTGAAATCATAAGATTTTAAATACATTAAAGATTATTCATTGGTTTCACTGAGTTAGTAAGGTAAATTTAAATAAATAAAAATCTATATAATCCAGTGGTTATAACGCGTGAATCTTAATCGATGCTTATGGTTCAAACTCGGGCAAGCAATGCTGAATTTTCCTTTGCTTATTTTGTATTTATAATTCATCTGTGCGGTGGTAAAGGAAAACATCGTGAGGTGCTTGTGTCTAAATCCATTGAAATTCTCCGTGAGTGCATGGACCACCAGCCCGCATTGGAACAGGATTGAATAAGATCCTGCATGAGAAGGGGTGTTAGTCCAACGATGGGACATTTACTTTAAATAAAAGCCTGTTTTTCTTTGTCTCTAAACGATTTAGTATTATCATTATTAGATTAATACAAAATTGATATTTTCAAAAAACATACAATTTTTTTTTTTGAAAAAGATGTGTTATTTTCCTTTAAATAAAATGTAATCACTGAATAATTTGTTATTGCTAATTAATTAAATTATTTTTTTTTTAAGTCGTATCAAGTCTTTAATTATGAATAAACTAATTTTTAGCTTAATCTAACTTTATTTTATTAAAGTCTATCTTCTAAAGTTTCCTTGTTAAATCAGCGAGTATAATGAACACTGCTTGCACGATACGATACGAGAACATTTAAAGTAAAATGAACTCTGACTACCAAGAATATGTGGATTACGAAGTTTAAACGCCAATGGACGAACTGTTAACCCTTGTTCATAGAGTTGTGAACGAAATATCACGGCCGTCCTTGCTATATAGGTTTTGTGTAAAAGTTTTAGCAGTCTGTTGAGTCGTAAAACTTACAGTGATTTGTATTTCGATAAAGTATCGTTATCTTTGTTGAATTTATTATGGGATCGATTTTGTACGACCCGTATTTTTATATAAAATTCGTCTAGTTACGACAACATTTTTTTTTTTATGATATAGGTAGGCGAACGAGCGAATAGGCCACCTGATGATAAGTGGTCATCACCGCCTATAGACAATGGCGCTGTAAGAAATATTAACCATTCCTTACATAACCAATGCGCCACCAACTTGTAAACTAAGATGTTATATCCCTAGTGCCTGTAGTCACACTGGCTCACTCATCCTTCAAAACGGAACATACAATTTCCACCAGCGTCCTTTGTAGTATTTTTGTTTCGGTAGCTTTGAAATAAGTTCCAAGTTGTTATACATTTTTGGTGAGCTAAAAAAACGGAAATGATTTTAAAATAATGTGCAAGACAAATTTCATAAGGCTTTTTTTTTGTTTTTAATGCATTTTTGTGGAAAAAAAACAAAAAAATATTGAAATAATATCGTATTCCGTCTCGCATTTTAATATAATTATTGTTTTAATATTGATAAATAACTTGTGTTTAATCATTTTTATAAATGAGAAGAAAAAAGGAGGCCTACATTGACGTTATTTTTTTAAAAAAAAATTGTATTTGGATTTTTGACTTATTTTGAAAAAAACTAAATAACTTGATAACTCAAAAATGGTTCACTTTTGCAGTATGCATATGGGGGTCAAAATAATCGCAAATAGTCACCCCTATTACGTCCTAACGGGAATACGTTGAATTACCAATAATCCTGTATATGACGGCGACTGCGATAGATCAGCGGCACGCCCGCCATCAGTAGGAGCTTCTGGTACAGGGTTCATAGCGTAAGTCTCAGGCAATTGTCTGTTGTTTTCTTGTGATTGGAATAAATTACAAGTGTAAACACTGCCAACCTCAGGACTACAGTGACTACTAATGCAAAATGCTAAAAAAAACCGTATATTTTTTATATATCTAACTGCGGATTAGAAGTCAAGAACTCAGTATCTGCAGGCTTATAAGCTAGCGACTAGAATAATGCGGCAATCAACAAATAACAGGTAGCAGATTGCCAGGTGGAACGTGGACGTCAGTTTAAATTAACTGATTTACGTGTTTACGATTATATCTGAGTTCTGATTTATTGTAACAATACACCCATTACTAACGATGCAATATTCCCTTGAAAATTATAAGGATTATTGAATCGTCGTTATGTCGAGAATATTCCAAAGAATAAAGGCATTTGTAATTAATGCAACGAAGCCTTGTTATTTCAAAATAAAAACTCGTCTTCGCTTTGAATAGTAAGAATATTGTCGATGAAATATAAATTGTTTCTCAATAAAAACGATATTGAAAAAATACGAACAAGTGACGGAGTGAAATGAAACAAGATGCAGTATTGCTATGTCGCTTAAGCTGCGATATTATTCCCAAAGCGTCCACTAACCGCGGCAAAATTCAATAAATAAGTTACTTCAGATTTCTCCGAGGAAAAATATCAATGTCCCCGTGTCTCCTCGGTGACAACCTTTTAGGGGCAGAAATTTATAATGGTAGTTTCCATTACCCGAAGTGGCTGTCTGAAGACTGATGCATGACGCACTCCTGAGAAAATATTAATAAGACCACGTTCTTTGGTCGATAGAGGCGGCGCGGCGCTCTCGTAGTTATGTTTACCTAGTACTTCTCAAGTCTTAAGTGCACGCTTTCCACAACTTTACAATTTTATAATACAATTATAATATGGTCTATTTGCAGATCTTCTTGTTACAGATATAAAAAATATAATAACAAAATTATTATATAATAATAAATATATATTTCATTTTGACATTTAAAGGATGTGTTTGAAATTTGATAAGAAGGAAAAGATAATTCTTATAATTATTAAAAAACTATACATTATAGCTAAATCTGCGGCTTTACTCGCGTGAAATTTATAAAGCTTTACCTTTAACACACACACCACCTCCATAATACCCCCTCCCCCCGAGGGGTGAATTCGATAAAGTAACCTATGTCCTTTCCCAGAACTTAAACTATCATTATACCAAATTTTATCTAAATCGGTTAAGCAGTTTAAACGAGACAGAGTTACTTTTCATTTATAATATTGGTATAAATATTTAATTGGACCAAAACAGACATATATATATAGCTTTTTTTCATATTGATTTCGATAGATTTTAATAATGAAATAAAAGAAATACTCGTCATAAATTTGGTTCCTAAGATAATAAAAAATTTAATAAACATTATCGATACGTAGAAAATTATTTTCCAATAAATATTTGATTTCTCTAGGGTATATATTACGGATTAATATTGTTTCTTATATTGTTTTCATTCTTCTGGTTATTAGATTGTAATAAATATAATGAAACGAAACGAAAACTCAATACATTTATTAATAAATACCGACCAGTAATAGTAATACAAAGAAGACGGAAATAAATTCTTCTATTTCATTTATAAACGACGCTTAGATGTAACATAACATAATCAGCCTGTAAATTTCCCACTGCTGGGCTAAGGCCTCCTCTCCCGTTGAGGAGAAGGTATGGAGCATATTCCACCACGCTGCTCCAATGCGGGTTGGTGGAATACACATGTGGCAGAATTTCGTTGAAATTAGACACATGCAGGTTTCCTCACGATGTTTTCCTTCACCGCTGAGCACGAGATGAATTATAAACACAAATTAAGCACATGAAAATTCAGTGGTGCCTGCCTGGGTTTGAACCCGAAAATCATCGGTTAAGATGCACGCGTTCTAACCACTGGGCCATCTCGGCTCAGATATAATATTATTTAAACATGTAGAGAACGGAAATAATAATTACGAATAAATCAAGTATTTAATCGATTATAGAATGATAAATGAATATATTACTAGTTTTCAGGCGCAGCTTCGCCCGCGTTGGGTGAGGGGTGTTAGGTATCATATGTTATTTTGTTTACCCGATATAACATGCATGTAAAATTGCATAGTGATCGATTGGGTAGTTTAGAGGTAAACTCGTGACAAAAAAATCAGCGTTGCAGAACTATCTATAGTTTGACTATCGATAGTTGACCTCGAAAACTATTCAGGATATCGATAGTATTATCGATAGTATCGTTTTGATTAATACTATCGATACTATCGATAGTATTGCTCATGGGGAGCTATCAACACTATCGATAGTCTATAGATGGTCTATCGATAATGGACTATCGATATGCAAAACTAAAACAAATAAACACGCTTTTATTTTTTTAGGTAAATTGTAGAAAAAAAATTGTTAGTATTTTTTATCATTAGTTTATTTTATTAATCGTTTTAATTACATTAAAAATATTATAACGATCAGTGCAATAAAAACCACATATGAAATTAAATCAATATTCTTAAAGTATTTTATGTTCAAAAAGCGTGTTAATTGTTATATTAAAAATGATATTTCATTATTTTTTTGTTAATGCATAATTGGAAATTATTTAAAAATAGGACATAAAAAGTTATAAATAGACAAAAAATAAATAATAATATATTCATTATTATGAAAACATGTCAAGTTAAAAAAAAAATACTTGGTGGTAGAGCCACAACGGGTAGCCACCCACTCGCCAGAACTTCAACCGCCAAACAAAAATGCTTAGTATTGTTGTGTTTCGGTTTGAAGGGCGAATGACCCAGTGTAACTACAAGCACATGGGATATAAACTTAGCTTAGTCAATGTTTGTGTGCTGGGATAACTACTTACCTTCAGATCGGGCATTTGACCGTCTGCCTCTATACCTATACTTTAAAATATAAATAAAAAAAAAGAAAAACAGATATCAAAAATGTAATCAATTATTGCAATAATCTATTGTAAAATTCAACCTTACATCATATTGAAATAAGTGGCAATTAATGGAACTTTCTAAGAAAACATGCTCGTGACAGGCCCCTTTGCTAACTGCAACTGAAGTTTCATAGACATTTATGTCTTCGTGCTTTATTCTATTAAAATGCAAAGGATGGCTAACATTTCTAATAACATTATATTCGAATAGCTTTGCTTAAGAATTGTAATGGCAACACACAAGCTGAAACGTCGTGATAACTACGCACACTAATATTACACGCATGCAACAAGTTCATGTTAAAATTCGTTCGACAAAAACTAGCACACATTCAAAGATACTCGTTATGAAATTCGCACACAATCATATATAGATTCGTTTCCTCTAATAAAAGTCGGGAGGCATATAACGTGGTACTTTTGGTCAGTTGGTAAATAATAAATACCCAGAAGGGTTAGCCATGATGGATGTTGCGTTTCCGTCGTCCGTCATATTGAAACCCGCGAATTGTGACACACATTCCATTTTTTTCCACTCGAGCAATAATATTGGATAGAAAATATTTTTTTTGTTATCTTTTAGTACGATCAGAAAATATTTTTATATTTTTCTCTATATTTAAATGATATCACAGGGATACTGACGAAATTACTTGTTACAAATAAAATATTAAAATAAAATCAATCTATTATTTAAAGTTATACAGTACATAATTATACTGACATAGCCACTTACTTAATGAACGTTATATACTAATACAATATTTTGTCTTCTTTCGAATGTCAAATTTGTGAAATCAAAAGAGAAGTCAGTGTGTATATTGACACATTTAAAAGTAATGCCAATAGTTAATAAAATCGGCTTAGAATGCTAATATTAGACTTATTTTTATTGAGTTAAATAGTATTCATATAAGTTTAAAAGAACATTATGGCTCGTTAATGGTGAAATAATTGAAAAATCCCTAGTATTATTGTCTTGCGTTAAATTTTATTAAATTCTTGTACCAAAAACGGTACTATAAACTTTTATGTCGTGTCATATTTTCAACTTAAGAATTTAAAGGATGAAATTCCACGACAGGAATGTTCGAACCTAATATTTTCTTTCATCACATTAAAAGATGAAGGGAGGGTTGGTAGTTCAGCTATATAAGCTGCGGTTTCGCTTCCATTATTCTGGTACAAAGTTATAAGTGGCGAACCCTTTGGGTCAAAGAGAGTCTGATTCAATTCACCTGCTCGGTCGCTTTGACATTCAGCTCCAAATGGTCCATTGGCGGTAATATGTTCACATTACTTGATACGTCCATCGGGAAGTATAAAGACATAAATCTGGTGCATATTGCGTTCCGTATCTACTACAATATGCTTTTGTGCTATTCAACGTGACGTCATCTTCCTATTAAGATTTGCTATGTTGATATGGTTTGATTATTTTATCTATGAATTCACTAATGTGATCCTTTTATGATCTAATTATTAACTGAGTTTATTTATATAAAAAGAGAGTATGTTTTAATTTGCTGTTAGATATAATATTTTAATTATTAAATAATATAAAAAATAAATATAGATTGTATGTTAGATAATTACATTGAATATTTAATTAAAAAATTGATTTCTATTTATAGTGAAAATAATAATTTTGTTTTATCTGTGTAAAAGCACGAATAGAACCAGATGAATTTAAATGAAACTGTGTGATGATCGATTAATATATAAATCACTGTATTGCATTATTTAGGTAAATAAATTATATATTTTGTGATTTGAGTGTTTTCTGGGATCGAAGTTTTATATGTCCAAGTTCCGCTTCGTTCCGACGCCTTCCTTTTTCTATAGATCTTTTCTATACACGACCATTAAAACGAATCCTAATTATTGGAAATAAATGATCAGCTTTAATTAACGTTATTTAAACTTTTTATGATAAGTTCTCGGTTTATAATAAACCCGAATCATGTTCTTTCGGCTTTAAGCCAACGAGACGATAAAGCAATTTCAGTTTGTGTTCGATATCCAGTTGCGGTGGCAAGTTTAATGAAATGCAACTTATGATTGGTTCGGTTTATGTTACGAACAATTTAGTACAAATGTGTTTAGATTGTAACTTCGTTTAACAGGGTGTATTACATTTCAAAAAGGTGTGTTTTCACTGAAATATTTGGCAATAAAATTGTTCGTAAATTTTCTATTTTTTTCCTTTTATTATAATAATTCTCTGTAAATAATATATTTATAATTATAATAAAAACAATTACATAAATATCACTTACACGAAGGTTTTAATTATTTACAAATATCTAATGTACGAATCATGACAGAGTGTAATGGACGCAAGAAGCATAGCAGCAGGTAGCATTTCCCGGTTGAATCACAATTCCGAACTCTAGGCGAAAAATTAACCAGCCCTCACTGCCCGTCGACACACCAAAATAATATAAAAAATGTATAAAAAATTACATCTTAGTTATAACAGAATGTTTTGTCATCAAGACACAAAAAATATAAAATTTTCTTTTGTACGGACTCAGTTCAATACCCTTGGCATAAACACAATTATTAGGGGTAGTATTTGACTCACAACAATAAGTGGATTCCTCACAACAATAAGTGGATTCCTCACAACAATAAGTGGATAGTGGATTCTATTATTTATATGTGTACATAGGCACAATAGGATTCATAGAAGGAAATGTTTGTTTTATATAACAGTGTGGTTTGCAAATTTATTGCAGTGATTTTAATTACACATAGACCAAATTTAACAATGAAAATAAATGTAGACAATCTTTGAATTTGGTCATTTGCTTATTGAACCAGAGCTCATTAAACTTTTTGGGCGAATTGTTAACTGGAGTTTTGGGTACGCCTTTTAATCAAGTTAAACTTTAAATTATAATAGTTCAATATTGTAAGATAAAACCTTTTTTTGTTATGTAAATATTTCTGGGTAGATACTAGATACCCTATACTAAACAGATTTTGTTTTTATAAAATCAACTTTTATAAATTTTTATTGGATTACATAATTTTATAATAAAAATAAAGAAGAGAATTAACTATGTTAAAAATATCATAATAATAATAATATTTATTCTACAAAAAAAAACATCTTTAAAACAATTACATGGTCAATAAGTCTTAGTGTTTAATAACATAGTCATCAAACGAAACACAGGCCAAATACTGGCTATCTTAGCTAGGTTAATTAAATAACCTAATAAGTGTTAAGGATAATCAGTCCTCTCCCCGAAAGTTGAAATTATTAAAATGCATTAAAAATATCGCCTAGGTAATTACAAAACATATCTAATGTAAAGTGTTTGTAGGTAAATAAAATGTTTTTGTGTGTATTTTTTTATATATTATATATTTTATAAATAGATGATAAAAAAACGTGGAGCAAATGCTTGTGGACTTCCAGTCAATATATATTATATACAAATATAAATGTATGTAATGTATATAAGGACCTAACATAACTTTGTATTTTAAATGTTGAAAAAGGGTAACAACTGAGTTTCTTACCGGTTCTTCTCGGTAGAATTTACATTCCGAACCGGTGGTAGCTTCACTGAATACAGTTTGTAAAATAACGATTCAAAAGTGCTCGTAAAAGCCTAAGCCTTGGATAAAGTAGATTTAGATTTAGATTTAGATTTTGCTCAGTTCACTAGTGAGTAAGACAACGTAATTACAGACTAAAAGGACATAAAATGTCTGTAATACCTGTCCGAAAATCCACAACGGTCGCGGGATTCTTAAGACATTTTCTGCCTCGCACAACCACTCTGTGGATTTACGACTTTAGAATATTCAAGAAAAGAGCGTATTTATTTCTTAAAAGCCGTCAACGCACCTGCAAGCCGCCGGTGTTGCAGATGGCCATGGGCGGTGGTAGGCACTTTCCATGCGATGAGACTCCTGTTAGTTTGCCACTTATAACATAAATTAAAAAAATTATAATTAGTTACATTGTTAACGACTAGGACTAGCGACCATTTATCACTAGGTGATCCAGCCGAATTACCATCCAGCTCTAAGAACTATAAGCGTCGGTAGATTTTAATACAGATAAACAAAATTTAGGTTATTCCCATATATTGTTACAATATATCGTGTTCTTTACGGAAACTTCATTTCTTTTCCGCTTTATGAAAAACATGTTAATAAAGTCGTACATACGTAATGTCCACTAAGTCCAGAAAGGGCAACAAGGTTGGGTTAAACATGAATTAATTTCCATATAAATAGAGTATTCGAGAATAAAATAACATGATATTTTCTCTTGAAAATCTTCCAATGAAAAGTAGACATGAAGATTCGTTTTCACGAAAAACCGAAATTAAACTCTAGTTTCTGAAACCATAATCTAAGTTGGATTAACTTATTTAACTTTAACATAAAAGGCAATCGAATCGATTGAATCCGGTAACGACCAGTTATCATTCAGAACTTAGTCATTGTCATTATCTACACCTATGACTTTTTTGATAGAAAACTTTAATAAACTAAACTTTTAATTTAAATCCCAGGTTTTTTTTTTTATTTACTTTACAACATCCACAGGCTCACAGTTGCCCGTGCCTTTTTTTACATTTTATTTTTATAAATTGTGGCGTTATTTTATATTTTTACTGAACATCAGCAGATCTTCGCTGGACTTCGAGCTTGTCGTCTTCTTGGAAGACGTGGCCCACACTGACATATTTTTTTTTCAATTTAAAATAATATATAAATAGTCCATAATTAATAATATATGATAATATATAAAAATACTGTGTATGGTGATTTTTTTTTTATTTTTTAATCCTAATTACTGCAATCCAGCGGGCCCTGCTCCGTGCTCGATCAGAGAGAGCACAGCCTCGGCGACTCTGATGTCGCGTTTATGTATAGATGTCTTAAGGCTGTGCTCTAGGATGGTCTTTTCTAAAACTAAATCCCAAGAGAGAGAGAGATTGTTAATAATTACAATTCATTCAAAACTGAACATATCCTGTTAGACGATTGTAACGAACTATTGATCCCTTTTTTTATGCTGATATTCTACAAATAATAGTTTAAGACAATAATGTCATCATTCCACGCGGTCGAGATTTATACACTAACTATTTGTATTTAATTCATTCATTTATCCATCCATTTATCCTTCCATTATTTAATCCATATTTGTATATATTTAATTACTTAATGTTAATAATTCTTATGTAAATAAAGACTTTGGTCATAAATAATAGACAATATTAGCGCGATTTAAAATAATACTAACGCCATCTATTTAAAAAATAAAAACTCTTTTATTTCATGTTAATAAAATATGAACGAATTCTAAAAAAAAGTTTTTAACTATGTAGTAGGTAAATATTCAACACTTAGCTTTCTCATATTCCTTATAATTACTTTAGGGAATCTTCGCACGTTTTAATGAGGTATTAAAATATAGCTCGAGAAATTTTAATACAGGTATTTTCGTGACATATTATTTATCGAGGACATATTTTATAACAATATTTTGAAATCAAATAGCCTGTTAATAAACATAGTTATGATGATGTCATTCAAAATGAATACGGGTTTTTGGTTAAACAGACCTTTTAATAATCAGAGGCATCAAAATATAATTATACAAGTAATCATCGGTCCTCAATATGATTTCGAATTCTGATATGACATTAATATATATGTTCTAAAATCTACTTCATCGTTTACTTTTCAAGGTCACTTATTATAAAACAATTCATGACAATTACAGACCGGGATCATGCGCCAATTGCTTAAATATTTGTCACAAATTCCCTTTTTTATCTGTTTTTTATCTGCAGTTGAAACTCTTGGTGCTGGGAAGAATAGTGGAGCTGATAGGAAGGCTGGTTAATATCTCTTGGTTGCCTGGAAGAGATCGCTATGTAGCGATAAGGTCACCAAAATTGTACGCGTCTTTTATTAAGGCTGGATCTATCTTGTATTTATATTTTTTCTCTGTGTGATGTACAATAAAGTATAAAGTATCTCACCCAGAGTATCAGAATTACTCGTTGAACGAGCTTTCACCTTCGCCAACATTTCACGAAGATTAAATAATTGACCCTTTTTAATAGGAATTTCAGTCAATATATTTTAATTTCAATTAATATATATTTAATAGAATAAAAAATAATCCCATTTCTAAAAACTAAATACAAAGGAGTTTAATTCTATTCCGTTACTATCAGCGAATTCCGCTTTCCTTATCTCCGATAATAAAAGAGGGTATAGCGAACAATTTATTAAAATCTTGATTGTAATCTTCATTATACTACGGTTGCTCCGCAGAATACCATCGTGAGAAAACAGAGGGTAAAAACAGTTTTTACCAACACGAATGTTTTGGAGAGGCTGAAGACTGCTCCGAATTATAACAGCCTAATTAAAGGAGATCACGTTTTATTCGGGTTATATTTATTTAAGGAGGCGTGTGAATACGTGTGTAATTTTCGATATTTTTTTTATTAAAAAAGCGAGTATTTGAATCTTAGTAAAAGCCTTTTAGTAAATTAATGAAACTTCTTGTTCACGTGTCATATAAAAAAAACTATTATGATTAGTTCAGTGGATATTTTTAATTATTTTGTATATCAATACCATAATACTGAGTGTATATACTTGCGATGATTTTATTTATTTGAATCGTACATAGTAATAAACATATATTTAAAATAAACTTACTAAGGAAGTGAGTAGTTGAAGTACGAGTAAGTAGTTCCCGAGACGCGACCTTTTAGCCTGTCTCTCAATCTATCACCCAGCGGGGTTATATCCTACTTCACGCTCTAAGTAATTTTTCTTATGGATTTTTTAAGCATGTCTCGATATCTTGGAAACGAGAAAATAAATATTTTTTCTATGCAATGATTTAAAATATTACGTCTATAATATCACTATAAAAATTAAGTGATATACTAATGAATGATAAAGTTTCTAGCTTTAAGATTTTATATCGTATACTCTATCTTCAAGGCTTTATTTTATAAAAGGCATCATATGTATTACAAATACTTAGCGGCTATCGTAAGCTGGACTGGTGTTTATATACTTTTATGTCATCATAACATAAAAATATATGACTGCAAACTTTTATTAGTCCGCTTTAAAACAATCTATCAATTTCGGTTTACTTTTTATATGTATATCTTCAAGTTTATGTAATATTAATTGTTAATATTTCAATAATCAATATAAAAAAAAAACAAAAGTGATAAGTTGTTCAATAATCTTATTTAAAAATATATTACATTATAAATAAGAAAAATTTAACAACATAATAATCCTATATTAAGTATCATTACTTCAGGTTTACATATTAAACTATGGTATAATTGAATTAGGAACAAGTTTTCATATTCGAAATTCGCATCTTCCTGATTTTATAATGCAAAATAAGTCGGGAATTCTGCCTGCATCAAAGTCTAAGATTATATATGTACTAAAAATAACATGAAGCATTCTAGGTCATTATTTAAGGTTGTTTAGAGGATTAATAGTGTGTATTCTTTCGAATACTAAAATAGTGATTATAAAAAATATGCTCCGATTAAATTGTCGTCAATTATTGCCATCCAGACATTGACCGAAAAACGGCGTTGTGACCCTTTTGGCCTCTTTTTATTAGGATTTTTGTCCACTTTTTCACTCCAATAATATTTATTGTGATAGTTAGTAATACCATCTTGATCAAATTTTAATTCGTCGGTCCAGAGGATTTTTTTCAAAAAAGATGCATCTTCTAAATCCTCATTAAGCATGAATCTACAGAAAGCAACTCTTCTTTCAGCATCCTCTTCGTAAATAACGTGCACAGGATTAAAATGATAATACAAAATATCGTAATTGTAACTTAGCTACTGAACTGTTTATGTATCTAAATTTTATTTTAAATTTGTATTAAGTAAATAAGTAAGTTTTTTTACATTGGATATTATTTTAAATCATATTTGTGGGAATTTTAAAGAGCGACCTTTAGTACGAATTCGGTCATGTTCGAATACGAATTTTCACCAGCGTCCTTTCTGATCATTTTATTTCGATTGCTTTGAAATAAATTCCTAGTTTTTATACATTTTCGGAAAGCTAAGTAAACGATTATGCTTTTAAAATAATCTACAGAACAAGTTTCATAATGATTTTTTTTTGTTTTTCAGGCATATTTGAGGGAAAAAAATAAAAAAAAATATTGAAATAATATCGTTTTACGTATCGCATTTATTTCTTGTTGCCCATATATTACAAACTATTATAATAATTACCAAATGTTAATTATTGAAAATATTGTTCCACGTGTGTGTTTTAAAAATGAGAACAGTGTGACAGTTTTGTCACAGTGGAACTGAAGTAGTTAACAAATTAAAATGTTTTATTAAAAAAATTTGGTTGTGACGGACGCCTGGCAGACGCTGGTGGTTATTGAAACAAAAGAATATGAAAGTAACAAATAAATATGGAGTGTAAATAAAAACCCTATTTGTGTTCATTAAATAAATACATTTTTCTTATTATTGTAACAACGAAGTATATAGCAACTACATTATTACTTGTGCATTGGTGTTTTAAGGAATGGTTAATATCTCTTACGGCGCCAATATCTGTCTGTCCAATGTTGTTACTATCAGGTGTATACTTTGCCAGTTTGTCAAAAAAAAGTCGCACTACTAAGTCACCGCTTAAAAATCGGCCTTACCCCCAAAGTACGTCTATAAATGCTGTAAATTAAAAAAATAAAAACAATTTTTTATAATTACTGTTAGTTGAAAACACATCATTTTCGAAAAGGAATTTAATATTTTCATTTCATAAGTATCGGCCCCATTTCTACGTGTTACTCTAAGGCCGTAAGACATTCCTGCACGCACTAGATAAAGTTTCGACATTAAGTTTTATGTCAGCAAGTTCTATTTCAATATCTAATAACGAAAGTTATATAATTTTAACTTTAACGATAAAATTTATAGTTATCACTGGTATCAAGTAAGGTAAAAGTGGTGTCAATAATACAGTTCAAGTAGTTATAAGATAACGGACGTTTTATTTACTTGCACGTTTTTCACGCGTTGGTTTAGGAACGCTTAAGTGATTTTGGTGTATAGGTTTAATGTTATCATGTATTTTATTGCCTGTAGTACGTGACATATTTGATACTAGCTGTTACCCGCGGCTTTGCCCGCGTAGAATATGAATATATTTACAAATTAACTTCAAAAATTACGTTAAGGTAAGATCTCTTTATATACCACATTGGTGTGTATTTCAGCCCTCATGGTATAATATTCAGAAACGTTTAAATACGTATCAACCAATTTTTAATCAGTAGCCCAAAAATAAAGTTTCCTACTTATAACTTCAAAAATGACGGTCTTCCAGACTATCCTATATACAAAATGTCAACCCCTATTTCCCTCCTTAGGCGTAAAATATCCAGGAACGTTTAAATACATATCAACCCATATTTAATCAGTATCCCAAAAATAAAATTTCTTGCTTCTAACTTCAAAAATGACGGACTTCCAGAATAACCTATATAAAAAATGACAACCCTTATTAAACCCCTTATAGGTTGAATATGCAGAAATGCTTAAATACATATCTACTCACTTTTAACCAGTATCCCAAAAATAAAGTTTCATGTTTTTAACTGAAAAAATGACGGACTTTCATAAAAAAATTTCATCCCTTATTTCACCCCCTCAGTGGTAGAATATCAAGAAACATTTAAATACGTATTTACTCATTTTTAATCAGTATCCCAAAAATAAAGTTACATGTTTTTAACTTAAAAAATGACTGACTCCCATAAAAACTTTCAGCCCTTATTTCACCCCCTTAGTTGTAGATTATCTAGAAATACTGAAATACATATCTAGTCATTTTTAATCAGTATAAAAAAAATAACGGTTCATGTTTCTAATTCAAAAAATTACGGACTTTCATACATACTTTCATCCCTTATTTCAGCCCCTTAGGAGTAGAATATGCAGAAACTCTTAAATATTTCTGTACTCATTTTTAATCAGTGTCCTAAAAATAAAGTATTATGATTCCGACTTAAAAAATGACGGACTTCCATACAAACGTTCAACCCCTATTTCACCCTTTTAGGAGTAGAATTTCCAAAATTCCCTCCGTAGTAGGTGTCATGATATGTTAGTTTATTAGTGTACAGCCTAAAATATAAGTTTTATGCTTCTAGTTCTAAAAATGATAATACTTTCAACAACTTACAACCTTTCACCCCCCCTTTCATCCCTTTACAGCAGCTTTTTCCAAAATAAAAAGTAGCCTATGTCCTTTCTCAGGCTCTAGACTATTTGTGTACCAAATTTCATTTAAATCGGTCCAGTAGTTTTGGCGTTAGAGTTACTTTCGCATTTTTAATATTAATTATAATATTAATATAATAATAATAATAATAAGCCCCCCAAAGTCCAACCTTTCGTCCAGACTCGAACACCTGAGTCACGTGGGGGGCGGACACCCGCAATGAATTAACTATGCGGGTGACTAACAGGGCAATGGCAAACCCATCGATATGGAGCTAAGAAGTAAGCGATCACGTATAATGTCGCTGCCCGGGGGCTATCGCCGGGGCACATCTGGAGCTGACGCTGGATGTCTCAGCCTGCGAACCGTCAGCAGCGAGGAGCTGAACAGGCGGGCCCTCGCTGGGGATAAACCCGAAAATGCTACAGCCGAACTAGGAGGGTGCTATTCACCGTCTCCATGCAATAGCCCAACCGTATCAATAACTTCAAATAACTCATCATTCAGATCTTCTCAAATACCATCATCAACTAGTAGCATGCTTTTAGAGGATGTTGTGCAGACGACACTTTCTGTCAATAAACCTGCACCCACCACTAACGGCGTAAAAAAGCGTAGGAAATGGAGTCCTGATATTAATAAATATATCCTACGCAAATATCTTGAAATCACAAAATTGGAAACAGACACAAAAGCGTATCTTACACCATTATATGAAAACTTTAGTAAAATGTATCCTGATATGAACGACGTAACCCGACAACGACTTGGTGATCAGCGGCGAGCTATAATGCAGAAAAAGTTATTACCGCAATCTACAATAGACCAAATATACAATCAAGTCAAAATGGAACTGCAAAATATATCATTCACAAATACTCAATCTCAGAATTCAACATTGTACATCTCTACATCAAATAACACAGGCAGAAATTTAAAAACACCCACACAACAGGCACGAATGAAGTGGACGAAAGAACACAATGAGGCAATAATAAGAGCATACTATAAAATTACTCAACTAGAGTCAAACATAACCGCATATAGGCAACCACTTCACCAGGCTTTTATTGACACTTTTCCACATTTAGCACATATATCGGAACAAAGAATTGCTGATCAGAGACGTCTCATTCTCAATAACAACTACGTCAGCAAAGATAAACGCGAAGCAATTAAAAAAGAAGTCGCACAAGAATTAAATAGAGATAAATATGATGTAAATATGCAATCTGAAAATCCAAGTTATCAAAATTGCAATTATTCGATCTCTCAAACTAATATACACTCAGAAACTATACAAAGTAACAGCAACATACAAACACCTAACACACAACCTCAAATAACACCTTTTGTAAAAAATCAACGGACACAGACACAACATACACTCCAAATAGATTATATGGACCAAAGTAATGAGGTGACTGATGGTAGTTTAGAAAAAGAGCTATTGGAGAAACTTCGAGAGACACTAGAAACGTTCACAGATATAATTCCAGAAACCAGACCAAAATTACCAAGGCTAAGAGAAAACAAAGAACTATACAAACTACTCAATATATTTAACCAAAAGATCCTACATAAATTTTTAAGCAATGATACAACGGTCTCTGAAGTTCATACTCTAATCTACTGCACAGCAATGGTTATAAGTAAGCAACTAGGATACAAAGTACGACTTAATACTAATGATTACAGACAACATATAAAACCTGAAAAACAACCATGGCAAATTAGGTTAGAAAAAGACATAGCAGCTTTAAGAGTGGACATAGGAAGATTAAGCCAATATATAAAAAACAATAGATCGAAGAAAATCGTACGCGAAGTAGCTTTAATTTTAAACAAGAATAAAGTACATTCATCTCACGAAGGGAATAATATTACGCCTCAAGATGTTTTAGACACACTTAAACAAAAATTAGCGCTAAAAGCACATAGACTAGCTCGCTACTTAAAGGCTCTTAAGAGGAAAAAAGACAACAGACTGTTCATGACCAATGAAAAAGCTTTTTACAGACAATTAGAACTTAGTGGCAGCAAAAATAATAGCCTCGAGCAATCAGAAATACCGGATAAAGATGATTTCAAAAACTACTGGGCCGATTTGTGGGAAAAAAGTGAGTGTCATAATGAAAGAGCAAGTTGGATAAAGGAAGAAGAAAGAAAATGGGATGGTATTGAAGAAATGGAATTTTTAGATTTAACAAAAGAAGATATTGAAAAAGTAACGCGAAAAATGAAAAATTGGAAGGCTGCGGGGCCAGATGGCATACAAAACTTTTGGCTTAAAAAACTTTCTTTCCTACACGAAAAACTTGCTAAAAAATGTACAGAACTGATTAAAGGAGAAGCACAATTACCAGACTTTTTAGCAAAAGGTATAACCCATATGCTACCAAAAAGTGCAGATACATCAAGCCCATCACAGTATAGACCAATTACTTGTTTGCCAACCTTATACAAACTAATTACGTCCTGCATATCTAATAAAATTAACTCGCATATAGAATCCAATAACATATTAGCAGAAGAGCAAAAAGGATGTAGGCAGGGTCATAGGGGATGTAAGGAACAGCTAATTATTGATTCTACAATACTAAAACAAGCACATAAACACAATAGAAATTTACATGTAACATACATCGACTACAAAAAAGCTTTTGACAGTGTACCCCATTCTTGGTTAATTAGAGTTCTGCAAATTTATAAAGTAAACCCTACAATAATAACATTCCTGGAAGATGCCATGACCAAATGGAAAACAACTTTATCTCTTTCCAACGGAACTTTCAAAATTATCACAGATGAAATTCATATTTGTAATGGCATTTTTCAGGGCGATTCACTGAGCCCCCTATGGTTCTGCCTTGCACTCAACCCACTTTCGCATTTACTTAACCAAGTTAACGGATACAACCTATCTAACAGTACAGCAATAACACATCTAATGTATATGGATGACATCAAGTTATATGGTAAATCGGAAAAAGATATGGAAGACCTACTAACTATAACAGCTAACTTCAGTAAAGACATTCACATGACGTTTGGATTAGATAAATGCAAAACCTTACACATACACAATGGAAACATATTAACAGGAGATTATAATATAAATAACACAATAAATATTACAGCTATGGACATAAACCACACATATAAATATCTAGGCATACAACAAAATAAATATATAAATCATACACAAATTAAAAAAGAACTTACATCAGAATATCTAAGAAGAGTAAATATAATATGTAGACAAAAACTCAATTCTAGAAATTTGTTTAAGGCTCTTAATACTTACGCAGTTCCTATACTGACGTACTCATTTGCTATAATTAAATGGACCAATACAGATATATCTCACTTACAAATTAAAACAAGAACTTCATTAACTAAACACAAATACCTGCATCCAAAATCTGCTATTGAAAGAATGACCATTAAAAGAGAGAAAGGAGGAAGAGGGTTAGTTGATCTAAAAATATTGTTGGAAAGCCAAATAAACAACATGAGAATTTTTTTCTATAATAAAACTGAGAGTTCAATACACAAAGCAGTGGTAGAGATTGACGACAAAATGACACCATTAAATTTAAAACAAACTCACGTCACTTATAAGTTACAGAACATTAGCGAAAAGGAGAAACTAGATTCATGGCGACAGAAACAACTACATGGCAGGCATATTAAAGACTTAGAACAACAGCATATTGATTCTGTAGCTTCAAACAAATGGCTAAAATTAGGTTACCTATTCCCTGAAACGGAAGGATTCTTGATTTCAATACAAGATCAAGTAATTAATACTAAAAATTACAGGAAACACATAATTAAAGATCCAAGCTCTCTAGACGACCGATGTAGAAAATGCCACAAAAATCCAGAAACCATTCAGCACATAATAAATGCATGCCCACTTTTAACACAGAACGATTACACACACCGACATAACCAAATCGTACATTATGTGCATCAAAAACTTGCCATTAAATATAAACTGTTACCGCCTAAAGTAGAACCATACTACCAGTACACACCCAAAGCCGTTCTGGAGAGTCCCAGTTACAGGATGTACTTTGACCGAGCTATACTAACAGACAAAACGATTTATTGTAATAGACCAGACATCACCGTAGTTGATAAAGCTAACAAAACTGCATATTTAATAGACATAGCCGTGCCCAATACCCATAATATAAAACAAACAATTGCAGATAAAATACATAAATACTCTGAACTTAAAGAAGAGATACTTAGAATATGGAATTTGGACAAAGTGTATATCGTTCCACTGGTACTCTCCAGTACGGGAGTAATCCCAAATCATCTACACCATAGTATTAAATTACTACAACTCCCAGAAAATGCATATATCACCATGCAAAAAGCTGCCATCCTAAATACATGCCGAATTGTACGTCGTTTTCTTCAGGATGAACCTACATAAAACATATTGACTACATAAATAAGATCATTTACTTGGCCATGCCCGTAAATGGTTTATAAAAATACCAGCTCTCGGCTGAGAAAAACACATATCGTAAATATAAATAATAATAATATAATAGTATATGTCCCTCAAAACCTAGCTTCACGTCCGGCATGACCACCTTTGCCACGTGAGGGACGGACATTGGTAACTTTTAAGTACACTAACCAATGGCTAACGGAGCTTTAGTAACCCAAGAAGGAGATATGGAAACACATTCAAGAAATACACGTTTAGGGTCTCTTCCCGGGGCGATCGCCGGGGCACGTCTGTAGCTGGCGTCAGACGTGACAGAATGCGAGCCAGTGACTCCCGGCTTGCCGGTTGGACGGGAGTCGGGGATAGGGACCCCCCTAGGGAAAGATCCTCAAGGACTACAACCGATGAACAAAGCAATACGGATGATACTTTGCAGAGTAGGGAGTTGTCTCCCGCAAGCTCGGCCGGTACATTTGAAACGACCACAGAATCACAATTTGAAGATGCAAGGAAGAAGTGGTCACTAGTAGAAGAACTTATGTTTTGTTATTTTAAAGCTAGAGCCGGATGGCCTGGTTACCTAAAACGATTACAGACTCTTTTCAAGGAAAGAAATCCAGACAATCCTAAAATTAGTAAATTTACTGGTGCCCGTGCCCGTGTTTGTAAAGATCATTTAATGGTAAATAAAGCTATCCTGGAAGATGCACATAAATCTCAAAAGAATTGAAGCATGAGCTGGATCGACTATAAAAAAACATTCGATAGTATATCTCATGAGTGGGTATTACGTATACTTGATATTTATAAATGTCCACCTATCATTAAGTATTTCCTTGAAAGAGCTATACTTAAATGGAAATTTGTAATGACGGCTAAGGGCTCTACAGAATCTTATACTACTGAACCGATTCATATTCGACGGGGCATATTTCAGGGAGATTCCTTATCTCCATTGCTATTCTGCTTAGCTCTTAACCCGATCTCAACATTGCTAGGTAAGTATGAACCTAAGGATTATAAGCTGCAGGATAAAATATAGATAAACCACTTAATTTACATGGACGATATTAAAGTGTATGCAAATAATAGCAATAACTTAAAAATTTTACTCGACAGTGTTGAAATATTTACGGCAGATATAGGCATGACTTTTGGTTTAGATAAATGTAATACACTTCACTTAACAGCTGGACATAGGAATTTCACTGATGGTAACGAGCACGTATTTCTAAATGGAGATAAATTTAAACATTTAAAAATAGACAAAAATTATAAGTATTTAGGTATTAATTAATCTGGAAAAATAATTCATAGTGATATTAGAGATCAATTAACTAAAGAATATTACAGACGAATAAAAAAAATAACAAACTCTTTCTTAAATGGACGTAATCTAATAAGGGGGATAAATACATACGCCGTTCCAGTTTTGTTGTATTCTTTTGGTGTAATCAACTGCAAAAACAGCGATCTTAAACGGATTGATATTAAAACACGAAAATTGTTAGCAATCAAAAAAGCTCACCAACAAAAAGCAGATTTTGATAGACTGTACTTAACTTTAGCTAAAGGGGGTAGAGAACTAATTAACTTAGAAAACTTATATAAAGCTCATATTTTAAAGTATAAACAATATTTAGAAAAAAAAAATGACTACCTAATTGAAGCAATAGTACAGCAGGATCAAAGAAGAGAAAAATATTCCATATTTAAAGAAGCTAAAGATATAGAAGAAGAGTTGAAATTACCGAGCGGAAGACCGATTTAGAAATAAAAAAGAGCATAATAAAGAAGCAAAGCGAATCCTAGCGAAATAAGAATCTGCATGGCTAATTCCCCAAAAAGGTCCTTGACTTGGCTGTTGTGGACACAGAACTGACATTGAGATGGCTGAAGAAACGACCAATTTCAGCTTCACTGGAATCATCTTTATTTGCGATACAAGATCAAGCGGTATTAACCCGTCAGCACGAACGCGATATACTGAAACGAAACGTAGATGGTAAATGTCGTTTATGTGCAACTAAAGACGAAACGGCTCAACACCTTCTCGTAGGATGTGAAAAACTACCTGGAACTTATTATGTTAGAAGACATAAAAACTTGGTACAGTATATCTACTAGTGCTTGGCAAGAAAAAGCAAAATAGAAGTCAATAGGTTATGGTGGAAAGAGGAACTTAAGCAACCCATTGTAAAAGAAAATAGTACAGCTAGATTAATGTGGGAAATCCCAATACAAACAGACGTCACAATCACTCACAATAGACCGGACCTTATATACATAGATAAAACCAACAATAAAACTTACCTTATTGATGTTGCGATACCATCCGACTATAATATTGGAGCAAAGGAAATTGAAAAAATCAGCAAATATCATCCGCTGAAAGTAGAACTCTCCAGATTATGGAAAACCACAGTCATGACGATCCCAATTGTAGTAGGAGCTACGGGCGCAGTGACGAAGAACTTAAAACGGTACTGCGAGAAGCTAGATACACATATTAATATCAACATAATCAGCAAAGTTCTCGGAGACACAGTATTTGTCACTCATTCATAACAAGCACAGCACAGCAACAGTACGTAATATAACTCATAACAGAAATTGACAATCTCGCTTAGATTCTTACTATTAATAATTAAAATTAATATAATAGTTTCGTACACTATCATTACCTACGCAGAACAATCAAATGCATCCTTTTACTTTATTCAATTAAACAAGGAAAAAAACAAAATACTATTATGAGTTGCTATTAACTCATCATTGAAGAGTAGTCTGTAATCATTTATTTTTTATTTTGAAATACGCTTAATTATTCATTGTTATTTAATATTAAGGAAAAAATATCCAAAAAAAATATAATAATAATAAAAAAGGTTTAAATATTTAAAAATAAATAGGTACTAAATATAAAATAGGTGGGGACATAAATACTCTTTTTCCTGGAGATCGGGACGGAGTATTTATTAAAACCGACTGGAACGTCGAGAATATACAGACGTGATGTACTAAACTTAATAATAGTATCTAATAGTATGGATTAGAGATTATTACTTTGATGCTTAAACTAATGTCATGTACATATTATAACCTTTAAATTGTTGTAGGTGGGACTTCATGAATTACCCATTCCTGAGGGTTCAATGAACTTAAGGTCCTTTATCCTTCTCCTTCTCAGCTTATTGCGAGAACACCTTATGGCATTGATCCCACAGAACTAATCCCAGTTATCATCCTAAGGTATACAATAGGTATAACGTATTTATTATTAAAGATATGTTTATTGAACAATCTAGAAATATTTAGTAGTAGCTTATTTTTAACCAATTCAACTATCTAGCGACAAAAAAAATACTTTAAAAGAAAAATTTAAATTTCTTGTTCTTAGCCGACTCGAATCAAATTTGCCTAAATAATTGTTGTACAAATGTAAAAATTATATGATACGTAACTGGCTATGTGATATACAAAGAAAAATAATTAAAATTAAATTCAATTATACATTTAGTTACTATTGTTTCGTCTGACCACAAACACTGAGTGAACAGCCAATTATATGGGCAAAACAATTTCATATTAAACAATAAAATATTCTAAATTTCACACAAATTAAAATAATATATCCCAAATCATTGATAACGTGAGAATTATTCAATACGTAAAACAAATAATTATTATGCTTGATTCGTTGCAGTATTTAATTAAATACTAGACTGAACCGCACCAAACATCAGACACTCCTTTGGTTTCGTACAATATTTACACCGTTCGAGACGACAACGACACGAACACATTTTAATATATATCTCATTGGATAAATCATATTTAAGACAATTAACATTACAATAGTATAAAATAACTAGTTGCATAAAACAATCATTTTTCGTTAATCAATAAAGAGTATACCAACTTAACTTGACCTATCAAAAATTTTAAAGCTCGATTATTAAATATTTCTTTACTGACATGAGATTCTTGCCGGTTCTTCTCAGTAGAATCTACTTTCGAAACCGGCGGACGCTTTACATTTAATTCAACACCGTAACAGGACAATCCAAAAGTTATTTTATGAGTCTCCTTGAATAAATAACACTTTGATTTGATATTAGCTCTGAGATATATAAAAACTTAGTTAAGACCGTTTGAAAATATAATTATAAAAGTAATCACGACTATTATTTGCAATAAATTGCATCAATTGATATTTAATTGCTTATGTCAATATAATTAACAGATCATTTAATTAGTGGTTTTTTTTCTTGATAAATATGTAACAGGGATATTTCTGAATACTATTAGGTTTTAAGAATGCAATCGTTATATATCAATAGATGTGTTAAAAGCAAAAATTTAAACTATATTTTTTAATGATTAATTTTATCAGAGTATTACACTTTCAACGGTTATTAAATTTCGAAATACGAATCGGTAAACATACAAAAATGGATATATATATATATATATATGATGTCAAAAAGTAATATGTATATTTTTAACAAAGCCTTAGTACGTTATCTAGTTGCCAGTGGTTGATTTACATTTAGTTATTCCTGTAAAATAATAATTCAAAAGAACCTGCTTGAATACATTTTCATTTTACACACAATTCACTGACAAACAAAAGTTATTTATATATGATATACATTATTTGGCAAAATTAAAAGTCAATCTTTATCCCCACTTATAAATGGAAGTGAGTAATTACAAACACCACAATGCTGTGCATTGTCACGTCATGGTGTTTTCATTAGTCGTGTAAACAATTTTAATCGTCGACCCCAATGTAGACACACCCTAATATAGACCGTCGGACCTTCCATTGTTGTAATTATTCGAAAAATTCATTTCAAGGCTTGTCTATTTGATATATAATATGTATTTGCTAATTTCATATGTTATTGGAGTTTTATGAAAGTTAGTAATTAATATCTGATATTATAGGTACTGATGTTTGTCTTTCAATAATATATTATTAGATATAACTGTAAAAATATAAAAAAAAATCGTTATTTTTTATGAAGCCTGACGGAGTGTTGCACAAATTAATTTAATGTATATTGTCAGCATATCTAATCAAAATGTGAAAGTTTGAACTTCTACCATTTCAACGAAATAATTTTCTAAAATATGTATATTACGGTTTGATAAAAACAAAAATCCTGGTTAATTTTATTTATAAGTTAAGTACACACCATTAAATTCAACTAATTTTAATACGCACAGAATTAAAAAAGTATGTAATTGTAAAAGCCTGACGCAAAACCTTAATTATAAATGATTTCTATAAGATACTAGATTTATGTTAAAGTGGTTCTGAATATTTAATGATTAAAGTTAATTTCTCTTAACAAATCTATTAATTAAGCTGTACTTGCTCTCAAAGTTATTTGCATTAGTCCGATTTCAGATTGCTGTAGCGAATTGTCTCTGTTAGAATTCAAATCCAGTATTTATGTCACTATTTGATCTTCACAACTAGAATTGAGTGGGACGTGATTTTGATAGGTATTCTCGTTTCGTGTTAATTAACAATAATTACGGATCATTGCGTAAATCACGTGAAACTCGATCGAAGATTATGGATTCAGATCGTGGAAATGCTAAGATTTCGCTCTCATACTTTGGGTTTTAATTTTATTTCGTGCACGGCAATGAATAAAACGATATGATAAAACCTGACTATTTCGGTTGAACTTTGCCATATCCATATCCACCACTTCACAGAAAAACTCGAGCAGATTGGAATATTAGTATGTTTTTTGTTTATTCCAAAAAGGCGAGTAAATCAGCCATCCGTCCGGTAGCTATCACCTTGACTACACTGCTTATGTATAAATTATAAAGCGCTTCTTACAGTGACAATGGACGGCACTCACTGGCTCATTCACCTTTCAATATAAAATATAGCTATTAAACGGTACAGTAATTGCTACGTGCAATTAACTTAAAAATTGCCTATTTGGTCTAGTAATGAGTTTATAAGGCCGCAAATTTCGAAATCCTAGATTTAGACCCTTGGCCGGACTGATCTCAGTAGCGCCCCGGAATCTGCAGGTTGAAAGTATGTACACTCATAAAGCATATAAATCCGTTAGTCCTGCGTCTAAACTTATTCCAGTCATGTTGGATTTACAGTTTTCTCAGAATTTGACAGTGAGAGAATTCACGTTTGCGAAAACACTTGCACAGTATACTACGTCCTGCATATAATATTAAATTTATCATAACTTAAAATGAGACTACAATATAAGTTTTTAAAACTAATCTTAATAACTATATATTAAAACAAGGACAATAAAGATCAGACACGCACTCGTAGTATAATAATAAGTCCGAAGACAAAGGTTGGAGGATTCCAATCGCATTATTAACATGCTCATTCAATTATTTAAAACGATTTATGCACCTGTAAATTTCGTTTCGGATTTAACGTTCCATAGTCCTATACCTCGAAAGCATCATACCGCCCGGCTGAATCACAACAAAAGTCCATTAGCCCTACCTACCGTTGAATGGATTAATTAATTCACATACTTAACACCCTTGCGACCTAAGTTTAACGTGTATGCTATAAAATATTGCCGTCAAATTACTTTATAAATTAAATGCTCGTCTTTTATTATTAACGAGCAATATAGCCTGAATTTGCATGAATAAAATAAAATATTTATGTGATTTAACGTTTTATCCGACCGACTTTTATACTTATTTTATGAATGCGATATAACTCTGTTTCTTTCTTATCTCAAGAGTACACCATCGATCCTATTGTAATGAAATATCGACATAGCGGAAAATCGTTCAGGCTATAGGCATATATATATTTATATTATAATGTAGGAACGCGGACGAGCAAATAGACCACTGGATGGTAAGTGGTCACCACCACCCATAGACTTTTCGCTGTGAGTACAGCGCCAATGCGTTCCACCAAACTTGGATAGCTAAGATGTTACGTATCTTATACCTGTAGTTCCACTCCCTTACTTTTCAAACTGGTACTCAGCAATTTTAAGTATTGATGTTTGGTGGTAGAATAACTGTTGAAGTGGTGCTACCAACCCAGACGGACTCCCACAAAGCCTTGATTACTTATTATTATTTTTTCTTAATTACTTGATTTATTTGTACATCTACAAACGCTTGTTGCGGAACACTAAAAAAAAATTATAATGAAAAAAAATACTACGTAAGCAAACCAGGCGCTCTTGCCGCTACGAGGATGGCATCTCTGATAAAATCTTCAGATAGATTACATAAAATCGGTAGTTTAAATGTTCATTAATGCTTACATATTTAAAACATTTTCTATTTTCGACCGCCTCGTTGGTCTAGCGACTAACTAACTTATAATACTGCTGCTCCCGAGTCCTGCGTTAGGGTATGTCGGGTTCATCAAATTGAATTTTTCTATCCAGACATACTTATATACATATATATACTGAATAGCTCGAGTCTGTATCTTTTACACAACTATGCCTCGGAAAGCAAGTGAAACCGTTGTCCCTAACTTTGTCGGGTCGTGGCGGATTTGCCGTCCAGCTCCAGTGTGGGAACAAAAATGAGCAGTGGTGACGAAAACTACAGTCTCTCGAGAATGGCCTCAATTAAATAAATTGATATCAGCATTTCTAAAAAAATACACAGTAAGTAATGTTTGTGAAAAATATTTACTCGTTTATTCCAAATGCTGTGTACTAATCAATCATTGTAAAATTATTTCAAGTAAGTCCTATGTTGTGCCAACCGAGATATAAAAGATTTGTGATTGGTCTCTGGGGCTAGAGTCGGTCTTGCCGCTGATGCGACTAGTTCTAAGTTAAGCACTTCAATTATTATTTCATATACGCTGTTCATGGTTGCTTGTATTAGATTATGTATATGTACAGTGTAGTGTAGAGCCGAGATGGCTCAGTGGTTAGAACGCGTGCATCTTAACCGATGATTTCGGGTTCAAACCCAGGCAGGCACCATTAAATTTTCATGTGCTTAATTTGTGTTTATAATTCATCTCGTGCTCGGCGGTGAAGGAAAACATCGTGAGGAAATCTGCATATGTCTAATTACAACGAAATTCTGCCACATGTGTATTCTACCGACTCGCATTGGAGTAGCGTGGTGAAATATGCTCCAAACCTTCTCCTAAAAGGGAGAGGAGGCCTTAGCCCAGCAGTGGGAAATTTACAGTATATGGTTAGATATTATGTTAGATAGTATGTTAGATATATCACATAATTGTTGTACTTGCAGATAAACGTATACAAATAAAGTAATTTTGTTATATGAATTAATCTTTATATTTATTAGTGTTGTTTTTTATTTAATTCGTGCAATAAATATTTAATATACAAAAAATAAAAACTACTACAAATATATCGGCCATCAGATTATGAGAGTGATTAAATTGAAAATGCACTTGTGTACACTCACTCACACACACACACATTGTATACAATAATTATTTTAATATTGTACTATTTTTAAAACAATGAAAAACTTAAATATTCAAAATCTTTTACTATTAAAAATAGCTGAGCATATAAACCACATTACCGTGTGATTAATCAGTAATTATTACTTGAGAATATTAAAAGCACGCCGGCGATGCAAGCTCCTTACAAAGTAGAAATTGTAGCTTGTCACGAAAAGTCAGGAAACACGAAGAATGATATGCGATATTTTATGAATGTAAGTAATTAAATTTAAACATTTTTGAATGAACAATAAATAAGGCTTGTTGGTTAATTAAAAAAATAATGCATTATACGTAGTTGGAGAACGAGGTATATGAATCATGTTAATGGTTACGTGAATTATGTTTGAAAAAACGAAATCCACAGTGTGAATATTTTTATAAAGAAGGTTTTATTTATTTTTTATTAATAAATATATTGACAGCTAAATAAATGTTTTAACAATTTTGTATATTTGTTTTTGTTTATTAATGTATAAATAAATGACGTAGCACCTAAAGGCGTGTGCACACCAACTCAACTCACCACGCTGTTTTACTGTTTGCGTAGATAAACAAAATTCACGTTTAAGATCTTCGTCGAAAAAAATCATGTAGCATTATTTGAGATTATAGATTAATTTTAATTGGTTGAGCGTCACATGAAAGTAAAGTATTCCTTGAATTTCGAAGAAAAAGTTAGGTCCTTGAGTTTTTTAATAAGAAAATAATAATATATTCAGCTTATAAAACCCAAGCATTTGATTCAGTTGGATATCTCGCTTCTATAATATTTACCCAATGATAATATATAGCATAGCCGCGTAGCCTCGACGTTGGAAATGCTCTTCGTGCTCTGCAATGAAATACGTGCGAAGCACCGAGGTCGATGCGGAAACATCGTTTAAACTGCAATCAACGACATTTTCACGCGGCCTCAGAAATCATTCGATACATATGTACTAGTTATACTAACTCGTACTAGTGGACAACTTACACCGTTGAATTTCGAAGCAATAAATATTATTGTTTTTTTGTTTTTCAAAAATATATCAACTCATTAGCTGTCTTGGTGTTTATATGTCCTTATCTAGATCTCGGACTAACTTTATTTTAATATTCATTTCGTATATTTTTATGATAGATAGGCGGACGAGCAAATGGGCCACCCGAAGGTAAGTGGGCACCACCGCCCATAGATAAATGCGTTGCAAGAAATAATAAAGATCAATCGCCAATGCGTCACCAATCTTAGGAACTAAGATGTTATGTCCTTTGTACCTGTAGTTGCACTGACTGACTGTCAGACATTAGAATATCTGATGGTACCTATCTAGACGGGCCTACACAAAGCCCTACCATTAAGTAAATATCGTCATCATAAAAGTAATTTTATAACGAGATAACAAAAAAACTAAAGTACCTCTGACTTACTTTAGCATTTATAACGAAATAATCAAGCAGATGAAACATATAATGTGTGCGTCTTATAATCAGGAGTTATGCAAATTAATTAAAAAGTTTTATCATAATGACAGTTGGTATTTAACAATTCGTAACTAGCTAAGAGTCAAGGTTTTGGTATGATTTAAACTTTTAATGGATGTTCAATTTGTCCGCTTTTAATATAATTTGTTCAAACAATATCCCGAGTAAAGTAACCGCAAACAATATAACATCAAACTGTAATAAAAATAACATCAAATTAATTGTGAAAACGATTACTGTAAATAAACGATTACTGTAATAATTTTTTTTGATCAAATTAAAAAATAAATAAATTATAAGACAAAATTTCAGAATAAAAATAAATAGACGTTTCGTGTCGACCTCGGTTAGCAAGCAGCCATTACTCTTATCTGGCCCTAAGCATTTTCAGCCACGCTAAGACACCGACTACTGTAATTTGCTTAAACACTTTTTAGCTTTTGTAGTTATAATACTTATATTTGTAATTAAAAAGGCATACATTTAATTAAAGGGAAAAAATTTCAAGTCAAACAAAATGAATAATGAATAGTTCTTTTTTCAACACAAAAAAACACTACAGCACTTATACAATTACGGAAGCAATTATATCAAATTTTGAACAATAAACTTTTACTTAATCAGTATTGAAATCATTTCCTTGTGCGATGTGGAGGTGTTTTTCTAGCGGAACATTTACAGCCATAATTACACATATGTTATGTACATACATATGTCATGTACATATGATATGTTAAGTACTTATCGATTAGTCTCAATCAGATCGATTAGGTTTTTTTTTTTTTTGTAATAAGTTTTTGTAAGAGTAAGCTCTTCGATTATGCTACAAAACACGTTTTTGAAACTGAGCTCTTTTATTTAGTTATTTATTTATTACTTATTTGTTTGCTAGTGTCAATCTTACATAAATATACAATTAGATATATACATCCATAGATTATGCAAAATCATTTAAAAGCAAACACTAAATGCTAATTTAAACTTTTAATTACAATTGCTTGCTACAACAACAAAAGTGAAAAAAAAGACAAAACGAAAAATGAGCAAAAGAGAAAAAAGAAAAACAAACGCTCGTACACATATTTCTACACTTAAACATTACTCTAATATATAAACATTTGTTTAGACTAATAAGAGTTAATGAAATTTAATAATAATATAAGTACTAAATAATATAATCATAAGTTTTCATCATAATCTTTCTCTTTCTATATAAAAATATTTAAACTTATTTATGTTGTTGTTTTAATTCAATAGGTATTTTAATAACCATTTCATTTCTTATAATTTAATTATTCTCAAACATTGTTAAAATATTTCATTGTATCCGTTATTTAATACATCATATAATAAAGCAAACACACCTTCGTTTCAACCGAGTGTCCCTCGACACGTCTCTTTTTTATAAATAAGGGTTTTTAATATGAACATAATATTAATGTTACTCCAGATCCTGAGTTTTAAATATATCACATTCGAAACATTAAATATTGACACGTTTCCGGTACGAAGTACAAATGGCTCCTAATCCCCAATAAGCTGTTAGGAGGACCCCTCCGTTGCAATAAAATATACATATTTCAATCTCAAGTCCTGGCGCGAGTGGCATAACGCTATACAAATAATATCTATCTTGAACTTGAATTTTACTACGTGTTTACGAACATGGTTTCATTTTTTATATTTTTAAAATATTTTGAAAAAATAATATATGTACGCGTCGACCAAATAAGCATTTATCAATTACGTACAATAAGATGGTCTACTTGAACTGTTCCATTTTACGTAAAAGAAAAATAAATGATGAGTCTAGAAAATGAAAGAAATCAGAACTAGTTATCAATATATAGGTACTTCATTGTCGTGTATGTCTATTCAAACTTTTTTTATAAGTCATTAGTTGACGAACTACCAATAGGACCACTGATGGTTTATTTATACATATATGCATGTATAATATGAATAAAGTTCGAAAAATATATTATACGGTTAAATGTATTGACATTTTAAAATTTTTGTTTTATTGATATTTATTTATTTCTTATAATCTCTGAAAATATAATTTTTTATCGATTACTTTACATTCGTGAACCCGTAGTTGCGTCTCAATGTGCCCCATTGAAAGTTCGACAAGATACGGGCCAGCGAGGCCGGTCCCATTCAGCTTTATTTCCAAACCGTAATATATTCTCATTTCAATAACTCTTTACATTTGAAGTAAGGAAATCCTACAAAATTCAGCCAATATTATCTTCGATACCTAATATTATATCTAACAAAGGCTTTATATTTAATTTTTTCATTGTGATTTTCATTAAATTAAACATTATTATTTTTCTACGTTTATCATTGTAATAAAAATCTGTTATTGTTTAATAATAAGATTATATCAATAATGCAGACTTGCAAATGGACCACCTAGAGTCATCTCGCATTACCAATATAAAAAGTAAACCTTTCCTTATATCACCAATACGCCACCAAAGACAGTCCCTTAAATACTTCATTCCTCCCTTTTATTAAAATGGCTGTTCCAACACCAGAACAAAATGTTTAGTAGTATAACAATAGATGAGGACTTAGTGCAGTACCTCAACCGTACAACTTATAAAATTAGTTAAGGATAGAATATGTAACTCAAATTGTCTATGAGTAATAAGTAATTATTGAATATCATTAAAGCCAGTATAACTGATGATTGGGATCTGCACAGACAGATTTGCACATAGCTTTCCTGTATATGTGATAACAATCAATAAAATGTTTCAATAGTTCATGCCTCAAGCCACAATTCGTGATACTAGGATCATATTGTAATATAATAGTACTATCGTTCTATTCAATATTCTACTGTCGGATTATTACAGTTCGCTTACAGTCAGTCTCGTCTGACATAAGCAGAGATATATGTAATTCGAAATTTAAAAATAATCTCAAAAACATTATTAATTAAAAACTATTCAATGATTAAAAAAAACTCGCTTACGTTAATGCATGGATGTTTTATCATATCAACTCTAAAATGTTTCTAATACACTAATATCGATTTCAATATTAATATTTTATTAAGCGCGTTATAATCCTCATGTTATCATTGAACACAATCTCTTAATTACGGCTTAATTATAATCGCCGCATCTCAAACTTTTCTTATCAAACACGAGAATGCTGATTACCCTTCGAATGAACTAAAACGAGTTCGAGTGGATCGCTATCAGTGGGGTTCACATCTCCCGAGTGTCATTAGTTAATGTTGCGGGCAGTTCCTACCGAGATTTCATCTGGCGGTCTGAGATCAGTCGACTCGCCCTCCTTGATCTTATCTGCGCTTCATTACCGTTCCACGATATCGCGCCCTTTGATGGACTACTTACATCTCTATCACGTCTAGTTTTATAAGACGGCGAAGAACGAGACAATTATCTACTGAGTTTGTATAAAAAATCACAACAAAAAAACAGCGGAAATTCGATTCTTATGTAAATTTGACACATTATTTATTTTTGGGGTAGATATATTTTTTTTGTGAAATACATTATTCTTTTTGAACAATGTATAATAAAATTATTGTATAGTATAATGGTTGAATGTAGTATATTTAGTTATAAACCTTAAAAAAGGATCAAAAGTGACTTTATACGAAAAACAGTATAAATATCTAAAAAAAAAACACTAATAAGATTTATGCAAATGTAAAGTTTTTCTTAAGAGTAGTTGTCGCCCGCGGCTCCGCTCTCGTTGTAAGGGTTGTTCCGCAGGTCTTAGGCATGAAAAGTAGTAGTTATCCTTTCTCCTTCCTAGCTTTAATTAAAGCTTACTTCAAACAAAATTTCATCAAAATCGTTTCTCCGGTGTGGCCGTGAAAGAGCAACAAACAGACTAACTAAGTAACCGTCGCATTTATAATATTACTGTAAAATACATGAGAACAAAGTGATTGTCATAATTAACTTCAATATAAAAAAGCGTAGAGTGGTTTATAGTATATTCTATATTCGTTAGTTATTATTAACTTGACTTTAAAAAATAGCTGACAATGAAATATTTATGAAAATTTTCATCAAGCACCCCCGATATTCCGCCCGTGATGGCAGAACAAAACAAAAACTTAATTAACAAAAAAATTACACTTTTTGAAGACGGTTGGAAATATATTTTACGTTCTTATAAAATATTTTTTTTTTTTTTGTTTTATGTAAATGTTAATAAATATTATTTACTAGTACGTAGTTTTGTCTAATGAAATAATCTATAAAACTACCACGTTAATTTAGAAATACATTTTAATTAATGCTATGTGTTAAGGGTAGGAAAATATTTAGACACATTCGGATACAAGGCAGGGTGCCGTAGGGTCGAACCCCTACTGAATAGAAATAGTTTTCGCCCCGAGGAATTACCAAAGACCCCGGGGTCAAGAGAATGAATTTTGATTTTGCTTTTTCGAAGGAACGGAGCCGGATTACTATACGTTGTCCGCACCCTTCCCGCGGTTTACCTACGCAAACGTACCTGTCCCAACGTAATTTCGATTTTGAATATTTATACGAACCAACGAAATGTCACGTGTAACATCCGAGAGATTTTTATACCACTTGTACAAATATCAAAAATTCTTGAACGTTTCGTAAAATCATGTCCCTCGTCACATTTGTACAATTTCTATGCTTAAAGCCTTTTGACGGCTCGCGTTTGGCGCTTCGGTGAAGTCGCGTAATGCCTATATTTCCCTAACTATATTTTCACTCATCCGTCATATTACACTTCGCGGGACGGAAACACGAGCTGAAATAAAAACACAAACATCATTGTCTGTGTTTGGTAAAGAGTTGGCTCGTAAACAAGCAATAAACGTCCCGTATTTCATTGTGGAAGGGTGGAGACTGCTCTATCGCGGCTAACAGTAAATTCGCTTGTAAAAAAATTCAACCCAGCTTGTTTATTGTTTCCGTTTAATTGTGAAATTCTCATGTTTATTCGTAAAATTTTATGATAGCGACGAACAGTGAAAAGATTTGTGACGCTCGTATTAAGACTGTATGAAATGCTTAATTTATTTGTAAATCAATTTGAACTATTAGTTCTGCTAATAATAATTATGTATATTTGGTTTCGTGGATAGGAAATATGGACCGTACCCAAAAATTCTGGGTTGAATCGCCAATCACCGATGATTTAATGTATAAATTTGTTTTTATTCATCTCGTGCTTATCACTGAAGTAAGTATCGTAAATAAAATAACACGTGCCCGATGAAATCCTGTAATTTATTCATCCACTATACACCATACACTATATAGCATGACATACATTTTACAACGAACCAAGATGGGCCATGGGCCAGTGGTTAGAACGCGTGCATCTTAAGCGATAATTGCGGGTTCAAACCCAGGCAAGCACCACTGAATTTTCATGTGCTTAATTTGTGTTTATAAATCATCTCGTGCTCGGAGGTGAAGGAAAGCACTATGAGGAAACCTGCATGCGACTAATTTCAACGAAATTCTGCCACATGTTTATCAACCACCGCAATCGGAGCAGCGTGGTGGAATATGCTCGAAACCTCTTCAAAGGGAGAGGGGGCCTTAGCTCAGCGGTAGGAAATTTACAGGTTATTAATGTACATTGCGTACTATATTGAATAAATTTTAAACCAAGGCGTCCCCTTAAGACAGGACTTTGTCCATCAATGAAACATGAATGGACTGCTATAACGTAAAATTGTAAAAATAATCAATTATTCATATTAAAAATGGAATTAATATAATTATTGCGACGAAATGAATATCAAATAAAAATGGGTTCGTCGAACGTAGTAATGGAGAGGCTCGTTTATGGCCATACCCTTTGTGAGGTTAAAAACGCATTTCAATATTAAACATTTATTTGCAGGACCACCCTAAAAAGACCGCATACGAAATATATGATACAAAAAAAACACGATATATAATCATGGAAAAATAAAAACTTTACGATTGCCGCAACTATAAGCTCGATGAAGCAATTTCAATTTAACCATGAACAAAGAAAAAGTTGTAATAAATGCTTTAGTATGGGATCAATTCCAATAGCATTCGCCAAAAAATATTTCAATAAACCGAACTTATGCAATAAATTGTATAATAGATATACATGTTAAAGACATCTTTATTTATTCCCTTCACGAAGTCATTATCTAATCGCATTGATTAGGCGAACTTAACTTTATAGCAGTTTGTCGAGAGTTACATCTTTATCTTCGTGGGGTGAATTAAGGAAATGAATATAAGAACAAGTCTACGAGAATACTTAGTTTGTGTGTACAGATTTGTATCCTTAGTTTCTCTAACCGAAATCCGTGGAGACATTTATCCACTGACACCGGAAGGTAAACATCCTGATATCACAGGGTTCGTCCCTCTTGCGTGTGCTCTTAGAATACTCCCATATAGTTTTTATGTTTCCGCAGGGTTATATTTCGCTCAACAGTACTGCTCATATTTTTATTACGCGAAACGTAAAATCAGAATCGAATAGAGATGATAAGACAGTGCCCTCGAGCTTTAATATTATATCAATGTATCACAATAAAATTGTGTAGTTCTTATCAAAGGGTGTATTCTACAACTAAAATAAAATAGTAATGTTAAACGATTTTTTTATATCGTTTAGCTAGGCGGACGGAAATAAACATTAGCGCCGCAAAACATTTTAACCATTGCTTATATTCCTAATGTGCCACCGGTCTAGGGAACTAAGATGATCAAGAACAAGGGACATCCCTTGTTCACAGAAACAACACACTTTACACTGGCTCACTCAGCCTTTAAACCACAGCATAACAATACTAAGTATTGCTACTTGGCAGTAGCATATAATTCATATGGTCAACATGAAGTACAAAATAAAACCTTATTTTTATAATAATAAGTGTTACATTTCTTCAATGAAATCATAATTTTATAGATGATTATGCGTTTTGATAGTATAATATACATAAATATATTTGGGATAGTACTCAATGCACCTAGCATGATAATGTTTTAAGGCATCGGAAGCTAACGTCTGGTAAATTACAACAAACGCGTGCTTCCGTTCAAACAAGCGTACAGTAAAGTCGGCAGCTTAAATTCACTATTAGTAATAATGCGACAATTGTATTTGTTCTTTTAACAGTCAGTAAAGTATGTAATTCCCTTATTAGTTATTCAGTCACTTATCCGATGATTGAACAATCAGCCTTCGAGATACATGTTTTTACTATTCAATGTAAGTTCTTATATTTTCTGAAATATCAAATATACATACTTTATTCATTCATACTATGAACACGTCGTCACTATAATTACGTATGATTAAAAAAATTTGTTTTTGAACTATTGTTTTCGATGACAGATCTCTTTCATCAAGAAGATTCGAAAAGATTAAACCATCCTAATTATGAGATTATATTTAATTTTTGACAGTATTTTAAAGTTTAACTTTAATAATAGAACAACAATATTTTGTTGGGCGATAAGTTGCATATTTTTCGAAATATCTATATATATTAATAAAATATATTGAAAGAATATTTCATAAAAAAAAATCTATTTCTTTTTTAATCTGCCAAACTATTTCAATTCAATTCCATAACCAATAACGGCAAGTGAAGTATCAGATCTTAAGTCAAGCTAACAGAAGTCGGTACGTGACCGGAAATGAATTTTCCGGACGCATCTACACTTTCAACAAACTAAGCAGAAGATATTCAATTTGCTTTATGAAATATATATTCATTCAATTAGTGAGCTTGTTTTCGTTTCATACTTTTGATTTTAAAATTGACTTATTACTTAACTTTACGAAACGAAATATTTCATTTTTATCATATGTTTTATATATGAAAAAATATATATAATATATGAAGAATAAATATGTGTACATTATTAAATGAATATTATATAACATACGAGATATTTATAAAATAAAAAAAACAACTATAGCAAAAACATTTATTAAGAGTATAACACCTCGCCTTATTGCCTCCGCTGGTGACAGGAGGGCTGGTTCGTTTTTAGCCCAGAGGATCGGAATTGCGATTCAACGGGGAAATGCTGCTAGCATTCTTGCCACCATTCCACGCGGTCATGATATTTACAGTAATTATTTTTAATTTTTGTTTATAAATGAAATGTAGAATATCATTACAATAAAATGTTATAAATCATACAAAGACATTAAATTCGCGCTTGCTATGTCAATAATCTATAAAAGCAGGAGAAACTGCGAAGTGCAGACTTTTATATAATATATTCAGACTAGTGTCATGACTAATAATCGATTTTTCAATTAGCGTTTACAAAAAAAACCGGCCAAGTGCGAGTCGGACTCGCGCTCGAAGTTGTGAATGTCTGTTGTATGGAAGCCCCCTTAAATATTTATCTTATTCTGTTTTCATCTGTGAAAATTTCAACTGCCTAACTATTACAGTTCATGAGATACAGCCCGGTGAAAGACAGGACAGATGGAAGGATAGACGGACAGTGGAGTCTTAGTTATAAGTTATAAGGGTAAACCCTTTGGGTACGGAACCCTAAAAACGGCTACTATTTTTTGTATAAATAGATATAATACCTACTGTAACATTTCACACAGCAGTTTAAGAAGAGAAAAGAGGGAATATAACACCGTTATTGTAATGAAATAAAATTACCACATGTAATATATTATACGAGGGACTGTAGGGAGGAGCTATCGGTACTCGGCTTGCTGATACAATTTAATTTAAGGCAGTTAGAGGTTAGTAGGAATTTAGTTGTGTTCAATGAAATGAAATTACAACTTTAGTAATTTAAAATAAAATAAAAATAAATTTATTAATACGAAAAATTATCATTGTCACAAAACATCCAGTGGCGTCGCACTAGGAAAGCCTGTCGAGTACCACCGGTTACAATTTCGTATGTTCAAACTAGAGTTCGGACGATATAAAATCCCATAAAGAATTAAATAATAATATTTCTTTATACAATATACATCATAAAATATATGAAAAATAAAATAATATGTACAATATTAATACTAATACCTAAGGAAAATAAAGTAAAATAAAAAAAATATATATATTAAATTGACTTTATTTTTTTATTGTAGTATTAACTGTCAAATGAGCTGACTGTAAGTGGTCATCAAACCACATTACATAGGTTATGTAAGAAATTTTACCCATGCGCCATCAACTTTGGCAACTAAGTAATTATTTCCCCTGTGCCTATTTGTATACTAGCCAGTGTACACTCGCCCTTCAAACCGAAACTCAACACAACTAATTAGTTATTTTTAACAGACGAATAAGGTAGTAAGTATTTTCTTTAAATAAATAAATATCCACTGTAGTGCCGTCCGACTGGCCGTGGTTTGGGTGCAATTTTTTTTTTTAATATATTTAATTGATTTTATTGTTTACGTTACTGGATATTTTTGTTTTCAAGTATCCAAATTTATAAATAAGAATGTACAATTTTAACTGTCGCAGATATATTCCCTAAAAAGGTGTAATTTCGTTTGATTTTTAGACTATTCAGTATGGTATTTATTTATTAATATAAATATTACCAATAATTCTTCTCCGTTCTGTCTTCACACAAATACAAAAAAATATTTTACTTCCTTACGTACTTGAAAAATCATGTTTAGGATCTGTTAATTTTCATGCATGATTAATTTAATCAGTTGTTAATAATGATTGCAGGATCTCCTATTTTCCTATGAACACACGTTTTCTCGTCGTGAAAACCTACAGTTATATAGACTAAGTTTGTTAACATGGTATAAATGCGTCCATAAATTAGCGTTCTTGGCGAACTTCTCCTTCTCTTTTTCGTCTTTGAAAGTTTGTTGATGGCTAATATTTCGTGATTCGTACCCATTAACTCAGCTCGTAGCATGTTATTATCTCATCCAGTAGTTTTCCATGTCATTTACAAGCTCACACAATGTTCTCCGACGCGGCTAAAATGCCGTACCATTTAGGAACCGTACCGTGAAGATGAGGCCTAAATAAGTAAATGCTTAGTTGTTTGCAGATTGTTTTGGTAGAGATCACATTCCGAACTGGTCAGAGATTTACTTTTAGTTTACGTACCGTAATTGTAATCTTTTGTTAAATGACTATGTCTGAAAAAAAACCCTTAGTTATAAATAAAATGACCCGAGCACGTGCCCGAATAAGAAGGAAACCTTGCTGTCCCTACCCAGACTGCCTCAGGCCAGGTAAGAAAGCCCGACTGCTGTTTCAAAAGAAAGGAGCCAAATGTGCGGGACATCTTTTAATGGTTGCAGTGTACATTCACTTAATCTCATAATTCAATGAAACGATGAATCCAACATGACCAGTAAGAGTTCAGGTGCAGGACTAACTTTAAGACTCTGAGCTGCCACTAAGAATTTCTCAACGAAAAATCCGAATAACTTTTTGCTAGCCCAACCTTGGATTTGAATCCAGGACTTCGTAATCTGAGGCCTCATAAGCTAGCCAATGCACCGACTAGGAAGCCGCAGACCGCAACGCAGCTTAATATGTTATAAATGTGAAAATGGCGAAAACTACGACGGTTTTTTATGAAACTATGACGCAACTCACAAGTTAATACCATTATTATTTAATAACACCCGTTCATGTTATAAAGCTTTTGTCATTAACATTAAATTCATAACACTGAATTTCAATCCAATAGATCATATTTGCATGACATTTCAATTATTTTAATATCAATTTATATATAAAAGCAATAAAATAACTAGTCCTTGCCCGCGGCCTCACGCTCTCGTAATGGCTTGCCGTATATTGATGACACATTGCCAGCTAATACAAATGATTTATAAACGATTATTATGATAAACGCGTTTTATATATCGCTTTAGATATTATATTTATTAATTAAACATGTAAATACGTTACAAATTGTGACGTATAATTTTAATTCTAAATTCAAATACATTCAAAATGTTGTCTTTTTAATACACAATGAAATGGAAGTCGTCTTATTAGAAATTTTGAATAAGATTAAATTAGGCCAATCACAGACTCGTAATGTTTTTAACAAGAAATCTACCGAGAAAACTTCATAGATACTTTTTTATACGGATCATTATATGAATGAATAATCAAAATAACATTTACATAATTTTAACAAAAAAATAACCGACACCAATTGAAGTGATACCAAATGGCAAGAAGATAAATATACAACCGAGCTGATCGTCCTTCGTCGATTAAAACATTGAAAATCACTGAACCCTAATCTCTAATAATAATTATTTATTTGGACTAGTTATTTTATTGCTTTTATATATAAATTGATATTAAAATAATTGAAATGTCATGCAAATATGATCTATTGGATTGAAATTCAGTGTTATGTTAATGGTATGGTAGTAGTTTTTAGATTGACAATCTATAAGTGTTATATTTCTATATCGAATAAAGTATTTAAAATGTTAAGGTGAAATTGAATTATCGAATATTATTATATTAACTTATATTATTAATTATCGATTAAATAATATAAATAGATAAATAAATATCGGACAACATCACATACATTACACTGATCCCAATGTAAGTAGCTAAAGCACTTGTGTTATGGAAAATCAGAAGTAACGACGGAACTACAAACACCCAGACCCAAGACAACATAGAAAAATAATTAACTTTTTCTACATCGACTCGGCCGGGAATCGAACCCGGGACCTCGGAGTGACGTACCCATGAAAACCGGTGTATACACTACTCGACCACGGAGGTCGATTTAAAACCTTAATTCAATTTTGATTTTATAGCTTCGTACATCTCGTCAATAACCTAAACCTTTATAGAATCACTATCGCGTTTATCTATCCGTCTACGATAACATATTCTCCGAATCTACTTTTCAGAAAAAATATTTTGCTGCTTTTTGTCAGTTTTTTTTTTCGTGAATCCTATTCTTTCTTGATCTCACAAAATCCTCAACTCGAGACCGACTCACAACATTTTTTTTTAATAACATTAAAGCTTAAACGTTTGATTGATTAGACAGTAAATTAAACCCGAATATAAACTAAGAAGAGATCATATCTAACTCTCTTGTTTATTATTATTATTCGTACTACTTATATTAATATAAAAAGGTAAAATGAGTTTGTTTTTTCTGATTCCCCACTAAAACTGGAGCGTGCGGTGTATTAGCACCGAGTGGGCTGATTGGATGTGGACGAGGAGAGTGCTGCGCCCTGCACTGTTTATTTTTATTACCCGAAATACAACCCTAATCGCACCCACATGGGGTAATATCGATAGCTAGTTGATAGCTAACATTTCATAAAATATTAACACAAATGAACCGACGTCCACTTTTAGATAATAACAGCTTAACATTTCAAACTTTAAGCTATTATTACGAATATAAATGAATATTCCCATCGTATTAATACTTTTTTTGCGAATTCGTAATAGTCGATTTTAGCTTAGTATTTTTTTAGTATGGTAACATACTATTCATATTGTCAAAGATAAAATATAAAATTTGAACAGAAAAACATTGAAATCTTTCAGAAAATCATTTCTATGTTGTTTCAAAATTTGTGTTTGTAGTTCCTCTATAAATATGAACATAAAAATATGTCTACATATGTCATAAAATTAGATCTTTATCTTTAACTAAAATGTCCTGGCAATTGACCTCGAGACGATTCAGATAAAATATTTTTTAAGAAGTTGATTTGTTTTGTTTGACTATGTTTGAAAATTCTGAAACATTTATCAAAAAAAGATTTAATTGTTTTGCTTTCATCAGAACGCTCATTGGTCGGCTACAGCATTATAATCTGCCACCGACAAATGATTCATTTTTACATATAAATTAATTTATATTATTTATATAGTTATTACATATAACTGTAGGTTTGAATGTTTTTAAAAAACGAACAATTTTAACAATTTTATTTATAAACAAACCAACGTGTCTTAACATTTTTATTATTAAGATTTATACAATAGAACAAAATAATAGCAAGCAATTTAAAATAAAAAAAGAAAAAATATATATATCTTTATATACTTTTGTAAATACTGCATTAATTCAGTAGTCATCTATGTAGATTAATTTTAAATTTATCGTACGAGAATTGTCAACCGTTCGAAATCCGTTCAACATAAAATACGAATAATTCGCTTAAAAGGGGTTATTTCTGTTTAATGATATTGCTCCGATATCATCCGCGGCGTCAATGACTTGCTCCCATTTGTATTCTGTTCCCGTTTCAGAATAACCGCCACTAACACCACTTACCGAACCGGGTATTTAGAGTTCTACCGACATTTTATAGTTATTATCAAAGTGGAACTATACTTCACTCTATTTGGGTTACCGATGTATAGAACTAAAACTATTATTTTAAGTGGAACATGATTATTGTGAATTGAACTTACCTTAGTATTAAAGGACTGCTTTTGCTGTTGTCATGTTGACCATTTTGACTCGGGTATCGGGTTACATCGTCACGGTTGCATGCAATAGCTATCCCGTGACGCTCGCCGATGAGGCGGAGGGTATCACCAGTTTTTTAGTGGGTATTCCAGTGTACTAGTTGTCCTGGATACAGGCGAGTCCCGTATACTTGCCCTCTTTTTCACGTGAGGGAAAAGCGTAATACGTATTTCCAGCGAAAAAAAAGGTCACTGTAACATGGGTACTGAGCTAATGTTAGCAGCTTATAATGCTGCAAATTTCACGGTCCCAAGTCGGGCTAGTAAAAAGACTGTTCTGTCAACAATATCCTGGATAATCCAGTAAAATATTGACAGTTTTACAATTTCGTAACTTGCAAAGCACATAAAGCCGCTTGTCCACTTTTCGCGTTGCCGTCCCATTGGAATATCTAAGTAAGAGCATAATACACGGGATGCACTCTGCTGCTTTCTATTTTCCTTATTTTTTATAGCAAAGATAGACGGAAAAATGAAAATGAGCCATGTGTAACCGCCCATAGACATTGACGCCTTAATTTTTTTAACCATTCCTTACATATCGCCAATGTGCCATCAAACTTTGGTAACTGAGATGTTATGTCTCTTGTACCTGTAACTGACATATACACTCCTCAAACTGGAACACAACAATACTAAGTAATTCTTATTGGCGATGGAATGTATGATAAGTGTTTGAGTCCTACCCAGACGGGCATGCATAAGTTTCTTTTTATTTTTCGTGGTAGTAGGTACCTACTATCTGTTCATTAGTTATTCCGCCGCCCAACATGACATATTAACGTGTTGCTTTCTTGCAGTTTTAACGGTGTCACTCATCAATTAGCGTAGTTAGAAGGACGACGAACATAACATCTCAGATCCTAAGGTTTGAAGCACATTAACAGCATTTTGCATTCTATCTATACTTATATTATAAACACGTAAAATTTGTTTATTTGTGTGTAAGGAATAATCTCCGGAACGAATAGAATTAAAAAAAAAATTCTAGGTTGAAAGCTACATTATTCCTGAGAGCTAATATACTACATTCATGTGAAGCCAGGTCGAGTCACTAGTCATATGTACACTTACCAATCCATTCTTCCATACTATACTATATATATGAAGTACTACTTGAAGTTAGAAGCAGGAAATTTTATTTTTGTGCCACTGATTGAAAACGACTAGATACGTATTTAAGCGTTTCTTGATATTTTTAGGGACAAAGTAGGGGTTGACATTTTGTATACAGGTTAGTCTGGAAGTCCGTCATTTTGAAGTTAAATGCTCGAAATTTTTTTGGGTAGTTCTGGATATTCTACATTCTAAAAATACACATCAATGTGATATATAAAGAGATCTTACATTAACGTAATATTTTAAGTTAATTTGTAAATATATTCACATTCTACGCGAGCAAAGGCGCGGGTAACAGCTAGTAGAATTATAACTCCATTAAAACCTCGATTTTGATCATAATGAAAATACGTTATACGCAATGTTCGACTCTATAAACATTTTTATAAACTAAACAAAATTATAAAATCTTAATATCAACTAATAATATAAATGGAGCTCACAATTTAGTCACGTCACTTAAAATGTCCTCGCATCTCACTTTCATCGACAATCAGCGAGTGACTGCTAACCAAGTTTCACTAACGAACTCCTTAACTAAATAGTAACGATGCAACCAAACTTCATAATTAGGCCAACCGACAATTGTGAGAGTACTTTTTGTTTTACTCCTGCTGTTCCAGCGCATTCGGTGAGCTGGCGACTTCCTACTTTGTTACTTAAAAGCAGAATTTGCAACTCAAAAGTCAAAAGGATCACGTAACTTTACAGCGGAAATGCTAGTTTTTAGATAACGTAATACCAGGTCTTAATAATTATGTAAGTTTGTTGTATGAAACAAAATATGTATTCACTACGAGTACATTTGTAAATGGAAATTAGAATTTAAGTTTTGAATTTAACATTTTATTAACTATCTGCTAAACTCGCTGCGAATTAATTATTTATTAGTAATGTTTACTTGGTAGGGTTTTATGAGAAACATGTGTTTTTTGGTGTTCTTTTATTTCTCTGACGTCATTACTATTATTATTATATAAGGAAAATAATATTCACAAATTTAATTTTTTGAAAATATTTTCATTCAAAATGCCAAGGTTGGAACTGCAGAGACAACGTTCGACACAATGTTCGAACATTGAGCTTAATGAGAATAGATCTTACAAGAAAGCTGATCCTTACAAATTATAGGAAATACAAAGAAGAATATTGAATAAATCATTAACAATTCTAGTAGCGGCACGCTATGATGGCCGTTTTGACGTTTGCCCGCTCATGAAGTTTCGTATTTAATAAATAATTACATCAAAGGAGCAAATTGTTGTTCTTTATTGTCAATAGTGACGTGCAGTTAGTCATAAAATTTATCGAATGTGATTTCTAAACTACAAATATTAGGGTACCGCGAAGATAACTTTTTTTATATATTTTTTTGCGTAAACGTGTACGTCACACTCTCACACTCGACCTCGTAGTCGGTGTTATATTTGTGTTGACAGTAAATATTTTATCTATTTTATAAATTATTTATTTTATTTTATTTTTTCGTTCGAATATATTACTTAAACTTATTTTATATTTTTTTTATTAAACATTTTTAATCAGATACTACTTGCAACAAAAACTTGAATTAAATTACTTGCAAAAAAACAAAGATTTGAATATATTATATCGATAATAAATTTACATTTCACATCACTTTTTTAATGTGTCAAAACGGCCATCGTATCTTGCCGCTAGAATAAATGCTATAAATTCTTGGTCAATACTCTGACAACTCTAAGACTTGCGAGTAAAGTATTTATCTAGTGCTGTTAAAACTAAGTTATAATACATATATACGTACTTTTTTTAATAATTTCACAAGTATTATGCCTGGTTTACATAGTACGAGATACAACTCGTATCCGAGCAACATCAACATAGTTTGTTTTCAGTCGCCTTCTCATCTTCAGCTCCCAGTACCACCACATCAGTAGATGGCACAATACACGCAATGTTCGGACGCGTTCGGTAGTAACTACAGCAGTCAGAATCGAGATTCCAGTATTATTCCAGCACTAATCTCATAGAAACAGCAAAGGCAAGCCGAGTTACTGACATACGATTACATAACACGGGCAGTTGTCAACTGTCTAGTCAGCAGCACACAGTATGTATACCAGGCCTTACCAACATTTGTAATTACCCCTTCGACTATTTTTGTAAGCATGTGGTAGTGAGGACTAGCGACAAAACCATTGGGTTTAGTATCGAATCATACATTTAACATTCTTAAATTAAATTGTGTGAAAAAGCAAATAACTAAAGAATAAACATAGTTTCCGACTTCGAACACGAAATAACGCCGTCGACGAACGGAAGTCAATAATAATATTATGAATACTTTATTTTATAGCAAAGTTTTATTAAGAGTTTTCCCCGACGAAAACTTTCCTTTTAAATTTGGTAATTTCAATCAATAGTTTCGAAAATATGAAATATATTTACTTCTCTGAGTATCTTCTACTCGGTTGTTTTACTTTTTGTTTCTAGAGTTGTATTTTTTACCAAGTTACCATGCTTGTAACTAGTAATAAATCTCAACATCTCGATGGTAAAATTAAATAATGATCACTGCAAAATAGCCTTTATTATTTTATCAATATGGTTTAGTTTTTAAAGGTATATCTTAACGATACAGAATAGCCCCATTGAACGAAAAATGTAAATCAAGTATATCCACAAACAAAGAATAATATATACGAGCGAACGTAGCCGCGGTAAAATACAAAGCGAAATATGATAACACAAACATTATTTATTACGTCCCCTTAATCGAAATATTCAAGAAGCTGAAGGGAAGAAAAACCGGTAAATTCGTGAGTATCGATGAAAAATTCAATTCGCTAAAGCTAATGTTTGATATTTCTTTATCAGAAGAGCCAATTACCGTGTTCTGAGCGCGGGACTTGTTTCCGAGTGATTTGATGAATAATTTTTCTTAACCTAATTTACAAATAAAACTCCTTCTGCTTATATAAAATATTATTTAGGATTTTGATCATGGGAAATGCATATGAAAAACACATTTAAGATGACAATAAAGACCATATCAGGGTGATTATTGTTTCTGGGTTTGTTTATAGGTTATTTTTTTCCTATTCTCAATCTTTTTCATTTGTTTTTTATTATAGTTGTTTAATATAAGTTTTAATTTTCGGCTCAATGATATTATGCTGTTGGTAAAATTTAAATAATCTTAATGATAAAGTTATTCATTAAGATCTAAGGTTTTATGAGACGTTACGCAATTATTTCATTAGGTATCATTAACGGATTTATATTTATTAATAATCAAATGATTACATATATCTATAAAATGTATATTGATTTGCGAATGACTTTAGATAGTTGACGATTTGAGTCCGCGATTAAAGAGTCCGTGCACTATACCGGTGAAAATAATACATCTAAACGTATTTCTAATTGGCCTTCGCTTTATAATAAGTTTCGTAGAGCAGAATCCGATCTTTTTCGAAACAAACCGCATAATGAAGACCCTTGATTCTTTCGTAATTTAGCCCATAATTTATTGTGCTGCTAAATACCGTTCTGCAAACTGCAAAAAATTGTGATACATTTAAAAAGCCTATAATCAGGTTTAAGAGTATTTTGGATAAACGTATATTTAAAACCAAAAAAAACAGACGCTAGTAGTAATTATAACATATTCAAACATACTATATTTAAATAAAAATAATAAAATAATAAATATTGGACAACATCACATAAATTACTCTGATCCCAATGTAAGTAGCTAAAGCACTTGTGTTATGGAAAATCATAAGTAACGACGGTACCACAAACACCCAGACCCAAGACAACATAGAAAACTAATGAACTTTTTCTACATCGACTGGCCGGAAATTGAACCCGGGGGACCTCGGAGTGGCGTACCCATGAAAACCGGTGTACACACTACTCGACCACGGAGGTCTTCAATATTAATTATATTAATTGCTAGTTTCGGCCCGCGTATGTGTGAGTATGTGTATCTTTTAAAAAATATATACATATGTGTCAAACGTTTCTGACACATGAACTTTCTTATTCTATATATTCTTATCATGTGTAGATAAATGCGTAAAGTTCATTGTCACGGTAGTCAGAGTCGCAATGGCCCACATCTGATAATAAGTGGTCATCACTGCCTAATAGACATTATCACTATAAGAAATATTAATCCCTTCCGTCGCCAATGCACCACTAAGGGAAATACGATCTTACGTCCATTGATACTGTAATTCAACTCACTCCTCAAACGAATACAACTATACTAAATTATAGTAAGGAATACTTGTAATGAGGGGTCGTATCTACCAAGTAAAAAGTACGTTCCACTAAATAAATAAAAACAATAATCGGTATCTTAAGAATAATATATAAGGCGATCGTTAAAAAAATTCATGAACCTCAGCATCGTCCCTCACCTATTTGACTTTCTAAGTGACAAAGGCATTAAAACGTCTCGCGGGAATTAATCGCCTTTTACATTAACGTTAAGTGCTATTTTATATTATGTGAGGAAAGTTGAAAACTTCGATTCTTCGAACATTGTGTTGATTCAGGCTTGTTACAGCTGATCGCCGTCTGTCACTTCAATTATGTATCATATTTCGCGGAAACATCGGCAATATATTGGAAATTTAAATAAATTGCTTTTTTATCTCAATAGAATATAACTAGCCGGCATTATTCGTTCTTTATTTGTTTTTCATTTATTGTTTTACTTGTTAATTGAATTAATGTTTAATCAAAGACTAAGAAATAAAAGATCGATACAATATAATCGTAGCTAATTAAGAATCTGTAAATGCCCCTTTGCTGAGCTAAAGTTTTCTCTCTGTTTGAGAAGGCGGTTTAGAGGTTATTCAGCCACGCTGCTCTCATGTGTTTCTAGCGACACGTGCCGACAACCTCACGATGTTTTCCTTCAGTGCTGGGCACAAGATGAATTACAAAAACAAGTAAATAATAAATCAGTGGTACTAATGGGTTTGAACCGGCAGTAATCCAATTCAAGCAAAAGTTTATGAAAATTTGGTGGTGCTTGTGGTTTTGAACCTGCAATCATCGATTAAGAATCACATTTTAACTACTAAGGCATCTCGACGATATGGATATAACACAAATATCGAGTTTTACTGAGGACTAGTTTTAATTACTAAAGTCAGAAACGGAAACCATAACAAAATATCGCTGTTAAAAATTACACGTTTCTCGGTACTTTTTATGATAATAAAACTACAGACTCGCCTGAAACTTTCGACTACTACGAAGTTTTATACAGGTAACATGATTTCAATTAGGTTTTTCTTAAAAATACCGTAAGCAGGCACAATACACGAACTTCCTCGACTCGACATTTTTATCGTCGTTGTTTATATTATTACTGGAAATATTTTTGTAACTATAAAATACTAACTGATTAAACTTATTTTATTACTACTTTTTTAATTGTACATGGCGATTGTATAGATTAATAATTTATTAACGTTAAAATAACAGCCGAGATGGCCCAGTGGTTAGAACGCGTGCATCTTAACCGATGATTTCGGGTTCAAACCCAGGCAGGCACCACTGAATTTTCATGTACTTAATTTGTGTTTATAATTCATCTCGTGCTCGACGGTGAAGGAAAACATCGTGAGGAAACCTGCATGTGTGTAATTTCAACGAAATTCTGCCACATGTGTATTCCACCAACCCGCATTGGAGCAGCGTGGTGGAATATGCTCCATACCTTCTCCTCAACGGGAGAGGAGGCCTTAGCCCAGCAGAGGGAAATTTACAGGCTGATTATGTTTATATGTTTATGTTATGTTAAAATGAAATTGAAATATTGATCATAGTTTAAAAAATATATTCTAACGTTAAAATATTGAACATATAAAAACTTTTTTCAGAAATACTTTTCAGTGACAAATGACTAATGTGTTTACTGAACTATATGGACCAGCTCGTTTTCCTCGTTGTTTACTTTCAATACATGACTTTGACTAATAACAACTATCTCTGCTAGTGTGCGGTCAGCTTGTGGCACTATGGACCGTGCAGGGTACGTAGGAATACGATGACCCATTACCATTGCATTATGACTTTTATTGCTAAGACCATAGAGCTTATAAACGTATACATTTATATGGTTTATAGTATGTGGGGTTAAAATTGCATCCTCTATTCCACGCTACGCCTGAACGGCTTCTAATGCGAATCATAAATCATTACTCAAACAAATACGCGGTTTTCTCTCGAGCTCGAGTCGGACGTAACAATAGAATTTGATGGAGTAATTTATATTAAGCAGTAATATTATTATTTGCGGGTAGAATTTATTTCACCTTTAATTTAAAGTTTCACGCGGTTTCTGTATTTTCAACTTTGTGTTTTCTACCGCGTGTCTACTTAATTGGGGCAGTTTGGGCGATGTTTACTTTTTAATTAATTCGTGCTATGAATAAAGTGTTTATTTTATAGTAAATGTTGCCGTTGTTTTTTTTTTAATTATTTGAAATTTGCGATTATAGTTTTATAATAGTGCTTTACATTACGCGAATATCAATTTACATAATTCAATCATTATTCTACTGCTCGTAAGTAAATGTATTATGTGCTCTTATAGAATACCTTATTGCTTATTTCACCACGCTTGGTTTCCGATTGACGTTTTACACACACTCATACACGAAAATACACAATATTAATAAATATTCATAATTGTGCATTACGCTGTTTATATCCTATTATTCTGTAATCGTTTATAGTGGGAAGTAATTATTACTACATGAAGGAGAACGTGCATCGAGCGTCAAACGTCTCAAGAGCCCTCGATAAGAAGCAATAAAGATTATAACTATTACTATAAATTTTTAATAAAACACTCAACAGTATTTAATTAAAGCTGTCTAGAGCAGCATTCTGTATGGTTTATTGTGTATAGTTTACGTTGTGGTGACTGACATTTGTATAGACACTTGTAATTCAAAAGCGGCGAGCAAGCGATCTTTTCACCGACATCTCTGATGTCTTTATTTTCGTACTAAGAAATTCACAAATTATACATTATTTTATATACTCACCGAATAAGTCTTAACGTTAAGAAGTTTTTATATATCCATCATTTAACGAGTCGAAAGTTTTATTATGAATACGAAGCTTTATTAAACAATGTTCTCAAACTTATGATCAACCGAATGAACATTTACTTTTTAAGTAATGATTTTAATGTTATCTTAAAATCTGCAGTGACAAGTAACCATCAAAATCATATAGGTAACTATTTTGTGGTAGCATTTTGTACTGTCCGTTTGGGTAACATCTACACGTTATATGTTCTGCCGCCAAGCTGCGTTACTTAGTATCGTTATGTTCCAGATATAAATAACTTCTTAGTCGCAAGGTTGGTGACATTTACAATATGTCAGTACATTTTGCTGGCATGTTAGAAAATGTAATAAAAAAAATAAAAAAAACATTTAGAATGAAATATTTCTTCATATAACCGCACTATAAACTTCTTCATTAGCGCCCTCAGAGCTAGTATTCATTAACGTTTATGCAGTTTTTATGCGCTTTAATTAGCTTTACTTGTAACTAACAAAATATGCAAACAAATCTTGGTAGTTTTTTTTACCATATATTTTATACTAGTTGTCGCCCGCGGCTTCGCTCGCGTTTTAGGGGGTTGGTTGTCATGTGTTAGACAAGAAAAGTAGCCTATGTCCTTTTCTCCGTTCCTTGGAGTTCAAGTTTCCTTCATAACAAATTTCGTCAAATTCGGTTCATTGGTTTGGCAGTGAAAGAGCGACAGACAGACAGAGTTTCTTTCACATTTATAATATTAAGTAAGTAATATAGATCTACTTTTAATATTGCAAGTACCAGTATTTGAAGTTCGTATGACAGTAGAATAATTATATAATGTTGATGTACTTAAAACGCGTACGCAACGATTTGCCCTCGTTTCAGATATGCAGCGCTAAGGTAACATGCTCTCGACCTCCGTATTCCCCACCACCAACAATGGGGTACCATCAAGTCTATAGGCATCTTTTAGGTAAAGGCACTCCACCTTAGGCTGTATCATCACCTCCATCAGTTGTGATAACAGTCAAGCGCTAGCTAATATAATTAAAAAAATAAAATAAATAAATTGGTACCATCGATCTGACCAAATAATACAGCTCGTACGATTTAGAAGCTCATTTTAGTCTTTTACGCTACACTGACAGAAACCATCATTTTATACTTCTAATAGATAAATTTAATAGAAAATACAAAGTTGCTTCACGCCGTCTGTCCTCTTAGATCTCTTAAACTACGCAACAGATTTTAATGCTGTTTTCATCAATAAACGGAGTGATTCAAGAGGAAGATTTGTATGTATAATACGTATATATTATAGTTGAGAAAAGCCGAGACCTAAAACAGATCAGGTTTCCATTCAGAAAAGAAAAACCTAAATTTATATATAGACCGTTATTGTACCCGTGTTAAGCCGAGACAGGTAGCTAGGACAAAATAAACTACAAATTATTCATATTTACCAATATAAAATCACATCATAAGCGTATTAAGCGTAAATACAATCCTTAACTTAATTTCTGTAAGCTAAGCCTATGAACTCAAATTTATAAAAACAAAACTCAAATATACGACATTCCTCCGTGTCAAGTTTATTTGTCACGACACTGGGTCACGACAGTCTAGTGTATCAGCAAATGCCCTCAGGATGCTATTATATGCCCGAATCCTGCGCATCAGGGATGAACAACGTCTGCACATGGTAAAGTAATGTGGCCTCACAAATGAGACAGTATCGCCAACATCCTTAAATCATTTTTGTAATAGACGCTCAGGGAACTGTTTTTATTTAATTAATAATGTAAATAAAATAACCGAATTTTAATGAAAACTTATTGATAATCTTTTATATTTAATGCGTAGGAAGTCACTTAAGATTCGATTTCATCATTTGTATGTACATTTAGATACGAAACGTTTTAACTGGTTTTAACTGGTTCTTTGGTCTAGTGACTAGTGAATATGGCTGGAGATGCTTAGATTCAATTATTTATTTATTATTTGATATGTCAGCATAGATATAAAACCCATAGAAAAAGCGTGATCAAAGAAATTGCAATTATGAAAAAAAACAATGCAGCAGTTATAACATTTCTTTAGCCTGTAATTAAGAATGAAACTTAATCTATAACGGTTAAGTAATTGGATTAAAAAGGTCTTAGAAAATGGTAACGCCTTCATTTTCCTTGATATAATGATGTTAATCAAATGGAGAGGGGAAAACAAATATTTTTATTTCGGTAGGAGTGTTCACGAAGTATCTTTGGACATTCATCAATCATAATTTATTACTCTATTCTGTTATTATTGTTACCCTGAATAATCGTTCATATCCGAAACACGTAAAAAAGGCGCGTTTGCACTAACGTAATAAAGTTTAAGTTACTTTTTTTTAACCACAGTAGAAGTGCATTGGTATGAAATAATTAATATAAGTTTTTGTTTTTTTAGTTTAGTATTTAACGAAGGTATGAACAATATTTCAGTAGTTTTAAAAATAAATTTTAAAACCTGACCAGATGAGCCAGACGTTTCCGTTAAAACCTTTAAAGCTCCATACCGTACACTTTAGCGATAAATGCTTTTAAGTTATTTAACTTAGTTATTGATAACTGTAACCGCTTTATTCTCGGCTTATATTTCACTAAATACTTTAAAAGTATCGCTGTTTCTACCAGGGTTGTAACTCTTTATTTATTATTAAATTTTTATGAACAACAATATAAAATATATATACATTTGTAAGCTTATCGGATATAATATTTTTGAAACCAAACAACCTTTTTTAATCAAAATAGAACACATTAAATGAATTGTTTTAAAGACATCTAAATAAACATTTTGTATTATACATTTATATGTACGTATTTACGATTACTGCATAAATTTACGTTGAAAAAATTAAGATAAATGATGATTAAAAACTATTCTTCCATTGTGTACGCGACCCGACCCGGGTCCTCCTTACGTCCCTCCAGTAATGCAAGTAAAGGAAATTGGATTTTTCTTTATTCTCGCGCGGGTAACTTGATATTGTGTGAATTATGGAAATGGCGACGCTAAATTGTTGATTTATTGCCCCGATGTATGCGATTGGTTACCAAAACGCTCCCCGGCTTTTGTTATTACGTACGTTAATACGCACTTTCACACCGCTCGTCTCGTTTGTTCGTTCGAATTTATGTTGTGTTTTTATGATACTATAATAGTTAATTATTTTTCTACTGAATGTTATACTGTAGACATAGGTGTTGTCTAATAATAAGCAAATACATATGTACATACATACATACGTTAGCAGCCTGTAAATTTCCCACTGCTGGGCTAAGGCCTCGTCTCCTATTGAGGAGAAGGTTTGGAGCATATTCCACTCTACTCCAATGCGGGTTGGTGGAATACACAATAATAATAAGCAAATAGTCTTAAATTATTATTAAAATATCGTTATTTTTAGAGTGTTTTATGGTAAAACTGTTATTATTAGTCAGTCTTTGTAGATATTTCAAGAGTAATCTCATCGGAGAGTTTTTGGAACTTTTAAGCTTAAACACGACTCGCAGTTGCTGACTTGCAAACCTAAAAAATATGAACGTGACTCAAGAATGATAATGATATACCCCGTGACCAAATTTGACAACGACTACATTTCTCAACGAAATACAAACCGAGTGCTCAGAATATATAAAAAAATTATGTGTGACAATCTAACGCGACCGTAACTTAAGAGGCGAGCTACTTATAATTTCTATAACTTTTATTAGCAGGCTTTAAACCCAAAACAACAACACAAACAAACGAGGTAATTGAGAAGAAGTTACTTAAGAAATATTAATATTTATAACCGTAGAGTCGTGGGGTGGGGTATAAAATATATTGATAAATTTATCGAAACATACCTTAATGTAAATTAAATGATTCTGGTAGCTTAATTTTCAAAACAATATTAAAACTCTCAAAACGAAATTGAGACAATCATGTTGCTGTATTCGTTCACACTGTGTAATTATATGAAAGATTTAAGTAGTTAAGTAAGTAGGTCACGGCGATCGTGACACTAATGAGAATTGCCGTAATTAGAGTAAAATTTTACTAACATGTACCAGCTAGGATAATATATGAAATGTTATTTTTTTTTTTATTTTAACCACAGATCATAACTAAAGAAGTAATAATTGAATATATTTAAACTAATTATGCATGGTTATGGACGCATAAACAATTATGCATGTTTCGTTTATATGTGCTTTTGCATAATAAAGCGTATGATCCCATGGGTAGATTAAAATCAGATCATCAAAAAAAAAACATAAAGGTACCGCATAATTTCAATAAAATTCATTCCTTATTCAATTAGTCCCACAAATGTAGAACTTTGCCAAAACAAAATGTTCTAATATAATATGATATTTCAATTTAAATAATATTTCATCAAAATATTATTTTTGAAGATATCTCGATCCCGAGTTTCCGTTATTGGAGCGAGCGAGTGTTACCCGCTATATGTAAAAAGCTATTATTTCAAACATCTGATGAACAGTGTTAAAAATGCGTTATTTGTAGTATTTTGTTGAACGACTTCTTTTTTAGTGAAAATGCATCGATTAACTTTAACAAAACGTAAACATACATACAAAGTACATAACTTACGGTAACAATCTACAAGGAATTAGGTCACGACCGCTAGTAAGGAGAAGTCGCCTAATCTAAGATCGGAGAAGTCCCACTAATTACTAGAACACTCTGTTTTATAATTTATAGCTTAAATATGATCAAACCTTGTAGCTTTATTTAAATAGGATTTACTTAAATCCTATTTGCTATGTTAATTTACCTGTACCAACACAACTCTTTAATTAAAATAGTATTGCATGTAATTAGTATACTTTGTAGTAGAAGAATAATTTAAATTTCAAATAACTACCTAAATACCTATTTATCCCTTTATTTAAATTAAAATGAGAGTTTTGTTAATTTTACTTGTTTTTTGATAACTTTACCAATTATCTTGTAATTTAATTAATGGTGCTGGTGGTTTAATAGCTGACTGCAGAACACTATCGAAGATTTTTAATAACACTCATATTTACTGAATTATTAATACTTTAAGAGGACTTTACAGAACCTTTTTTTCTGTTTAGTCTATCTGTTAATTTTTACTTAATATTATTTCATTCGTATTTAATTTAATTACATAATTAAAATATATATAATATATAATAATATTAATTAAATTTACATTTTAATATTATTATCAAAAAGCATAGCATTATTTAAATATATTTTTATAAAATTTATTATATTATATATTTTGATAATTTTATAAAAAAAATTATAAACATTTAAACAAAAGTCATCAGTCGCCCTTGTTTTGTAGGCGATTTAAGTGAGATTTAAACAATGATTGCTTGAAAACAATTTACAAAATGTAAACTTACACAAAGTTACAAATAATACAAAGTAAGCGTTACAACAACAGTGTAAAACAATCGACTAATTTAATTTACATTTAACTGGAGTGAAGGTGTGGCCTAGTTGCATTAATTTACTGTTATAAGAATGGCTATGGTGAAATCTAGGCTTGTCAATTATTTAATATAAACTCTTTTACTTTCTCAATACCAACTGCATGCTGACTAAATGAACCTATAAAAGTTAAGATTTTTTTTAGCACCAATTTTAATAACTTTTCAAAACATCTTGTGTATTAAAAGACCTTAAACTGTAAAAGCGATGAAAAATAATAATATTACAGTCTTTTAGTCTTACTAGACAATACTGTGAATGCCGACATAGATACCAAAGCATTATTTGTGGATGTATACAAAAAAATATTAAACTGTAATACTGTAAAAAAAAAATAATAATAATTGTACTAAAAATTTATAAACAGAGGCTGGTTTCTGAATCACGCAAGCGTTTTTTCGCCTCAATTTTACAGTCGAGACCCTATATATATTGAAACACAAATAAAACACATGAAAATTCACTTTATAGTCTGCGTTTGAGCCCATAATTATCGATGAGAATATTCAAACTACTGGACCATATCGGTTTTGTATTATAGATACAAATTAATTTTTGTTTGGTATTTTATTTGAAACAGCCTCCAGTATTCACATGTCTATTTCAATAAAGAACCCATACAAATTGTATAGAAAAGTAATTTGTACATTAAAGGAGTATTTTTCTATCCAGAATATAATAATATATGCTTCAATATCACAAAGACTCTTTTATCTTTTGCAATGGCGAGAGGTTAATACGCCTCGGTGCTTTCCTGTGGATTCAGTAAGAACACACGACTTAGAATTTCTTCTTAGATATGCTAGGTTTCCTAACGATGTTACCCTGGTCGAAGATAATAATACTAGTAGCAGCAAACGGAAAAACCCTTTGCAATATTATTTTTAATAAAAACATAAAACAGGTACGCTGCGAATTAAGCAACTTCTTCGAAATTGAAATGTAGGAACATGGCTATTAATATTTTTTACTAAAATTATCAGTCTATTTATGTTAAAGTGTTGCTTAACAAAATATTAGTTAGCGACGTGTGATGTGGGGCAGGGTACCTACTAGTACTAGATGCCTTATACCAGACATCGAATGAACAAAATTTCACGACAATCGGTTGAATAGATATGCATGAATAAGTAACAGACAAACAAACTCGCTATCGTAATAATAATATTATTTAAGATGAATAGGTTCCCTTTCTAAATAGCCGAAACAGGAGTTAAACAATAAGCATGATCTGTGATACACATGACGGACAGGCCTAAGGAATATTAAGGTACTACTTATTTAGGTAATTGTTAATTCATTGATAACTTGTTAATATCATTAATTATATTGTGAATAAATAATAATTAATATTAAGGCCCTAAATATATACAAATATGAATTTAAAATATTTACCATATAAATCTTGCTAGCAGCATTTTCCTGTTGATTCGCGATTCCGATCCTCTGGGCAAAAAATCTCCTGTCACCAGTGGAGGCAATAAGGCGAGGTGTTATACTTATAATGAATCTTTTTGCACTACTGCTCCAAGGTACTTAGACCTTAAGTATTCCAATAGCAAAATATATAATAATGTTGATAACTAGTTCATAGAATTAAAATGTATACATACAGTTAAAAACTAGTTGGGAGAACTTTTAATACATCTTTAGAATTTTGGTATTCATCTAATCGAATATAATAGGCTGCTTTAATGACTAGTCAAGTAAATGCACTCTGACACCTACACATACGTTTATTGCCCTTCCGTTACATTAGTCCTATAAAATGATATCTATTCTAGCGGCAAGATACGATGGCCGTTTTGACACATTAAAAAAATGATGTGAAATGTAAATTTATTATCGATATAATATATTCAAATCTTTGTTTTTTTGCAAGTAATTTAATTGAAGTTTTTGTTGCAAGTAGTATCTGATTAAAAAGGTTTAATAAAAAAAATATAAAATAAGTTTAAGTAATATATTCGAACGATATCAATTTAAATCAAAAATTGGAATTAGAATGAATAACTTTATAAACACATTACACACAAGAAATAAATTGATACAAAAAAAGAAACCAAAAACATTTACTATCAAAATATAAAAAATAAAATATAAAATATTTACTGTCAACACAAATATAACACCGACTACGAGGTCGAGTGTGAGAGTGTGACGTACACGTTTACGCAAAAAAATAAATAAAAAAGTTATCTTCGCGGTACCCTAATATTTGTAGTTTAGAAATCACGTTCGATAAATTTTATGACTAACTGCACGTCACTATTGACAATAAAGAACAACAATTTGCTCCTTTGATGTAATTATTTATTAAATACGAAACTTCATGAGCGGGCAAACGTCAAAACGGCCATCATAGCGTGCCGCTACTATAGTTATCGCAAGTTCCTACTGAGTTACACTTGATTCGATATTCCATAAATCAGTTGTACACCTAGCTTATAAAATCATTTGTCCTGATTTTTTTTCTGTTCACCCCTTAAATTAAGCTTAAACTTGTGCTAGGAGTGGGGACGACAATAGCCCAAGGGGTCAAGAACCTACGACTTCTTGCATCGTTAGGCGGCCCTTAAACCTATTATTTTTTATGCTATTTAGTACACTTTACAATTGCAATCATTGTTTTTTATCTTTATTTATTAAATTTGTCTATTTTTATTGGCTTCTTGTGCGTATTTCTTAAATGTGACGTATGTATGTATTCATTGGTCTACAATTAAGGGTGTTTTCATTTCATTTCTTTATAACATACTTACTTTTTTATGTTTTTTTCACGTTGTGTCCTGCATAAAACTTTTTTTAATTCTTATTTTAATAATAATTAATATATACAGCAAATTATATATATTTACGAAATAAAGTCTGGAACTTTAACGATACTTAAGTAATTAATCTTCAATAATAAACTCGTGTCAATCATTAAGATGCAAATCAATTATTGAGATCGTATCTTATCCCTTCTTAGCTTCTTATTTTTTGTTATGAGGATTGGATAAATTGAAGCACTTTGCATAATCCCTCTTAGTCTTGTTATGCCAAGTGATAGCAAAGTTTTGAGTTTATTGCGTTGTTGATGAAGCTTAATAAAGAGGTGTTCGAAATTTAGCTAAGTTTAATGTTTACAAAATGTAGACAAGTAATAAATTAATTGTTCTAACTTATTATGAACTTTTATGAGTGGTAAATATATTGCTATCATAATTATCTGTAGTATTTCTAAATTAATTTGATATCAATCTATAGACATTTAAATTGGTGAATTTCTGTTGGTCCACCTGAGTGAGGCGACTCGTATGTCATGACGGCAAACAGAATTACGCTCTATAGGCTATTTGACTGGTTTTTAAAATGCATTTCATATTATTAAGTAGAGGTTAAGGAACCCAGTAAAAGTCATTTTTAATTCTAGTTCAAAATATCAAAATAAAAATTCCATATTTAAATAGCCCGCGAAAACGCTAGTTTGACAATATGGCACTGCAATGGCGTGGGTGACAATACTTGCCTGTATTGTAATCTGTGGTACATATAGTAGGCAAACTAGGTTAACAAGCAAGTGACGTCATCATAAGCTCGACCGATCGAAAGCGTTTTGTGTCACGTGACAAACGTTTAAAAAATGCATTTTCAATTATGGATTTTTGAATAAATTAATTATTATTTTCAACTTTCGTTGATAAATAACCATTTTTAAACTCATAATTTATACTCATTACAATAATTGACACTTTATTTTTCGCATTGTCAAATAGCCTATTGCCGTCATGCCATTTTCAATTCCCTAGTGTGTGTGTGGGGTGTAAATAGTTTACATTTATCATTATAATAATCATACAGATATTATTTGTTTACCTAATAAAACGAAACTAGCTTTTATTTATTTTGTTGCATATTTATTCTTAATTTTTTTTCATCTTAGCTCTTTCGATATCCACCATTTTCGATAGTTCACGTCTGTGGGTGTCCTGTATCGGTCACGGCTTTTTTTTTTTTTGAGTCAATAAAATGACTTCGCGTCACGCGTCTTATCGAAATAGATATATTTATTTTTTATGTTTTATCTTTTCTTTTGTTCTGTGTTCACAAAGATGTCAAATAAATATTCAATATTAAATTTTCTTATTCATAAATATAAACGATAATATTACGATATAGGCGAATGGGCCACATAACAATAGTAAGTGTTCCCCACCCCCTGACAATGGCGCTTTAAGAAATATTAACCATACCTCACATCGCTAATGCGCCACCAACCTTGGGAACATCTTAGATGTTATGTCCCTTGGTACACAAGAATACTGAGTTTTGCTGTTTGGTGGTAGAATATCCGATGACTGGATGATACTTACAGGCGAGCTTGCATAAAGTTCTTATATTTATATGATACGCTAATACAATTAAAAATAATAATAATAATAAAGTAATTTTTGTGTATAAAATAAAAACGGCTTCTATGAAATTAATAAAAGAGGTTATACAATTTGATTAAATAAAAAACCTGAGTATATTCGCTCACTAATATTACATTTTTTCATTTTAACCAGTGACAGCATAAACTTTTACGTGAATACTATATTCCTTTTTTTCAAAATTGCATTCCGTTTTATATAATTTTAAAATGTAATTATGGTTTTAATATTCCATAGCGTTGAATATATTTTTATGAAGAACATTATTGAGTCGAGCGTATTTACTGTGAGCAAATTTTACACTACAGTATTTAAAAATATAAATTTAAGGTCTTATTTATGGACAATGTAACCTATATTTAAAATATAGCAGTAGTTTATTACTTTAAATTGCCATAGGCTAGGTAATATTACTCGGTCATAAATCTAGAATGAGCAAGGAAACTCGGCAGTAGGTCCTTAATGGATATTATAAATTTTTATTCGTACTTGGTGTACATTTTCGCTTCATGCCGGATCGTATACGAATATGCTGTAATATGGTTTAATCCTTCTAACTGTACTGCTGTGCTCCAATTTTTAAGATAAATAAGACAGTGTCATTATAGTATGGCTTTGTGCAGGCCACGCCTGGGATGTTACCAGCAATACTTATTATTTTCTGCGTTCATATTTGAACGACAAACGAACCAATGTAAGTACAGGTGCCATAACCTCTTAGTTGCCAAGGTTGTTGGCACATTGGTGCTGTTGGGGTTTATATTTTTAAGTGCCAATATGTGGTGACCTTTAAGCATCAGTTGGACCAGTTCCTAAGCTGCCAACCTTTATTATAAAATAGCATCAAAGTTCTCGTCTGTGACGAAGCACTGATCACGATGCCCTTCTAATCTCTGTCGGATATTATAAAGGTCGAGAGTGTGTCCAAACACAGGTTAATCTCTATTCCCTGACTTCATATTCCATGGCATAGAAATCAGATAGGACCAACGACTAAAGGTACTCTCTTTTCGTAGTTCAAATATTTTTTAACAGTAAAACTTAAAATGTTAACTAGCACAACGCAGGATTTGAACCCAAGACCTCAAAATCTGCAGCCTTTTGAGCTAATCACTAGACAGACGATGCGTATTAGCTGTGTAACGAATAGTTAATAAATCTAACTTTGTTAGTGCCAATCTTTATAAGCGATGGTGCCACTCACCGCAGGCCCATTTGTTTTTCTGATTGACAGGTATTCCGTAAACAAAGCTGCTAAGTAATCACGGAATACGTGTTTTTTTTTTTTGATTTAAGTGGCCAACGAGCTGGACTTTTGTATGAATTTACATTATTTTGCAGTCAATATTACAAAGTTCAAGTACGTAACTCTTTATTGTCTTTTTTGTGTTAGTGTAACTCAGGGATTATATTTTTTAATTTTAACGTTTATGTTTCCGTTTATGATTCAACCATCATATATCTATACTAATATTGTAAATGCAAAAGCAAATATCTGTTTGTCTGTTGCTAACCAACCACTAAACGGAATTCGATAAAATTTAGTATAAAACAAGCTTGAGTTCTAAGGAAAGGAGTGCTTTTTTATGCCTTATAACTGCAGACGACCAACTAAAACGCGATTGAAACTGCTGGTGATAAATAATAACTGTCTGTTTGTTTGTCGCTAAAACCAAAACCTCATATTTTATGTGTAAATAAATGTTTTTAACCTTTTTGGTCAAAGTTTATTTTATAACCTTTTTTAAAAAAATAAATAGTTTTATATCAATATTTATAGCTCGTTTGTAATCTTAGAAAATATACATATTCGAATAACATTCGTAAATAGCCGTGTTATTCGATACGCCTTAAAGAGTTCAATAATTATTATTATCTATGCGTCTAGTCCCCAATACGACCGATGACATGGGACAATTAGTTCTACGCATATGCGTACGGAAGGAAGACTTATGACGACCCTCGTCAAACGTCACTCCCTACACACTACACGGAAAACGTTTTACTTGTACCAGCATTTTATTGGTTTCAATTTCACCGTTGCCTTACCACAGATATAACCACGGAGTTGGAAATAAAATCGAAATGCCATCGAGCAAAATATCATCATTATAGCGCTCATTACACCAAATCTACATATTTTACAAACAAATATTAATGTTATGTAATAAATATTCTGACCACTTACAGCCGTAAAACCGAAGCTAGCTCGTCTGTGTTCGTCCAGTGAACCACCTCATCATATATTCTACCGCCAAACAGCAGCACACAGTATTATTGTGTTCCGGTTTGAAGTGTGAGTGAGCCAACTACAAGCATAAGGAACATAACATCTTAGTTCCTATGGATGATAGCGCATTGGCGATATAAGGATCGCTTAAAATTTTTTAAAGCGCCGATGTCTATGGGCCGTGGTGACTATTTACCATCACGTCGCCTATTTGCTCTTCCGCCTAACAATTATCTAAAAAGAAAAGAATAATTCTTAACTTTCAGTCTTTACGACTTCTATAGTAAATATCAACAAAATGAGATTAAAATATATAGGTCCACCTAGTGACGCATAAGTTATATACATATATTGCGAGATTTTAAAACTATTCATAATTATGATTACATAACTATTTTTTTATAACAAAAATTGTGTACAATTAAAAACCCGGTTTATAAAATCAACAGCACACATACTATTTTTAAATCTGGAACTGCGAATGCGATTATTGCTACATGATCCGCTTATTGAAAGATTAAAGGCTATATAACTACTCTACAGCCTTAAAAGTGATGCTGTGACAAAAATGAAACAAATATTTCAAAACACAAATCACCATTCAACTCACGTTGCCACTTGGGATGTTCATTGTGTCGTCGTGAACAGGTCAATGCTTTACTTTTCTTAGTATTTGAAAAGACCAGCTGAAATTAGTATTAAAATAAATATAAATAACATTCAGAAATTGTTACGCTATGATTAAAATAAGTCAAGAAACAAAAAAAAAGTTACGAAAACGTTTTTTTAAAAGACTTATGGCACTTCCAATACATTTTTCTAATCAAAGGATAATACAGTAGCGATCTATTTCAACTGTTTGTTATGTTGCAGTTTATTGAGTCCAAATCCCTAAGACTATGTCATGCTCATGACTCATAATATTCTTTAATACGATAGTCGTCCGGATAAAATTGATTCCCCGTAAGCAGAGTGATGCTATCGTGCACATAAGATTAAGGATATCAGAGATTTAGACAATTGCTTCATAATTGATTGTATTAGTACATTTGAACATATGTTTTTACATACGTCAATTTAAAAATTACATTCCAATCAAATTCTTCTAAAAACAGCCGCGGTTAATATTCCTTAATTAATCGAATTTATGATATATACAACAGCTTGAACTTTCGTTACGAATATTGATGACACTAAATAAATTAAAAAAAAAGTACGCGTCAATTATTTCTTTTTCATTTCTTTCTTTCATTTGAAATATTAATTTAATTCTTATGATATATTTTTTTTTTAATTTTTTATAATTATATGTTACTCATACTCACTATTTTTTTAAGCTGCATAAATAATCAGCCGAAGTTGTCCAGTAATTAGAACGCGTTAACCGATGATTGCGGGTTCAAACTCAGGCAAGCATCACTGAATTTTCAAGTTCTTAATTTGTGTTTATAATTCATCACTTGTTCGGCGGTAAAGGAAAACATCGCGAGGAAACCTGCATGTGTCTAATTTCAAAGAAAAACTGCCACATGTGTACCCACCAACCCGCATTGGAGCAGCGTGGTGGATTATAATCCAACCTTCTCCTCAAAGGGATACGAGGCGTTAGTTTCAAAATTTCCAAGTGATTTGAATTTGTTAACATATTAAAGGTATTAGCTAAACTTTTACTAACTATTCATTATATGTTTGTTATTTTTATATTTACTTTGAAAAGAGATAATCTCACTGCGTTTAAATTTGTAGATTAATTTTAACATAGTAGAGCTTGACATTAGATTCGTTTGTTTTTGTTAAAAATATAGTGTACTCAAATATATATATCTATGTAACCATTTCAAATTACCTTATTTTTTTACATAAAATTGGTAGGTAGGTGTTAATTGTATATTTGAGGTCACCGTCGTCCACAGACATAGGCGGTGTAAGAAATATTAACCATTCCTTGGGAACTAAGATGTGCCGTTCCTTGTAATTACCAAAGATTTCTTAGAAGGAATAAGATATATTTTGTTAGCTTTTCAATATATTTTATAATACAAAAAACCGTTTTCGACCATCAACAATATTGTTACAGCTGTTTCCATATGGTTGGTTGATTGTAAGAGTGTTAGCGCTTTAATTAGAGGATTCGTTGCCTTTGATTATTTATTTCAAAATAATAAAGTTCAGTTAATAGTTTAATCATAAAATAATATTTTACGTAAACACAACAAGTAGCCGTTAAGAACCTGCTTTTTTATTCGTATAAAAAGTTCTAGACGGTAGAGTATTTGAGGCGTTGAAAGTTTGAACATAATTTATTCTATTTTGGTTTATTTACATCATTAATTGTTTTACCTGAACTTATTTTTGATATTTGTTAATATTTTAGTTTATCAAAAGATCATTAAAATAAATATGACCGTAAAACAAGTCACTTGAATTCATCGTTCGTGAGCAAAATCTTTTAAAAAACTCTATGAAACCTAACCTTTTTTTGCGCAGGGGAAATCTTGAAAAGGTCTCCAGGGGACGAAGCCATGTGACATTCCTACTCAAAAAAAAAATACAGTCTCTAAGCCGTAAACACAATCAAGGTTTTACTTTTCATCTTATACAAATCTGCAATATCTATTATACGGTCTCTTGAAACTTGAAGTTCCGTGTAACCGCATTATGTAAAATAGGTACAGATCTGGGACGCTTCCTCACATTCTACTATTCGCCGACTCAAGTTGAACAACTGTCGCAACTGCGATCCTTTACAAAACTTTGCACTATCGGATCGCACTAAGTTTAATTGGTAAGTTTCGATTGATTAAACAATATAACCCAAATTTAGTATTGCTGCTCTATTAAATGGCAGAATTAGTTAAACTGGTAATAAAAGGGATTTACTTAAAAAAAAAAATTCAAAATAAATTATATTAATCCCTTATATTCTACTGCTGTTTAAAAGCCTCTAAGAGAAAGTTTTAAGAGAGGAATGTGACGGTGGGAGAATTTCATCGTATTTTCCTTCACAGCCTAGCATAAAATGTATTCTTAACATAAATTAAACACATGAACATACATGATGCTTGACCGGGTTTGAACCAACAATTATGGGTTAAGATGCACGCATTTTAACTAATAGACCATCATGGATCTAATCAGTAAGACAACTAACTATATCCGGCTAAGAAACTAAAATCTTTCATATATATGAATAAAGTTTATCTTTGAATGCCAAAGAACCGAATCAAAGCCAACGCGAGTCGACTCTGTTTTCTGTCATTGCGAGAGGTAAATGGGAATTCGGAGGGTAGACAATAGCGAGCGGATAAATGAGAGTGAAAATTTAGTTCGCCTCGAATTGTGAAAATCATTTTTAAGTAAGATCTTTTCACGCTTCGTAATACAAAAAGGAAAGACTGAAATTTCACAGTGACCACACGTGAATCTGAGTTGTCTATTATGGGTTCAAACTAGAGCAAGCACCACTGAGGTTTCTTGCTTCACGTGCTTAATTTGTGCTTGACGGTAAAAGTGAAGACGTTTAGCAAACATACATATATACGGATGAAGTTCTATCGCATGCGTATCACCATCCCATACTGTAGCAGAGGTATTTGCCCAGAAATGGGATAACAACTGTTGAATATAGCGCATGTGGACAAATGAGGATGCTTGCTCGTGAAATTTCTCCTCTTCATTGTGAATATATTTTTAAATAAGGCCTTTTGCACACTCAACAGCAAAAATGTAATCAAAACCAAAATATACTTTATTCAAGTACGTCTCAATCGCCATTTTACAGAACCGTATCAAACGTAAAGATACCCCCGGTTCGGAATGTATATTCTTCCGATAAGAACCGGCAATAAACTCAGTAGTTACTCTTTTCTAACATTTGTAATACATTATGTTAGTTAAATACAATATATAATATATCCAACCCGAAGAACAATAAGTATTAGCTTTTTTATCATCTATATAATTTTGCGTTGAATAATAATATACCTTAATTAATGTTTTGTCTTGTCTTTAATGTTTGTTTTTTTTTTTTACAAACGATTCGAATGTGTCTGTTATGCAATTTTTAAGGTCATTTTCAGTTCTATTATTCACACAATTTTAATTTTTTTTTTTTTCTAATCATTTAATGATGTATAAAAATAAACAGATGAATGTAATAGTTTTCCAGAAGCTGATTGGAGTCGACGGTTGCGTTGCTTAATTTAATCCTACTCAGCTTAAGAGTCGACGGCGCGGAAGCCACGTCTGTCATACAAAGACTCAAAGTAAATTAGAAAAATAAATAATAATAATAATGGTTAATGTATTCTACAAATATATTATATGTAGAGTATAGAGATGCATATCACGAAGTAATTTCCAATGGAGATAAATAAATACATAGAAAAATTAAAAAGAAACTAAAGGAGCCATAGACGCAAGTCTCTTTAGAAAAAAAATATTTATGAATAACATTATGGTTATTAGAATAATTTATAATTAAAGAAAACTAGTTAATTAAAATATATTTTACCACCCACTCATCAGATATTCTACCGCCAAACAGCAGTGCTCAATATTGTTGTGTTCTGGTTTTAAGGGTGAGTGAGCCAGTGTAATTACAGGCACAAGGGACATGATATCTTAGTTCCCAAGGTTGGTGGCGCATTGGTGATCTAAGGAATGATTAATATTTCTTACAGTGCCATTGTCTTTGGGCGGTGGTGACCACTTACCATATGGTTGCCCATTTGCACGTCCGCCTACCGATATCATAAAAAAAATTCAAACAAATGAGAATACTTACTCGCGGTATTAGTTCACTGCGAGGTATCAATAGCTGCTTGACGTAAAGCTTTTCGGCACTATGCGTTTTTAAACCAATTATTTTTTAAGCATATTGTATTGTTGATTGGTATACGTGTTTTTTTTATTAAGAAGCTTAATAATATTTTAACACATTCTATATTCAAAAGTAATCATTTAAATAGTACCTACATGCGCCGTTGTTTTTAAATTATATATATATTTTTTTATTAATTGTATTCGCATTATTCATCAAGCTAACTTTTCAATTAAATTTTTATCTGAAAGTAAGCTTAACGATCATTATTTCTTGTATAGATCTATTCCCTCGAGAAGGCGCGCCCTTCTACCACAAAATATCGGTTTGCAGTTGTACGAGTGACGCTCCTGATTACAAGATGTCTAAGTGTGGGTGATATGACTAATGTAAGAAATGAACCAGAGAAACAAATACATTATATTATTTGTATTAACGAACGCCGATATTTTTTCGTGGAAGGAAGCCTTCATTAGTGAACAGATCAGATATTTACAACTATATGATTATTATATTAATACTGTAAAGAATTCGTTGCCCTGCTTAAAGTACTAATTGTACATACTTCGAAAAAGGAAACAAAAATAATATAATTTGAATATAATTTAATGTTATTTGTATTCAGATTTCCAAGTCCTTGAAAAAAATTAGTCGAATAAGAATATAAGTTACCATAAAGAAAAAAAAAGTAAAGCCGTTCAGTACAAATGCAGCCTTAAGGGATTAACGAAGGGTTAGCCTCACTTCGTTACGGAGAACCATATTGAAGGTTCAACGCCCCATCGCTGTTGAAATAAACCTACTATTTCAAAACTCAAAGATTCGATGAATGGAATCCAAAAAATGTAATTATTTTATTTATGTCGTAATAAAAAACTATCAAAGAGTGTTTTATGTTTAAAACTAAAGCTTGTACATGCTAAAGGATGTTTTGATGTGAAAAATTATTGAAATGTTAAAAACAAAACAATATACTCGTTTGCGTTGACTCGTCGGTAGAATTGGAGCTGTACTCAGAATTTAAAAGAAAAATAATTTACTTATATTATAGGTAACGAAGAAAAAAAATGACGATGCTTAATATATTTTCTCTCTTCCTGTATTTATACCCATTTGCACTATTACTCCAAGGTTCAAGGTCAAGGTGTTTCAACTGTTTAATAAATAATAAAGTTTTACCATAAATTGATTGCTTTATCCGCAATTTTTCGACGGTTTACTATCTGTCTAGATTTATTATTAAGTAACGGACCTTATAATTTTATGATCATATACATCTTCGCAGCCACATTCGTAGTTCACGGCACGTAAGGATAATAATACTAAAAGGGTTTATACATTTCATACCAATGAAGCTCTGAACGTTTTGAATAATTCACCGAACGTATCAAACACGCTCATCAGAACAATTTGATGTACAGTGGACTTGAAGAATGCCTACGTCATAATCGTAATTATATAAAATAATAAAAATATAAACTAATAATTTGTTAGGAAATAATGTGTTAAAACCTACAGATATCTTATTGATATCCTAAAAACGGAATCAAAAATATTGAAAAAAGTAATATTACAAAATAAAGTAAAAATATACTATACATATTGTTTCACTTAAAAAAGTATTAATACTAGCTTATTCATTGCAATGCCTTAATTTTAACAGAATCGGACGCCATGTTGATATCAATATAAATATTTTTTATTAAAGCTTGTTTTTGATATTTTTATAATGATTATTTACGCTCCGTGCATTATTTATCCAATTGAGTTGAAACTTTGTGCAGTTGTTGTCTGCAATTGTTTGAATATTTCTGGATCAGTAGTATGTAGGAGGTAATGCTAGAAACGTTTAAAAGATGTCGCCCGAGACGGTCAAAATTAATGAATTGCAATGAATAAGCTAGTATTCATATAAAAAATATTAAAATCAAAAAAACGCTTGTATTATATGTGTTTGGGTATATTTTTATTTAATTTTGTGATATTTCTTTCTTCAATATTTTAATATTCAATTTAAGAAAATCGATTAGAGTTTATATGGGTAAGGTCCAGAGTACATCTATTTATTATTTTTAAGATTTATTTTATGTCAATACCGAAACATGTCTAGTTGGTTTTTATACATTTACGTCATTTTGTATAATAATTTACGATTTTCAATATGATTAGTGCTGCATTTCTGCATTTATTAGTCTAGTATGATGGACATACCAAGTTGAACAACAGTTCACAGAACGCTAATAAAAAGTCAAAAGTTAACCACGAATATCTCCACAACGACATCGGGAATAGAAATTGAAAAGTTTAAAAAGTTCCTGTAGATTCTTTTTTTGGTCGTGCATTGACTACGATAAATATATCGTTTATTATTTTATTTGGTTTTGTCAAGTTTCCGTACAAAATAACACGAAGGTAAATAATGCTTTAATTCTTAAATATTTCTTTCAAATCATCGGCTAAGTACCTTTTTCCCTTTTTCAATCGATGCAGCGTGATGAACTCTGTCACATATTTTATATTTTTGTCAAGTTAAGTCGATTTGATAAATTGAACATACGTCAAATATATATAATAGAACGCACAAATTGGTTTTTATTCAATCACGAAATTAACACGAACATACTACGGACACCCTCATACAAACATCGTTCTAAAACACACAGAACGGAAAGATAGAATTCACAAAACTGTGACAACTTGGACTTGTTAAACCGCACCATAATCGTCGATCGATCACAATACGTAAAAAGGGCGGTTTAATATTTTCAAAACAAATATATCAAAGACATTATTTACCAAGACGGGTTGGAACAAGAATAGATTCCAAATTCCTCTAGACATTTATGACAGGACTTGAAGCGACTTACTGTGACAAGGGAAGGATAGAATAAAAATCCAACACGTCACATACGCCAGATCAGACTGCAACCACATTATTTAGAAAATGGAATATAGGCTAAGAGGTCTCCTCTTTCTCAAGGCCTCTTATAAGAGGTTCATTCGTATCGTTATAATACAATAATAAATTAAACCATTATATTCTTATTACATCAGTACTCATATTATAATTTGGGTATTACAATCTGAAGTCATATCGTTAGTGGAAAGAAAGAAAGCTTAAAGTGCCAAAATAGTACTTTAAGAAAATGAGATTTAATGCTCAGTTACTAAACCTCACTTCCCAAAACAACCATCTTGGTTCTTTCGCCTTTATTCCTTTACACTGACGATATATATTTCCTACAATGATGAATGTTGCAACACTAAAGAATCTCAGTTAAGTTGATCTTCTTAATCCGATTGATTTAAAAATTAGCACGCGCATAGCTTAGTATATGAAGACTCGATAGACTTAGGATTTTTTATAGCGATCGAATAAAAGTACGAATTTGTAAATAAATTCAATGAGAACATTCAATTTCTTCTTTCTTTTGCCTCATTTCTAATTTATTTTTGCGATAATTTTATTTAACTTTCAATGAAACCTTCACGAACATAAAAATTTCACCGGATCTCGGACTAACGACTAAGATGTTCGCGTCTCCCAAGTCAGGCTTTTTCATCTTTTATAAGTTTCCTTGACGATTCCTCGTTTATTTTCTTTAAAAGCGAAAAAATGTAGTCGGATCCTTTTTTATCTAACTATGGCAAGGGTAAAAAACGATAGTTCTATGAGCGTATAATATAGGTAACGTCCGTACGGATTATTCGTAGTTAAGAATCTAGAACTAGATTTTATTTATTATGATATATTTTTTAACACCTGTTATAGTTTGGATTTTGATTAGATAGATAGAAATCACTAATTAGTTTTCATTTACATATGATTTTTTTGGACTTGGGGTTAATATTACTTGGTGCCTATAATATGACTGACTGCAAAGTATTGCTATTAAGTAGAAGATGTTTGTAAGTCTATGCTCCCGCGGCACCTGAAGTTTTTTACCCTAATAATAATATACGGAATTTTTGCTACATAACTAAGCTTTAGTTTAATGAAACTTGAATTTTTTAACACCTGTTATAGTTTGGATTTTGATTAGATAGATAGAAATCACTAATTAGTTTTCATTTACATATGATTTTTTTGGACTTGGGGTTAATATTACTTGGTGCCTATAATATGACAGACTGCAAAGTATTGCTATTAAGTAGAAGATGTTTGTAAGTCTATGCTCCCGCGGCACCTGAAGTTTTTTACCCTAATAATAATATATGGAATTTTTGCTACATAACTAAGCTTTAGTTTAATGAAACTTGAATTTTAAACGTGATACACATCAATACAATTGCAAACATTTGACCTTTGCTGTTAATCGGCTTTGCCAGCATACATACCGTATGTATGAATACGGTACTGGTCAGCGATCGCCACAAAAGCGGCTATTTAACATAATCAATTACAATCTACTTATATAAGCATAACTCTTGTATTTATAATATTGACAGTGAATTTTATAAAACCATACATAATGTATATTATATTATATTTATATAAGTAAAATCAGTAAATAAATGTTCCTAAACTTTTCACAAAACACAATTCACATAGGTACTCAATCCAATAGTCGATCATTTAAATGAACATTTTTTAAAGCAAAGACGTGTAATATTTTTAAACATAATAATGCTTGATTAATTATTAATATTAAAGAAAAATTTTTTTTTTTTCAGCTTTATCTCAGTGGTTTAACCGGTTTTGAACCTGTAATCTTCGGTTCAGTTTAACACCTTCTAGCACTTGGCCCATGACCGAAACTAATAATACATCAATATCATAAAATTATTAAGGGTAGGATATTTTTCAACGTTTCCGGCGCAAGCGCTTAGACCGGAAATTGACATCAGTGCCTTATCACGAACAACATCCGGTACACAAATATAATATGATTATACAAAGCTGAGAGTATATGTCAGTTGTTTAGGCATGCTATTTACGTTCAGAAGTAAATAGAGAACTTATTTATTGAATAAGTTTTATTTACGTTATGCTTATATCAACTAATTTATACTCATACGAATGGAGATTATTTTCATGGAACAAAACCTCTCGACATAATTCATCACTTAGCGTAAGATTTTAAATCAAATTTTCTAAACTTCATAAAATTTATATTTTTGTTAAAGAGTGTGTGAATGATTAAAGGTAATGTACTAGTAATAACAAAAACGAAGGAGTATCGGAACCACTCTTGATGAACTCCGGACTGCTACTGAGAATAGTTGTGGAGAAAACCTCAATAAATTTTACTAGTTCAGCCAGGAAATCAAACCAGTGACCGGGGTTTTACAACTGTATGAGCTAGATAAAATTACTAGACCAATAATGCATAATTTAGTAAAATTTCATATGTGCTACAAATCTTTGAGCTATTATTTTATTATAAATAATATATTTTTATTATTATTATTTTATTATTGTTAACATCCAATCAGAATGTCATCATTAGAAAGACGAATGCGGTATAAAAACAAACTCATATATTAAATGCATCGCCATTGCTTAACAGTTGTAAACTTTCAATTAACAATATCATAACTCGTAGTTTCATAGCAATTTGTCAGGTGAGTACTCTCTTGAAAACTAATTTTAATTCGATTCTTAGTTTTCAGATTTAATTCATGTGAAATCTATTTAGGCGCGCTTTAGGGGTAAGACCGACTCGTGTGCCGTGACGGCAAATGTCATAACGTACTCGTATAACGTCATGCCCCCCCTCTTCGCCGCCGCGGGCCGTGTTGTACTCCCCCTTGGGCGTGTGTGACGCTTATATTGTATAATATTAAAATATTTATATATATATATATATTATTTCATTAACGAAGCTCTATGACTTGATTTCTTTTACTAAATATTTATCTATTGGTTTTCTTCAATTATAACAATAAATTTAGATGTTTCTAATTTAACTCTTTTATTTTATTTATTTCAAAAAGTGTGAACATTATTCATGTAAAATTCTTTATCTTAATCATTGTTGACTATTTACATATAACAGCGCTGAAGGTCTGATTTTACTCAAAACAGAATTAATTTTGAATATTCAAATACAGAATTCTACAAGTAAGTCTAAGGCAAATCACAGCCGTTGTAGGAAATGGATTATATTTCGATGGAAACCTGACTACGGTTCGGAGAATCTATGTCGTTGTTGAGCATATTTATTTACATGTAATTTAAAGTTATGATATTCTTAAGAAAAGTATGATTTTAACCAACTCGTTTCTAACTTGTTTCTTTAAAAAATATATAAATATATATTTAATATACGACTAGTGACAGATGGTGTTACTTATTCTAGCTATTTGGTCAAGCACGGCGTATTTAAAATTTATCAAAACTTTTTACACAATTATTAATATAAATAAAATTTCATTTAAATCATTTCAGACATTCTAATAACATACGTAGTTGACTTGTATTTTTTTTTAATTTGTGATATGTAGGCGGATGAGACAAAGGGCCACCTGATGGTAAGTTATCAATGCCGCCCATAAGCAATGGCGCTGTAAGAAACATTAACCATTCCTTTAAATGCTCCAATGCGTCACCAACCTTGGAAACTAAAATGTTTGTTGTGAATATTGCTATTTGGCGGAAGAATATCTGATGAGCGGGTGCTACCTACACAGACTAGCACACAAAGCCAAGTCAATGTTGACGGGGTTTTTACTTATAGCCTACTCTAATCGAAGTAGGAATAAAGGTAAAAATATCTTAGATTTACGTATATTATGCAATTTGCTAATAACTCAGCTATATTGTGCACTACTAAGAGCTTATGATTAATATATCTTTATTTAAAATATAATATTATTACACTTAACTACTTATATCCATTTTAATTTTACTTCTAAAATTCCGATTGCAGTATTATCGACATACAAAATTTTTTTGCAAATCCGTATTTAATATCGTAGATTAATCAAGCTCTCGACCATCTCGACAAGCTATCGCGTCAATTTGCTGTCAAATGTTTTTTTATTTGACTTTTCCCCTCTTATGGTTGGAGCGGATAATTCTGGGTATTCTTTCGAATTCAACGATGAAAAAAAGACGAATTAACGTTTAACTAAATACGCGCTAAATATTATTTATACTGGATGAGAATCCGGCTTCACTCGGGTGTAATAAATAAATCTAAACAAATACAGTTTATCATTTACTTTGCATATAAAAATTATCAAACATCTAGGTATATTGTGGTTAAAATTGAAAACTAGCAATAATCATTCTTTACACAGCTTTCTGAACGCATCCGTAAACGTCAAACATGAAAAGGGGGATGAAAGGTTGTAAGTTGTTGAAAGTATTGTCATTTTTAAAACTAGAAGCATAAAACTTATATTTTAGGCTGTACACTTATAAACTAACATATCATGACACCCAGCTAAGGAATTTTGGAAATTCTACCTTTAAAGGTGTGAAATAGGGGTTGAACGTTTGTATGAAAGTCCGTAATTTTTTAAGTTAGAAACATGAAACTTTATTTTTGGGATACTCATTAAAAAGAAGTAGATACTTATTTAAGGTGCATATTCTACCCCTACGAGGGTGAAATAAGGGTTGAAAGTTTGTATAGAAGTCCGTCATTTTTTAAGATAGAAACATGAAACTTTATTTGTGGAATACTGATTAAAAATGAGTAAATATGTATTTCAGTGTTTTTTGATATTCTACCACTAAGGGGGTGAAATAAGGGTTAACATTTCGTATACAGGTTAGGTTAAGAAGTCCGTCATTTTTGAAATTGGAAGCATGAAATTTTATTTTTGTGCCAATGATTAAAAATGAGTAAATATGTATTTAAGCGTTTCTTGATATTTTACCCCTAAAGGGAACAAATAGGGGTTGACATTTTTTATACAGGTTTGCCTGGAAGTCTGTGTTATAATTTGTTATTATAAATACAAACTATAATTTGTGTTTATGAACATATAAGAACTAGCCAAGTCAGATCTTAGGCAACAATATATTATCTCACTTCTTTTGTCGTTGAAGTCAACTACCAATGTATATATCATAATATTGGACTTGACTCTCATTTTTACATTTATGTTTTTGATGGGATATCACTACTTTTTGTATATAAATTATTAGTAGGTACTTATTAATAACAAAATTAATACCAAATGGTTTTCGTTAAACTATTCTATTTTCCTATTGTCTTTTTTTTGATACATTCTATATTTTCTTGTACCTCTGAAATGTTCTAGTGAATAGCCCATTCAGTGTCGTGCCCATGTGTGTGTCGTTCAGTGAAGACCATAAAATCCACATTTAGACCGGCTGTCATAAGTTTTGATTGCTGATTCTTACATCATTTTTTTACAGTTATTACAGGAACTAAGTATATAAGTGTTCCTAATAGACCTAATAAAATGAAAAATTATAATAAAATGATAAAAATTTACCAGTTTCAGATTTTTTCCTTTGTATTGGCCTAATTATATGCATGTCAAATTTGAACCTTCTAGGTCACCTGGAAGTAGGTAATCGTTTTGATCTATAGGTCAGTCAGTGATAAAAATGACGATATTTAGACATTAATATCTAAATAACCGTTTGAGATGCGTTTATGAAATTTGGAACACATATGTATCTCGCAAGTCTCAATATATGAGCCAAATAGTTTTTGAGTTATGAGGAGAGTCAAAAGTGGCTCCAAATAGTTCGTGTAATATTACACACGGTGCTGCTCGCCAGTTCTGTTACTTGAACTTGGCTGACACGCTACCGCGTTTCTAGAATATATTATGGGACGATAGCTGTACGAAGAATATCGGTTATGGTCTTATTTTGATAAAGATCGCAGCTGTAGATATGCAGAAAATTAAAGAAGATTCTTGATTGTAATTTAATAAATAGTTTAAGATTAAACAAATAATTTATTTTAGAGAGCGAAAAAAAGTTACTGGCCGGATAGAGAGCGGCGCTATGCCTGTATGAAAAAAAAAAACAAATGTGCGAGATTAAATTTCTTGTAAACAGACGTCTTCAGTTTACAATGAAATTAAATTAAAACAAAACCTATCATAGGTTTTCCAAAAATCTGTTCAATAAACGCGAAGTTTCGCGGGTCCACTAGTTATTATAGATTAGTATGATGAAGATCGACTTCAGAATTTGCCAAGACAAACCCACGGGCAGCTTGTATGTCGACGTGACGCATCACCAAAGTTATATTTCCATTAGCATTATCCAATATTAGGTGCGGTGTAAAGCGCACTCCACGATCTCCGTGAAGGCCGAGTTGAAGTAAAATGAGATAGATTGATGGTTCGTCAACGAGCTGTCGGTTATCGCGAAACCATTATTGACGTTATTAATATTCGCAACGAGTTTTATTCTCGGTTATGATAAAATATAATTCTGTTCATATATCTTGTACAGAATATGAGTAAATTTTACGTAAATACGAGTGGAAATTCTAGCTAGTTATTGGACTGAACTTTATAATTATGACGCGGTGAAAGTTTTTATTTATTAAATAATAAATATCAATATAAACTATCTGTGATGATTTTGCTTTTAATGCTGTCAAACTGTTGTCAAAGGGCGTGGTATAATTGTTACTAAAAAAAAATTAAGAGCCAAATCCTACCGAGAATTACCTAGTTGAAATTAACATATAAAATAAGAACAAAATTATTTATGCATATCTTAATCTTTGCCTACCTGTGTTAAATAATAAAAAATACATTTAGCATAAAATGTACCTATACTTATAGTAATAAATAGACCAGTACACAGAATATTTATTTATTATTTGTTTTATTTCATAAATATTATAGTCCTGAAGTTAAAAATCCAATTAACAAGAAATCTGTTGTCATTCCATGCGCAACTCTTTTTTGTTTTTTTTAATAATTATTTTGCGCGGGATAACATCTTGTATTATTTTTTAAAGCCATACGAATGACGTTCTGAAATCGATTACACTTTTATGAAATCGGATACAATAACAAAATATGAGTTTATTAAATATATAATTATAATATAAATGTAACTACATAAATAAGTAATTCAAACAATAGTGTCACATAGACATGCAATAAATATTAACCATTCCCTATAACAACCAAGTTAGTTCCAAAACTTGTGGAACAATATTATTCAGTCCATATTTTAGCGAGGAAAGATTAAAATAATGAAGGTGTAAATATTAATTACGTATTTAATACGGAATGCGTCTTTAGTATGCAAATTAGGTCGATAAAACTAATGAGAAGTGGCAGAAGCTCAAAGCCATCATATTTTTATTTTCTCTCACAAGAATCATTAAGATAATGTACTGGGGCGCTTGCTAATAGGGCTAAGTGATTAAACCCAGACGTTATCTCTTAAGCACACGTATAATCCTTCGCTAGAAAATTGATCGAAATGTGAATTTTTTTTTCACCGTATTCATAGTCTTATTCACAATTATAGTTCGATAATTCAATTATTAATATATATTATTATATAACAATAATTATTACATATATATACTTTATTTTGTTTTACAGTAAATAAAGCAAAGCTTGCCTGCTTTAATTTTGAGATAAACGGTTTGGATATACATATGTCAGATATCCTCCCAAACGTTTCCGCTCGATGTTTTCCTTTACTATGAGCATTTGCCCAGCGGTAGGATAGTTTACTATTCAATTATTCTATATCTCAAAATATACGTTTCGTAAGTTTTTGTTTTACAAGTAATCTTCCTAATAAAATTATTACCAAAAGTTACATTACAAATTACATAACAAATGACTGTACATTACAAACTATTGTCAGGATTGAGCGATTGCATTTGTCGAAAGGGAAAATCACTACTAATATTCCCTATACTTCAGTCATACATCACGGTCGTAGTGAAGCGGAGCGAATCGATGCGGATGAGGGATGCTGCTCTGGAGATAAGTCACATCCACGACGGCACTTACTATGGATTTACGAAGAAATACTTTCTATAGAAAGAGAATTTATTGAAATGCCTTCACATAACCTCTTTATTTAACACGTATTTGTCTGTCTCCTTTATTCTTTTTTATCAGTGAAACCTCAAAGCATTGTCAGTTAGTGACCTTTAATTTTTTTTTTTTTTTTTATATAGTTAATACAAAAACAAATGAAGACAGATTTTAAAATAGTAAGTAGATTTTCTACTTAAAAAAATTATACCCTTTGTTGAACTGAGAATATTATTTTTAATTCCAGTAATATTCTACTTAAGTATATGATATATTATACATTAAAAAAAATATGGCAAAAAAAATATCGTCGTATGCCTCTTTTATTTAGAAAATTAGATGTGATAGATAAATTACACTTACGTATTTCTATAAGTCAGTAGGAAATAATTATAAACGCAAAGTAATATATTAGGACGTAAGTAATATACAGTCATAAATTCGTTCGTTACATTTGAACTATGAATACTAAGCCTTACATTTATTTCGTAGAGATAATGAACAGTATTAATCTCTACATAGCATAAAACAAAGTCGCCTCCCGGCGGCTGTACGCTGAGGTGTTTAAACTACACATCAGATATTAATGTATTTTTCATCAATGAACAGACTAATACAAGAGGAGAGTTTATGTGTATAATACTTGTATATTATAGTAGCGAAAAGCCGAGAACTTCAACTTTCCTAGCCAGAAAAAAGCAAATAATTTTCATTTTATATTCGTTCTTCAACCTAAAAGTTGTGTATGAACACTTATGTATCTGTGTGAAGCTAAGACGATTAGGTAGTAGAAGACAAAAATTATGTATTTTAATTTGATAAACGTAAAATATATACATACGTATTATAGTATTTGGGTCTCGCTGAACATTTAAGTGTTCTTCAAAAGACTTACAATTTGTGTAATTTTAATCAAGACTCACTATGAAATATGAAGTGAATAGTAGATGTTATCTACTCGTACTAATTAAGTCAATACTACTATATCACTACAAAGATGAATATAGATAATAGATAAAACCTATAGATAAAACCTAATTCAGTCAAATGCAGTACTGTAACTATGTGATTTATATATACAAATTTTCACTCACTTAACAATAAATAAATAAATAATAATAATGATAATTACCTCATAATCGAATTTAAATAAAATATAAAAACGAGAATTGTCATGAGACATCCGGTAGGAAAGAAGTGGTTTATTATGTATTAAATAACAAATGTAATAAAATTAATCAATTAAATCTGATATTCATTAAACGGCAATGACAATTCATGTATTGAAACCCGAGCGAGCAAAAAAAACAATAACGAAAAATAATTTTAAATAATATTGATCTCTATAAAACATTAAAAAAAATCCTTACGTGTCGATTTGTGCCAGTTCGCTCTACTGTAAGCCGCGTAAAAGAACTTCGTTTCAAAAATAACCAACTACATGGGTGGTACAACAATAGTGAACCAAAAAGTATACGTAAGTATAGCCACACGTGCATTCTCTTTTCTCTAATTCTGATAGCCCGATTAGACCCATAATCGAGAAGTCTGTTCAGTATTTCGAAGCGACGTAAGTTTGTGCTCACTCCGGTTTCTACCAAGAATTTCCTAAAAACTAAATGACATTAATTCCAAGATTCAGGATTGAAATAAGATATCTAGACTCGTATAAACAAGTTACAAGACTATCATGAGAGCTAACCCGGTTAAGAAATATTTTACTGGTATATAGACATTGTTTCTAGCCAAAATCGCATTAAGCATAATATCGATATTTCAACAAACAAAACGACTATCTATTGATTAGGAAAACTCGATTGTACCAGATCCTCATTTAGTGTAATTAATCTGATCCCCTGATTTACTATCGACTCGCTACGGTTAATTAGATTGGCAGTAATTAATTGAAAGTGAAAAGGGATGAGTAAATTTTGGATCAAGTTCTCCATTAATTAGAACACTCGCACTTTGACAGATTCGTGTATTGTATATCATTTCTAATTGTTATTCTAACATTTGATTAGTCATTAACAGGCTGAGATACGTTTATTTCAAAACATATAGCATAACCTGTCTTTATATGAGATAAAATATAACAAATGTTGTATTTATGTTGGGGATAAGATAAAAAGGAATAGACTAATTGTCTTTTTAAATGTTATCAAGTGTTTGATATTCAAATGAATTAAACAACAATACGAAAGTAGGTTTGATCGACTTGAAATTTTGCGTTCTTTCGCGAGGTTTCTGGAAATTTATCAGTAAAATCGAGACAAACAGCTTGTTATGTATATTCACATTCAAATATTTAGGGCTTTTAAATAAAATTTAATAATCAAAGTTGCAAGAAAATTTGTACATTAACTTCCGATCTTGTAAAATTATCAGTTTGGCTGTGAAATGAAAAACTCCTGGCCTGGCTTTCTTCTCTCGTGCATTGTATTCCTTTTTCCTTCATTGAAGTCTTTCATCCGGTATCCGTTGAACCTCACTATTTATTTTAACAACATATATATTTATAGGCTTATAATTTTTACATTGCTATTTAGACGGACATTCCTGATAGTATGATATTATCTTTAACTTTCAATTATATAATTCAAATGCAAATCAATAAAATTTTAGCTAACGAACTTTTAATATTGATTTTATTTTATTCCAATTTTATTTTAATACGAACCAATTTAACAAAAAACATTAACAATCGCTGAACGATAGTAAATTCATTAAATTAAGTATCGAAACATTCAGTAACCATAAGTTTATTTTGACAGCTAGAACGTTATGAAAACACCATTTATCTCGCACCCTTTCTATACGGAACACTTGCCACCATCCTAATCCTGGGAATATGCATGTCGGTCCATATTTTAGGGTTCCGCACACCTAAGATAAGAACACATCAATCACACTTTGGGTTATAAACAGAGGCGCTGACATAGATAAAAGGCGAAACTAGAAGTGATATTATACTAGATTTTTATCAGGTGTATTTTTGAAACGAAGTCCTAATAAAAAAAAGTCATATTAATAAGTCTGTACCTATACTCGTATATGATTTGACTTGACTTTGTACGTAAAATGATTACAAGCGTTCATTAATGTTATGTGGAGTCAATAATAATTTAGTCGCGCGTTTTAAACAGATTTGTTAATCTTAATACTACTAATGTTTGTAAATATAAATATGTATTCAATGCGAGGAACGATCATCAATAAACACAAATAATTTGAAAAAAATATTTTTAATATGATCAACCTTTTCGAAATACCTTAAAGTTTCGACATTATTTCGATACAAAATTGAAATCAAACGAATGAATTTAACAGATCAAAAATGAAATCTCGAAATTATTATCATTTTATTTTCCATAGATTGAGTGAATGCCATTTCTAATATTCTGTTCCGAGGTGACGAAAGAGAGGAAGGGAGGAATGCAGGCAATATTTCACGTCTAAGTTTATAATCATTGTTTGCTTTCGAGGACGTTTTCACGGGTGATTTGAAAGGGGCTAAAATTGTTTGATAGCTTTACAAAGAGTGCTTATAATATACAAATCATAAGAGGTATATATCGATCGATACACGAATATGACTAAGTTTGCTTAAGCTAAACTTAGTACGTAGAATTTTTAAATTACAATAAGTACGACATTTAACATATAAAGTATGATACGATATTTTCGGCATCTTATGATATAAGTTTGATGTGTACTCGTATTGGTTAAGTAGCTTTTTCAGTAAGGTATTATAAAAAACGACTCTCTCATTATTATTGTAGGTTATACAAATAGCTGTCTGTACTTACGCTCGTTTTAAATTTAGACTATTGACGTGACAGGCCTCAATATTATGTTCTTATATTTAAATATTGGTGTTACGTCACTAAAGTTAAAAAGTTAATTACAAAAATACTTACTTAAATTTTTATAATTTTATCTTCGTTGAATTGTATAAGTTTAGAACAATCTTTTAGATACTTTATAAATAAAAGTACGTACTTACTTTATGTTTCTCTCGTCGTCTTTAACGGGCACCACTTCAAGTCCTATCAACACTCGAAATCCTCTCGAGGCATCTCGTTGTAATATTCTAGAAACGTTCCTACCTATTTTCAAATTTGGAATCTTTATATTCCGTCAGACGATTCGCTATTATTTTTTTAGTAAATGTATTAAATAATTAAATTAGTAATGTACGAATAAGTCACAGAATAATTATAACTATAGTAACAAGGATTATTGTGACAGATGGACTAACTATAATGAAAAGTTTCACCAATTCGTTTTTTACTCTGTGAATAAAAGCTAATAATAATTTTTTTATGGTAGCAAAAAACAGTTTTAAAATTAAGAATATTTTTATTAAAGTATTCTCACAGTTCATAGACCAATGCAGTGGATGGGAACAATTCAAGCATTAATAATATCATTCCGAGGTCGGGACAGCGGCAAATATTCGAAATACCACCAGATGAGGCTCGCTTACAGGATTAAATACCAACCCACGTAACTATCAAACGCGGTGTATTCAATTATTCCAAGTACAGTTTGTTAGCATTGTTAGAAAAATAATCACTATAGTTATGACTGTTGAAACAATTTGCTGGATAAAAAATAACATTTATTTCCATTCGATTTGTTTGGATAATAGATGTTCTTTTCTCTTTTTTTTTTTAAATAGTTGTCATCCACGGCTCAACTCGTTTTAAGGGTCGGTCGTTAGATGTTAGGAATAAAAATATAGCTCTGGTGGGGATTCCAACTTTATACCAAATTTGATCAAATACGCTTCAGCAGTTAGTTCGTGAAAGAGCAACAGACAGACAGTGTTATTTTCGAATTTATAATATTAGTATAGATAAATGACAAAAATAATAAATCTGATTAGTAAACATTTTTTCAATGAATACTCTTTCGGTATATTGTATTTTAAAATTATTAAAGACACTAGCTGTTACCCGCGGCTTCGCTCGCATAGAATATAAATATATTTACAAATTAACTTAAAATATTACGTTAATGTAAGACCTTTTTGTATACCACATTGGTGTGTATTTCAACCCTTAGGGTAGAATATCCAGAAACACTTAAATACGAATCTACTCATTTTTAATCGGTAGCCAAAAAATTAAGTTTCCTGCTTCTAACTTCAAAATGAAGTATTTCCAGATTAACCTATATAAGAAATATCATCCCCTATTAAGCCCCCTAGAAATAGAATATCTAGAAACACTTAAATACGTTTAATTTTTAATCAGTATCTCAAAAATAAAGTTTCATATTTTTAATTTAGAAACATGACGGACTCCCATAAAAACTTTCAACCCTTATTTCACCCCCTTAGTGGTAGATTATCTAGAAACGCTTTAATACGTATCTACTCATTTTTGATCAATATCCCAAAAATAAAGTGTCATCTTTCTATCTTAATAAATGACAGACTTCTATACAAGCTTTCAACCCGTATATCACCCCCAGAGGGGTAGAATATGCAGAAACACATAAAGTATCTACCTTTTTAAATATCCTAAAAATAAAGTTTCATGCTTGTAACTTAAAAAATTACGGACTTCCATACAAACGTTCAACCCCTATTTCACCCCTTTAGGGGTAGAATTTCCAAAATTCGCTACTTAGTGTGTCATGATATGTTAGTTTATAAGTGTACAGCCTAAAATATAAGTTTTATGCTTCTAGTTCTAAAAATGACAATACTTTTAACAACTTACAACCTTTCATCCTCCTTTTCAACCCTTTACAGCCTATGTCCTTTCTCAGGCTCTAGACTATTTATGTGCCAAATTTCATTTAAATCGGTCCAGTAGTTTTAGCGTGAAAGCAAGACAGACAGACAGAGTTACTTTCGCATTTATAATATTAGTATGGATTATAAATGCCATCTTGATAACGATGTTTCTATGTTTTGTTCAGCACTCGTAGTAGTTGCTCCAGTTAATCTTCGATTCCGAATATCTAAAATTTCACGAGCTTAACCCGATTCCAGCTGCTGTTACCCGCAACAAAATTCGATACTGAGAATTAAGCTATACAATACCATTCCTAACAAAATACACATTGAACTATCGGATGTTTGAAAAATAGTCAAAAATCAAAACTATTTGGGATAAAATTATTAAAACACACTTGAGCATATCAATGAATTACATCCAAAGATTTTTAAGTTAATATAATTAATCAGTTCATATTTGATATAATATTTTAACGAGTTTTAAAGTGTCATCTACATACACATAATATTTAAAAAAAAACTAATATATTGATATATATTATCTGTTGCAGTGCAACTCTTAGGATGCGATTAGAGAATAATTTATTTAAAAGATCGAATGTGTGTACAGAGTCTTATGCATAATGTTTGAATGGAGGTTTACACTTCTGATACAAACATTTTTTAACTTTGGTTATACAGAACATTACAAGCGCTTTATTTTTTCAAACTCAAACTCAAACTCAAATTCCTTTATTCAACATAGAAGCATTACACTTTCTTATTGATGGTCAAATTAAACACTATCACCGGTTCGGAAAAAGGAACACCCTGACCTGAGAAGAACCGGCGAAAGAAACTCAGCGGGTCTTTTTTTTTTTGTCAAATTAATTACATACATAATTGTATATGAATAGAAACAGCCAGGAGGCGATCGTTTCATTCCCAAGGTGTGCTATCAAATATAAACTCACTAATTGTATAGTAACCTTTAGAACACAAGGGTTCCTTAACATTTTTTTTAAATTTGGCAACAGAAGCATTTTGAACTGACTCTATGCAGTCGAGTAACAGGAGTAACAAGATTGTGTTTGTTCCTTGTACCAATGGTATGAGAATCACGATTTTCTCATAAAAACATTAATATTTTTCCGTACATACAAAACATTACAGAATATATATTGAGAAGCAACAGTTAATATCTTAATTTCTTTAAATTTATACCTTAATGATTTTGTAAATTTGGTCCAGAATATAAAGTTTTTTAACCGAAAGTCACATACGTTTTACCCTCTCTCTTCTTACTCCATATTGCTCCCTGCAATTACATATTGATTAGTTATTGTTGATATTTCTGTTTTGCTGTTAATCAGTCGACAACTAAAATTCACATCACTGTCGTTTACACGATGTAAACATCGTTGTTATCGCCCGCAGCTCTTTGGGGGTTCATCGTCATAAAAAGCAATCCTTCCTTGGAATTCAAGCTTGCTTTTAGTATGAAACAAAAAATTGTCAAATTCGGTTCAGTGGTTTTCTGTGATAATTTCACATTTACAATATTAATATAGATAACCTGTTAAATACATGTTCAATGGAAACTATTCAACATTGAATTATGATGAAATTAATTTAACAAAATGGTTAAGGATTTATAACGGCCAACGTTAGTTCTTCGTATTGTATTGCGTTACAGCGCTTCAAATATTTTAAACTAAAACGAGCAAACCAAAATTCAGTTGCTTATGTTTGCCTCTTAGACTGATGGTCAAAATCATCCTACAAAAGGTAAAAGGTCCATTATTTTATATGGCGCTTTATTTTATATTATATGGCGCACTAATTGCTTTATACGAGAAGTGTCGTTTGTAGCAAAATGTTCGTCCTTTTAGGGACGTCTCCTTAGCTCAATGTTAGGGATATTATAAGATACATTGTAGTGTAGTAGGGCAGTAGTAGTAGTAGTAGGGCACCTAGTTTAGTAATAAGGCTGCGTATATCTCTTTGAAGTTGCAAATAATGATCTGAGTTCTAAGCTGGTTTAGGTAATCGACTATCGGGTGTGTGCCTGTTGTAGGCTCGAGTTAAGTATATCCACTGTATAGTTATAGACTAGCTGTGCCCGCGACTTCGTTCGCGTAGTTGTCGGAAACACTATCATGATTATCGTTTGATTGCTCACGTTGGTTTTTGTTATTATAATCGTCAATAAGATTTAAAAATATGTTTTACAGTACTTTAGCGTAGATTATATTTTTAGTTTTATTTTCTTGTGGTAGAAGAACATACTGATTTTGCCCGCAACCCGATCTTGACAACGCGACATATAGTTGGCCGTGTGAAAAGCAGTCTTGACGTAAATCGATTCCTACGTGTTTAAATGTTTGGCCCTGTGATTTATTAATGGTTACGGCAAAAGATAACTTAATGGGAAACTGAATTCTTTTAAAATTAAAAGGTAAATCATTTGGAATCATTGGGATGCGAGGTATAAGCACTGTTTGACCAACTGCCGGACCAGTCAAAACTGTTGCAACGATCACGTTATTGCGAAGGAATTTTACTTGAAGGCGGGTCCCGTTACATAAATTTGGTGGTTTAAGATTTCTGAGTAAAATTATCGCAGCACCTATTTTTAACTTCAGGGAATGTGGTGGAAGGCCGCTCGGGTTTAAAGAATTGAGAAACTCTTGTGGGTAATGGACAGCATCTTCTTGATCCATTACATTATCAATAGATGTGTAGGTAGTTATATCGCCTGGAAGTTTGGTTAAAATTAGGTAGTTAATTTCGTCAACGCTACTATTTCTCGCCGCCAATATTGCCCTTTGACACATCCATTGGTAATCTTTATTTTCTATTTCGACGATATTAGGGTAAACTTTTGATATTAAATCCTCTATGCTAGTCACTTTTTCTCCTAAATCGCGATAAATTTCAATTTTATTTTCATAATGAGGTACTTTTCCATCTCCTATTAAAAGTAACTTTGAAGGAAAATTTGTACTTCCTCCCCCCAAATGTGCTCTCATATTCGTAGATAGTTTTAAGGTATGGACAAATTTCCATAACGGTGAACTTTTAAGGTAAGACCTTACAATGTCTGCTCTAGTTCCTCTTAAAATTACCGGTAAAGTTTGTCTAAATAAATTACCAACATCTGTGTTTTTATTGCTTATTGTTATACGGTCAATTATGACAACCCTTTTCTTAAACATAAAGAAATATTGTACAATAGTGTACGATTGCGAATATTTTTTTTGTTAACAATTCGATGCAGGTGTATCGACATCTGGATGTAAGACAAAAGAAAAAGTCAATTGTAAATAAATAAATCACAAACAAAATTCATACTCTGCCAAAACAAACAAAACGTTCAACAGGAAATGTAATAGTAAATCTGAATGACTTTTCTTTGTCTTGAATTAGGAGAAAAGTTCATGAATTGTAATACCTGACGGTAGACATGTTTGCTTAAACACTCAATTTTGATTCCAATTTTCTGTCATTATATAGGACCACTATGTACGTATAGGGTTTAAAAAAACATCAAGAAGAAGTGTATTTATCGAAAGACCAGATTTACAAATTTGGAGTATATCATATATTTACAAACCTACCTTGGCTGACACCGCCTCCAAAAATAACAATAATTTTAACTATAATATATTATCGTAATAACTTTGCTGACTTTTAAATAGTCTAAATATTTTTAATTTCATTTTACATAGTATAAATCTAAAAAATATTGTGATCATTGTTTGTTATTCATAGGTTTGTGTTAAGTTAGATTTAAAGTGGGTAGGTACATACTTATCTCCTTGCGTGGAAACACAGAACGTACCTACATATTGGTAAGTAGAATAAGTTACTTGATTATTAAGTTGTAGAATAATAAGCAATTATTTTTTACTTTTTAGAGCATATTATTTTTTTCTCTTTTGAAGTCGGTTTTTTTTGTCAAAATTTTTGTTTCTAAAAGATTCGGCCGAGTATCGCTAACGTGCTCCTTAGAATTGTTCCGTTCCCTTCCGTACCGTTACTTTGTCATGGATCCTATGCTCAGAACCTTACCAAACTTTCACCATAGTACCCTTGAAGTATATCCTTTATAATAAAAAAAGAATCATTAAAATTGGTTGGCACAATTTTGAGTTATTCACCTATTTATCGCGCACATACATAATGCACATTTAAGACTTATATCGTTTTCATAAGGATACCATCATCGTAACAGGATAAAATTAAAATGGGGCCCCACGGGAAGCACTACCTTTCAAACAAAAAAAAATTATCAAAATCCAGTGAAAAGTTATGAGGTAACAGACATATAAAAAAAAAATACAGACGAATTGATAACCTCCGAGCCGAGATGGCCCAGTGGTCAGAACGCGTGCATCTTAACCGATGAATTCGGGTTCAAACCCAGGCAGGCACCACTGAATTTTCATGTGCTTAATTTGTGTTTATAATTCATCTCGTGCTCGGCGGTGAAGGAAAACATCGTGAGGAAACCTGCATGTGTCTAATTTCAACGAAATTCTGCCACATGTGTATTCCACCAACCCGCATTGGAGCAGCGTGGTGGAATATGCTCCATACCTTCTCCTCAACGGGAGAGGAGGCCTTAGCCCAGCAGTGGGAAATTTACAGGCTGATTATGTATGTATTATTATAATAACCTCCTCCTTTTTGAAGTCGGTTGAAAACAAACAATATTAACTTAAACGTAATAAGATAAACAAACCGAACAATAAGAAGTTTAGATTGTTTCTCCTTTGGTGTTATTATTTCATAAGGTGATTATAGTACAACCGTGTTGAATATGCTTGAACGTAATAGAAATTACTTGAAATATTGAACTACTAATTTATTTGTGTAGTCATTTTAAACGATATTCACCTATTTGCTTATTTGCATAATTTATTTTCTCAGTGATGATTAATCTGCATCGGTGAAAGTATCGCTCGCCATTTTGAACTTTTTTACGTGTGTAATGTAATTTTTGTACTTTATTTATACCGTGAACGTTTGAATTGTTTACTTGCAAAGTACGAAGGAATGTTCATTGAAATTTTATCTTATATCGTAAGTTAAAACTACAGCAGATTATGATTTAAATGTAACCGATTTTAAACGATAAAAAATAATGAGCAAATAAGCTGATAACAAAACCTAATTTTGATAAATAATTTAACTATTAAGAATGTTAATTTTTTTAAGTCGTTATGTGCATTGCTACTTCGCAGAACTACACCCGCGGGTGAGAGTGGCGAGCGCGGCGGCGGGGCTGACCCGCCTCCCCCTCATCCGCCGCCGCGCCCCGCCTGCTAGCACACTCTTAACAAATAGACATATAGTGTCACGGACTTTTTTTTTATTATTAAAACAGGAATATATCTTTCATACACATTTTTTGAGTAACTTTAAACGTTTATGCTGCGCACGCATCGAAAGTCCATAAATGTGAATAATTTTCCCCGTTTTTGCAACATTTCTCACTGTCGCTGCGCTCCTATTGGTCGCAGCGTAATGTTATATAGCCTAAAGCCTTCCTCTATAATTGGACTATTCAACAAAAAAAGAATTTTTCAAATCGGACCAGTAGTTCCTGAGATTAGCGCGTTTAAACAAACAAACAAACAAACTCTTCCGCTTTATATATTAGTATAGATTTAAGTAAAACGTGATACGCGAAGCGTATATAAGGTTTATAAGCTAGTTAAGAAAACGTTATATTTAGTTATAAGTCTTAGTTATAAGAAGAATACGTTTATAATATATATTCATACTTTATAACCTACTACGGTAGAAAATATAACAAATTACGTTAAATCCACTTAAATGATTCCTACGCGGTAATCTATGAGTTTCATTGAATATTATTCCACTATGTTTGGAATTAATACTTATTATCTTACGATAAAACGACACTCTGCGACAGTGGATATAGCAACGAATAACGTTTTGCTTGCATTAGGCCGCCTGATGGTCGTGCACTTGAATTGGTACTAGAAACAGTGATTTAATGCAATGATAATCCAGGGTTTAACCCATTGACTACAGATTTCCTCAGCTATGACTGATTGACTATTTATGGGACTTTGATCCTTATTTTTATTATTATTGTTGTGGCATTGGCTACTTTATAAACACCGCAGATATGACTTGTGAAAACCACCGGACCACGGTCTAGTTTGTTGATTTATTTATAAGTCTAATCGTTGATTTGAATAACGTAGTTATTACTGTACTAGCCGCTGGACTACGATCTAGTTTATTTATAAGACTATTAGTCTTTTATACACCTCAGCTACGGCTGTGATACCTGCTGGACTTTAGTTCTAGTTCATATATTATTTAACAATGTGTTGGCACACTATAAAATTATACTTCCCATGTTCGAGGAAGGTTCGCCGATCTATGGTTGGAATCTACAGTTGACGGCGGGCGCGGGGCCAATTCAACCTCCTCCCCCTTTTATATTTTTCAAAACAGTTAAATATATAAAGATGGGTAGGAGCGACATCCTTTAGCTACTCGTAAGAGGTGTTAAAGGAAATGAGATCGGTATCTCATACAATCGATTATTATTATTCAAATTAATTAAACAAAATATTTATATTAAAAACGCATTCAAAAGATAAACTTGGTTTTATTTGATTCCTCTATAGTCGATTGTACTTATAATCTCTGACGCTCTAAAAGAACACGGTTATTACACAAAATCAACGTTACATGGATCCTAACTCACTAGAAGAAATCACGAGCCAAACCGATACTTAAATATAAGAAATATAAACGTAAAATTATATTTTAACTAAGATAGGCAGGGAATAGTCACATTACTCCGCAACACACTCGCTCCCTGAAACGTCCGATTACTCGGTATAGTTTTTTAACTTTATATTAGTTTTGTATACTTATTACCATATTTAGTATTGAGATATTTTCGTCTCATAAAAAAACAGGTCAATACTTACATAGAAGTATAAACATCTTTGTACTTAAATCACATGTTTTCCGTTGTATTAATTATAATATATCAAGTACCGAGGTTTCAGACAAATAGATTTTTAGATACGTATAATTATATTGAAAAAAAAAATGTAAAATTAAAGTCATTGTTTTTATTATAAAGCTTCTTTATTTAACGTCATGTTTTGCAAAATAGACAAATATACATCATTTTAAATCGTCATTTCACTTAAAAATTCCGCAACATTTAACAATGCTATATTACATAGGTACACATTTATATTTTCACTTATATAAAACATAAATTCACACATAGTTGTATACAGTGACACGTAATAAAACGACAAAGTAACATATTCGATATTATTCACAATAAATAATTAATTTTGTTCAATTAATGAAATTCTAAAATAATTTACAATGGTTCACGAAGTTACAAATCTAATTATTGTCGTGGAGCCTTCTTTAATTTTATTCCAATTAATGGAAATAATGATATAATGATAATATTAAATAAAGTTGTTAACTTTAACGTAATAATTCTTTGGGTGTATAATTTGAATGCCAAAGAGTCAAGAAGCCATAAAAGATTATACTTTACAGATGTTAAAATGAAATCTTATGTAATAAAACAAATTATATATAAAAAAAGCTACACCAATTTTTTAATACTTAATATAGAAGAATAATACAATATAAAATAATATGTTATATTAGTACGTACAATAGATTTATTAATGCTTAAATATATAAAACAATAATCTGAAAATATACACCAAATTAAATATAAAGAATATATTATGTATACTAAATATGGATAAGCAAAAAACAACTAAAAACAGTTACCAAAACCACATTCGTTATCGAAGCTAACAAAAAATTAAATTAGCTATTATTATAAAACATAACACAATTTCAGTTTATTTAAACCTAGATAAATACTAATTATATGATAATTTAATAATAAAAATAAATTAAAAACTTTTACATCTATATATATCTTACGGAGTTCGTTAATTACAATATTATGACTAGCTCTCACAAAGGAAATTAATCGCACCATACATTTTCTAGTATAACCTACCTTTATGGCACTAAAGTTGTCTTATAAAGTCCTATATCTAAACAAAAGGGACTCCATTTGCTCTTAAACACTAGAACCATTAACATCTTGGTCACGGGTTCCTATTTTATAAAAATATGTATTTCCTTACAACTAATATTAACAATTAGTTACAACAAGCTGTGAGGTCCACTGACCACTAAGGCGTAACTTATTCGATCTAAATCTGTTTGAATAGTCAGGATTTTGAAGAAAATATTAACTATTTCGCTCGTGAATTAATTAATTAATGTACAATCGAATTAATATTGTAATTTATTCATATCTTCACCTATCGAAATGTTGGTACTTAGATAAATTTCCATAATTATTGTATTACTATATATAGTGAAGTTACGCCCAAGTGTAGATATGGCCTAACGCAACGATCGGTAACTTCAACGAAACACATTCAGCTACTTATTTCACGAAGCAATTTATTTAATTGTGCATATGTTGAATTAGTAACAGATATAGGAACAAAAGTACATTATTAATGTAATAGTGAAGACGTACAATAATGTATAAGATATATAAGTAAATTATTATCATCTAAGAAAATAACTTTAATATTTCACGAATATATTCTATGACAGTTTAATTATTAAGAAGGCCTCAGGAAAGCCAGCAGAAATAGCCTCCGGTAATCAAAACGACCATATATATGTAGCATATGAAAAGGCCTTTAAATTGAGTACGAAACACTAAGAGAGGCTATCAAATACCAAACAAAGACTGTATGTATGACTGTACTTAACTTGTTATATTATAAAATGAATTTTAAAGAGAAAAGCGATTTTTTCAAAAGGATTAAATAAGAGGAAAATTTATTATAAAACGGAATTTCTATTTTCATTGTTATTTTCTTACCTGGTCTGGAAACAAATACAAATTATTCTCTTGGTCCATTTACCTGGCACGCATTGTTTCATAAACATATTACTATTCAGAGGAACAATGCGCTTTATCACAAACTTTACTCCTTCTGGGTCATTTCTTGAGGAACTTTGCGAAAACAGTATAAGTAATCGTGAGAATACGGTGAATATGCAAATAAACAATTTAAGGCGTATCACAGGAATAACATTTTCATTTAGTTGAATTATTATGTGTTTTTCTAGTATGTAAGACTTTATTTCGGCTTAAAATCAAATGTAGATTGTGAATTGTAAGCGTATAAAAATTATAACTGTTTGATGATTTTTCATTCAAATATATACTTTAATGACCGCAAGGAATACGAATGATATTTAAAATGAACGTATATAATACACAATCACAAATACACACAAATGGTACCCGAAAATCATGAAGTAACACATACAATCGCATTAGTAAAGAAAATGAAAGAAATGGGTCCCAAAATTTTCATACACCAAAACTGCATTTGATGGCGTACCCTAAAATCCAACCAATGGATAATACTGCTACTGGTATCAGTCTCGGTGTCGCTCACATTGATTTATTCCATACAAATGGTCCATTTCCATAGTTCATTGTAATCACACACTAAACGTAATCCCTCCGGCCCGACCCGCAGTCGATACTATTTCTGTCACTTACTACTGATACCTCTGAATCGTCTTTTTTTCTTCTACAGGTTTTACATAATTTTGAGAACTGTTGAAAACAAAAATTATTGAATTAATTCAAGTTGAACGATTGTTTGACATTATGATGAAGTCTTTGGTAAAACATTGTGTCTAAATATTACAAAATGTGTTTCAAATTTACTTGGTGCTAGAGCTTTGTGAAAACCCGTGCCAATATCTATGGGCAGTGGTGATCACTTACCATAAAATGGCTCACAAAAATGGCACAAAAACACGATTATTCAAATAAATGCTTATTTAATAACGGAAAACGCCAATCGCTTTACTAAGCTTATCTTTGTGTATTATTTTACGAAAGTTTAATATGGAATGGATAAAAGTACTAGCATTATTCGGATTCTTTACTTATTTAATGTAATAGACCAAAAATGTATGTAATTTACCAGTAACAATTTTTAATGAAAATAAGTACTAATAATAATTAAATAATACCTTAACAAAAGAACGGACGGGTTGTTGCAGGACGAAGATGACGAATATGACGACTCCCTGCAATGCGTTAATTAGATCGAAGATAGACCATACAGACACAGCTGCCGTGCCTGCTCCTGCAGCCCAGGACACCACTTCCAACACCCAGGATAGGCCCATGATCACCGATAGAAGACAGCACGTGCGGAATCTATATTCGATGATATTAAAAATATATAAAGAAATATAGGAGAATGTCACGATGTACTTTTTGGCTCAGATTCGAAGTTTAGGTGCTTCAGAGATATGTACATATATTCAGAGTCATAGAAAATTTTGTCATTTTAGTTGGCTGTTATTACTAATTATTATTCATTTAAAGTAATTAATGTTATTGTTGATTTTTATTATAAAAACAGATAGTTATCAGTTTATTATTAGAAAAAAATCATTCAGAATGTTCAGTAAGAATACATAGTACTAGATTTTATTAATTTAAACTTATATTTAATATGCGATGCAGTATTCTTCTTATCTAAACAAATTAAAAAAAAAAACAACTTACATTTTCTTATATTTCTTTAGTCTTTGATTGAAGTTGACCTGTGTCTCGCGTGGCGGTGGAGTTGATCTCTCTTGTACTGTCACAGGTTGGCCCAATACAGTACCAAGTCTCACCCAGTCATCTGTTGTACTGAAGTCTGAATGCGCTACATCTAACGCTAACAATTTCGGAATAAAAGAAGCATTTTCATTAAACAATCAATCTCACAAAACATTAAAAACAAAAAAATAATTTACTATAAATGAAATCAAGAACTTTTGAATCATTAAGTTACAGAAAAAATAATAATAAAGAAACACAGTATTTACTTTTGTCCTTAAATAAAATTAAATTTACATATCCTGTACGGTAATCAACGATTACATACTTTAGGGTTTTTTATCATACATCATATATTCTTGTATAACGTATTAAGCCTTTTCTATTAATTACTTTTAAAATAATCTTTAAATTTATTATGAACCAAAGCAATGTAAGATAGAAAATATTGAACAATTATTAAAATATTACATTAAAAAAATTCAACTTACGCGTGACATCCTTGAGTTTGTCATAATGTTTAGCAAAAGCTCGTGATGTAAACAAAAATATGACGAGATTGCTAAAGAGAATGACCGCCACAGGTCCGTAGAAATAGGGCAGCGCCGCTTGATCCGCTAAAGAAAAGAAATGTAATTAGATTTTGTGGCAAAAACCTTACTTTTATTTATTTCGCCTTCATCCGTATTGTAAATAATTTAAACGATAAATTAAATAGAAGTGCATTTTCTAACGAATTAAATCAAGTTAATTTATAATAATTTTTATATATTTAAAAAGGATAAAAAGGCAATACTAAATACTTGATGACTCACTCTTAAACCAGCAGCCTTTTACACCAAAGTTAGGTTTCAAATAGGTACTCGGTACGGCTGGCGATAAGTCCATTGTAATCGTTACAATCAGTAAAATTACAGGGAATAATATAGCGTATGCACAGTACCAAGTAAACCTACGCCTCATGCTTCTTCTGGTTACTGACGCATGTATGTAGCGCCTGGAAATAGTATTATATTAATACGATAAATAAATAACAGCCCTTAAATGTCCCACAGACATAATTCTGGACAGGATACAAATAATTAAGATCTACTTTTGTATTTATTTGGATTTCTCGGATATTTTGGAAATTAATACAAAATTAAAACAAACGAAACATGAAAAAATTACCATAATTAGACGCTTACTGTACATTTAAGTAAGTGTCGAAAAATTAAAACTATTAAAGATTGTAATCTATCCTTTAAATAAAAAAATGAAATAGATGCTTACCGTACATTTAAGTAAGTGTCAAAACACATAACATTCAGCCAAAAGAAGCAAGATACAAACGAAAACTGGATCAGATACGCTGCAATAAAAAAAATTATTAGATATCTTAAAAGATATGTATAAATCAAAATTTTCAACGAAATTTATCAATAGACTTACCCATTATATTACAAGCCGTCGCTGGAAATGCGTGACCAGCTAGCTGTGTGGCAGCTAAGCAACTAAATGCTATCGCAAGACAAATAGAGTGGCAAGCTAATGCTTTCCCGTGGGTATCCCTCAATTCAGTTATGAATATATAAACGCATGCCGTTACTATTAGAAATGGTACTGATATGATTAGACCTGAAAACGTAATAAAAGTTAGATTTGAATATTCAAACATTTCTTATTATGCATTATTTAGTTTATTTTGCTCGACATTTTGTCGCTAACGATTAAAAATCTAAGTTCACACATAAAGCACATAAATAACTCAGTTGTGTTTTTATGTATTAGATTGATATTTTTTCAGAGCCACCTCGGCTCTTAAAGTAGTATTTTCATCACATATACTTGTATTATTATATATATATTATACTTGTAGTATTACTTACCCACAGCATATGCAATAAGAGTAGCTGAAGTATGCGCTTCTTCTATAGGTGAAGTAAAACACACTAAAGGAAGAGTAATTCCTGCTGGGTAAGATTCGTTCCAGAATGTTTCCATACAAAAATCTCTATTACCGAGAAGTGGCGGTTGACTGAATGGTACGAATAGAGAACCATTGAACAAAAGATAAAATTCATCTTTGCTGAATTTTTCAGGTTCTAGTTTATATCTGTAAATAAAATATGCATTAATACAAGAATAAAATCAATTTTGAATAAATACATTTTTGTATTTATTAAGTTAATTTTACCGAACAAAAGATCAAAGAATATAATTTAGATAATTTGATTATGGTTCAAGATTATGAGAATAACCTTAAAGAGACTTGTATTCTTGTTCTTGTTAAACAAAATTACCAACATGTTGAAGCAGTTACACAGACGTAATTACCTATCGTAAGTACAGGGGTTTCCAACGATCGTCTCAAATACGTTGCTATCATAGCTCCAAATGTGTGTTTCGTTCGCTTTATGGAAAATCGGTTGAAAGGTGAGCGTGGATCGAGAACAAACGGATTTCAACTTTCCATCTTCATCAAAAGATATTGAGAGATTTTGGCCGCTCGCACAGCATTTTGGTACCACCGGCAATTGTTTCTTGACTTCCTCATCCTGTGAAAAATTTGAATAAATCAGATTTACGTAAATTCTGAAGTTACGTTGAATCAACATCAATTAGGCTAGCCACATAATAGGCAATTTACTAAAAGGACAAGTTAATTTGGTTGTCATTTAAACAATGATATATGGTACGGATCATATGACAAGTGCCTAATCAGAATTCAAGGCGAGTATTTGATCTTTTGAGGTATTCATGAAAGAAATTTGACTGAGGCTAGCTGACGCAATGTTTGCGTTTAAAATTGGTCACGTAAGCGACGAATATCTTGAACTTAAATTCGTACTTTGAAATTACGTTATGTTTTAACTTTATCCTTATTTTAACTAAAAACATAAAATAAACAATATTCTTTAGAAATTCTGTTATATGAAATATTTAGGGATGTTTCATTGAAAATAAATAGCTTACAAACCGAATAAATAATTCACTAATTTCTAGATTTTATATTCAAATCTCTATACTAAAAATGATGTTATGAATATTTTTAAAATTATGCTAATTTCGTAAATTTATTTATGAATAATTTAAAACTTAGTATTGTTACTAGATCAATATACATTATTGTGCATTCTTTGGCGCAAGGGCCATCCTTCACCGGGAGAATTTGCCTGCAGTCGAGTAAGTTGTTTTTTACAATGTCGGACAAATTCTATCATTAAAGGCACACTCTGAGGCTCATTTCTTCTCACTTACTTATGTAATGCTCGAATCAAAACTGTTACAATACAGGTGAATCATATTGAAATCCAATATAGTAAAGTTGATCCAATAAAGGACCATCCTTTATATTATACAGGTTTTCCTATTATTTGTGATCCCTATAATTTTCAAGGACGTTTCATTATCAAATTGTAACCATGTGATGCATAAAAAAATATATAAAAAAGAGTGGTCTCAGTATTTGTTGATTACTAGGCAGGATACGTATAAATTTAACTGTACTTTACCGATATACTCTGTAATGAAAATAGTGGAAAAGATATTATAAATATTGAGTTTTCTGTCGCTACTCTTGGTAGAATCTACTTTCCGAAACGGTGTTAAGTTTACATTTAATTCAACGCTTCCATGGTGCTTTTATGAGCCTACTTAAATAGAGAAAAAATTTGATTTTATACCCATACAACAGAGAGTATTTTCAATATTATTGACGGTCGTATAAAATATATTACTTATATATTTAAAGTATAGTAAAATAAATGAACAGTTAAACTAGTAGTTATCTGTAGAACTCACTCGTGAAAGACACCTAACCAATTAGTATCAACATAAAGCAACCATTACGACATTCACTGTTCTCGTTTACTCGAAACCGCGTCACAATTACGAATAGCTCGCCGTAATCCAGCACTAAATATTTCTACGAAAATACTTAATGCTGAGCATTTAAATTTCTTAGAACAAAAATTAATTAGTAACATAATCAAATGAATATAAAATTAAAATACTATTAAATACAGATAACTTAAAAGTGTGTTTTTTTTCGGATAGCAGTCGTAGATTCTCCTTGTGGTATTTGTTCGCTCATAGTCATTAGCAATACAAGAATCTTACACCACAATCTTAAAACACATAAGCAGTTACACTGGCAACTAGAAGATCTGAGATCTTTTATGTATAGTTCCTGTAATTACACTGTCTCACTCACCCTTCAAATCAGAATAGAACACTTCAGAGTAATTATGTTTGGTGGTAGAAGAACAAGTGTATGAAAGAAATGTACAGCCACCCACACTGATCTAAAAAGACTCACAGTTACAGTATATTAATACTATTACTCCTTTATGAGTTAAGTTATTGATCAAGGGATACTCGACATGTTACACAGCTAATGCGGTAAATTGCTTACCTCGATGTTCAAAAAACATCACGGATTAAAACCTTATTTTATAATATTACCAGTTATAACATACAATAACGCTAATCACTCAGTAATAACACGTCCCAAATGAACCAAAAACGTCGTAATGCTATGTAAATGTCAATTTATTTACAAGGAAAACAAAATCATCTTTATGTTAATACTTAAAAGTTTGTTTACATTACCGAAAATTAAGTAGTCATTATTAATATTTTTAACTCTCCACGTTTAAAGCAGACGAAGGGAGACCTGGCAGAAATGATCCACCGAGCCACCTCGCAAGCAACAGCTAACTGCACAATAGATATGTCTAAGTATGAGCATAACACAGGAACACTTACTATTCCCTAAGTTTTATAATGTGACTGAAGAAAGATCAGGCATAGGACTAAATTATTTACAAAGTATCAAGGCCTCTTTTTCTTCGGCCTACCAAAAAAATTTTAACAGTGTCCCGGAGATAGTAAAAACTATTCCGTTTTTAATAAATTTTACCGTCCCTAGTTAAAATTTGAACCCAGGACATCAGGATCAACAGTTTAAAACGTTAGCTATTAGACCATGAGGTACAGCATATGCAAATATTGAGATTAAATTGAGGTTATCAATTTTATGGCAATCCTTATAATATTAAATAAAATTTAATATTTGAAAGTTATAACGTATTAGATTTTAAAAAACGATTTATTTTCAATTTCCAAAAGCAAACATTATATTTATATATACTTACATACTTTCTAATGCTTCTTTGTCTATAAAAAATAAACAATTAAAAAACGAAATGTCTTAAAGCAGACGTAACAAAACTACAAACGTAAACATTGGTCGAGAATTACAACCTCCGAGTCGCTTATTCGTAAAGTTAAAAACTTCTCAGCTTTAGGAAACGTTGGAACAATTTGTTTTATACGGGTTTATACGAGTTTTTCCTTTCTCTAAAAATATTCACTTCGGAACACGGGAGCTCGTGACGTCACTGTCAACTAGCGAAACAATCGCGACAGGAAACACCGTAAATATTTACTTCTCCCTCGAAAGTTTCAACGTTGCTCAATTACGGTTATTTCGAGATGCGAACTTGAGTAAATTTCCCTGTACATGCATTATTATTTATTTATAACAGGAACGCTAACGGACAAATGGACCAGCTTGCTGTTCGGGCACAGAGGTAAAGTTTGTTGGTCGAAGATGTTGTACCATGTGCCAGTAAACATACTGACTAATTCACCTATCAAATCGCCATGTGAAATATTATGTAGTGACGGTAGAATAACTGATGTGCGTGGTTAATTCAATTTTAAGTCTCTTTATTCAATGTCAATTGACGACTGTCGTGTCTTCTCCCCCTCGGGTGAGGTAACCTAACACTTGTGCTAGGTACCCTATGTGCTCTTTTCTGTACCTCTGACAACGTCAACGGAAATATCATGATGAACGGTTGAGTAGTTGAGATGTGAAAGCGCAACATACAAATAAAGAAACTCACTTTTGCATTTATAGTTTTATTATATATTTTTTTTAATTTGCAACAAGAGCCGAGATGTCCCAGTAGTTAGAACGCGTGCATCTTAACCGATGATTGCGGGTTCAAACCCAGGCAAGCACCAATTTATTTTCATGTACTTAATTTATGTTTATAATTCATCACGTGCTCGGCGGTGAAGGAAAATATTGTGAGGAAACCTGCATGTGTCTAATTTCAATGAAATTCTGCCACATGTGTATATCACAGACCCGCATTGAGCAGCGTGGTGGAATATGCTCCAAACCTTCTCCTCAAATGGAGAGGAGGCCTTATCACAGCAGTGGCAAATTTACATGCTGTTAATGTTGAAAATGATGAAAAATTAACATCATTAAAGCCAGAAGATCGATCGTAAAAATACAGAGAATATCATTCAACGTCAACGACAATTGGTAATCTGAATAAACAACAATTGACTTTAATTAGTGTAAAATTAAGAAAGATTGTTTACAATGATAATATTACGGTAAAATACTTATATACTTGAATTATAAACGATGATTTCCAGTCTATATATATCTATAGTATTTGTGCTTACAATTCATCCCGCGCTCGAGAATACACACTATTATATCGTTACAAAGCCTGTATCCGCCTAGTGGTAAAAAGCAGAGGAATTAGAAGAAAGTAGATACTTCTTTCGTTTATTTAGTACCTCAGATTGTTTTCAATTTAATAATTCCAAGAAATCACCGCCTTAATCCAGCGGTTCTTTATAATGCTTTCATTTAAGCAGCCTTATCTAATTTCGTGATACGCTTGGTATTTTGGTTCGCGATAAAACGATAAGATTCTTGATATTGATATGAATTCGATATGAATTGCAAATAACGTTATCTAAATTAATTAAATCAACCGCTACTGAATTTATTTATATCTGAAACAAATTTAAGTATTTACACATGTTTTAGTTAAAGGAAAAAATTTAGTATTAGCTGTTAACGTCTCATAGTTGGGCAAAGGTCTCCTCTTCCTTTTGACGAGAGAAGAACTTTGCCTTTGGAATTTACACAAAGGATTGGTGGTTGAAATTTTAGTTAACTATGTCAATAGAGCTCTATTTTTTTTTTATCATTATTATTTTGAATGGATCTTGTGTTTTTTTGGACTTAAATATATATGTGAATACATAAATTATTTCACCCAGTAATTCAATTTTGGCTTAAAACTTTTTTAATTTAGAAAAAGCTTGACACGTTCTTCGTTTCAAACTTTCGTCTGGAAATTTTACGTCAATCAAATATACAAAATAACAAAGGGTTCTTACAAAGGTTGGATTCATTTAATAAGCAACATTCTACAGCTCTTTGAAAAACTTTTATACATTTTTTTTTAAATATCTTCCTCTTGTGATTTAGTGAAAGTCAATTTTTATTGAGATAGAAAACGACAGCACATTTCCATATACAGTTGAAAAGAAACACATGTAAATAATACCAATAATAGTAAATAGTATGTACCTAATAATATAATCATTGAACAATTATTTACTCCAAAACATGCACATTCCATTTATGTAAATCTATGTATGATTATACGGTATATATCATTTCTTTCTAGAAATACGTACATAAAAATGTCTACGATACGATGGTCTTTCCTCTGGTCGAGAGAACATAAAGTCTCAAATTTATTGAGTATAGTGACAATAGGGGTAAGAAGAAAGAACTAATCTCGTAACGTTCAGTAACACGGGAAAGTATACGCTTGTACTTTGGAACTGCAAGAATAAATACAAGAACCAAGATGGCCCCGTAACTAGAACACGTTGAAAAAACAAAATCGATAACTTTACACTGATTTTCTTTTAAACTTTAAATTAATAATATAAAAAGATCAAAATAGTAAATTTCTTTATAAATGTGAAAATAGATTTAGAACATTTAATGCAAAATAAACTTTTATTTTAAACGGTCAATTATAAGGTTTAAAAATCGATTTCCATCACCTTTCATTCATATGTCCTTGAGCAAGTGACATAACTATATTATTTCTATACATTTTGATATTTTCTACAAACGAGTTCGTCTAACGATACATATGATCTTTTACTGATGAAGTTTCAATGAATGCTTTCATTATATATTAAATGGCAAAACATAAAATCATAAGCCGCCGTTCTCACAGGCGCGTAATTTCTTGGAGCTTTATACGGATATATAAATATAAGGAGGAATACTCACAGTTGTGTCACAGTATTTTTAAAACAATGTTATGTATATTCAGTTACATTGATCATTTTGATGGAATCAGTGATAATAGTTTTATATACGTGGACGTAAGAATAAGCTTATAACGACAATTTTCCGACACCGCAAAGTCAATAAATCCTTCTTGAGACCAAGTATTCATTTCTATAATAAAATTCTGCAGATATACTTTGAATTTATGAATTAAAATATTTTTTTTAAAGAATCACTAATAATTAAAGCATATTAGTCAATACAATATTATATAGATGATGAAAAAACGTGGAGGTAAAATTTGTTGACTTGCGGGTAGGATATACGTACTAATAGTAACTAACATAAGTTATTCTCAATGTCGGAAAACGGTAACTACTGAGTTTCTTGCCGTTTCTTGGTAGATTTTCGTTTCGAAACGAAAGTAGCTTTTCTAAATATGGTTTGAAGAGGTCGCTTAGCGTATTTCAAATTATAATATAATCCTACCCATGTTATAATAGGGGACACACAGCAATATTTTATAGTTGGTTATCTGTTACACATACATTAATAATCGAAGAATTCTCGTCATGTTTCGGAGAGACTATAGAACCCATCTTCAAGTAGAGGGGACGTAATTGTATTCATAAAAATATATCGTTTAAATTTATAATCATATACAGGTTGTCCCGGAATGCGACGTCAAGGCGGTACCGGGTGATAGGCCAGGTCATAACAGTTATCAGAAAAATCCAAAAAAAAATCTATGTCATGTATTATAAATTTAATGACAATAAAAGTTATGATTATCCGTATACAGTATAAGGATAATCATAACTTTTATTTGCTTTGCAATTTATATTAGATTTCGCTTTTTTTAAATAGTTGTGTATTTAAATAATATAGATATTGACTTAAAATAATTTATATTAATATATATATATATATATATATATATATATATATAATGGGGCGCGGTTACTTTGGTTGTTGATTTGGATAATTAATGAATCGAGTAGTTGGCAATAATGTTTTATGGCTGATTTACTTTTAAGAGCGGGTCACCCCGAATGGAGTGGTAAGTGTCATGGCAACGCGAGTCGTTATGTTTTGACAAGCTACTCGAATGCGATGGTTGCTTGCAAACCCATTTGCTCTTAATCGAGATGAATTATTAGTCTACCAAATGTCGGATCAATCCCCGAATCCAACTGTTCGACATCCTGTTCCTCCGACATATATATATATTTTCGATCCATATAAATGAAACCGAAATCGTTATTTTGAACATTTGCGGTCGATCAATAGTGCGAGTATAACAAGAGGAAAATCATTAGAATTTAACGAAAACGTGGAGATCGCTATTTGTGTTGCAATAAAACCTTAGGAAATGAGCTCTCTATCTAACCAAACCTATAAATTAAAGCGGATTGACTTCGAATAGTCTTAAGATTCAAGAATGTTTCTTCTAAAGCTTCTAGATCCTTAATGTAGATTTGCCTTCAGTCTTCACATCTCTTTGAGTATTATCTGAAGAAACTCTGACTTAGCGTAGTTGATAATTGAGTACTTCACTGAGAGTAATTTGTTCAAAAATAATGAATTACGAGAATTCAGAACTTGATTACTTTAGTTTTTAATTAATTAAATATAATCAAAACAAAATTAACAAAAACCTGCCTGCATAGAAAACTAATTGCGTAATTTAAGATATGCAACTAAAGTCTCCTTAATATTCTATTGCCTATATACTAAGCTGTGCTGTGTTATTAATAAGTCTCTACTGTCTATTATATATTTACATATATATATGACTATACATAATATGTATTGATTGTAGCAATTAATATACATTTGATATATTCAACTTGAATTATGATATCAGTGTTAATGTATCAATATATCCGACAGTCTTGAACTAGATAAAGGAATCCCTGGGAATATTCTTTGACGAGAAAACAAGGTCCGATTTTTGTCTCAGTACAATAATAAGTCGTAACAATAAAAGGTCGACATATAACATCCATTTTAGTTCAACTGTTTGACATTACAGAGCAAGCTGAATGTCATAATCGTTCCATATGACAATGTTTATTTCAGAGAAACTGATTATTTCATAGACCAAGCGTCGATCTTAAAATTATACAGGTATCTATTTTGCATAATAATTAAATTATTTTTACTTTACAAATTTTACTTAAGAATTTAATATAAATATAGCATTTATACGTATAAATATATTTATTTATTGTTATTTCTTTTTATGATGTCGGTTGGCAGGCAAATCAGCCACCTGACGGTAAGCGGTCACCACTGCCCGTAGACACCAGTGCGGTAAGAAATATTAACCATACCTTACAATACTAATGCGCCACTAATTTTGGGAGCTAGAATGTTATGTCCCTTGTGCCTGTAGTAACACTGGTTCACTCGCCCTTCATACCTGAACATAACAATACTAAGTATTGCTGCTGGGCGGTAGAATATGTGATGAGTGGGTGGTACCCCCAGACAGGTTTGCACAAAACTCGACTAGTATAAAATGAAATTTAAATGTAATTATTTTTTACTGTCTAAATATTGTCATAAATCATTTTTTATTTAAATTTGTGTTTTCCCGTAAGTGGCTTTGCATTTTAAAATTATTTTTTGTATGTTACATATTGTGTTATTGTGAAATATAAAGTTGTTGGTTAACCAAATAAAGAGGAAAAAAAAGGTTTTCCGAGCGTATTGTATTACATTGAGATTAATTGAAAGCACTTTTTTCGATAACACTGCGCGTTTTATGATGTAATTTTATTTATGTAACTGTAACAGGGCTTTATTTTCTATTTATACGACACAAAGGTGATATTTTGTGAAAAAAAAAATCTAAGCAGTTAATTCTAAATGATAAGAAAATGGCATATGTAATACTTATCCTCAAATCTCTGATACCTGAAATTTTGTTGGGGACAAGATTAAATGTAAATTTGTTAAAATATTCATTACCGTGTATTTCAAAATTTACGTACATATGGATTTTTGTTACACACTTGAACGCTTGGAAGAATTATGATTACACGTAGGCGTACAAGTCAATTATTTTGTGAAAAAGGGATAACGATACCTTATTTATTTACTTTTAAATGATCATCTACATTATACAAGACATTTCACAAATTAAAAAATTAAAAAGGTAGACAAGGTGGTGAAGTATATTTAAAACCTAAATTTAAAAATGAATTATTTTCAATAATAATTTGTTAAATTTAGAAGAAGCTCTATGTGTTTACACAAGATAAATCATTTTTAATTACAATTCAATATACATTTACGATATCAATATAATTATACATTCCACTATCCGTTCCTGTACTATGTTAAACCCAATTATTACCAATAAATGGTTCGTGAATATTATCATAATCATTCTTATACAATTTTATTATTTAAGCTAAAAAATAAGATAAAATAAAAACATGTAATTCGAAGCAAAGAATGCACTTTAAAGTTATATATAAAAACGTCACAGATTCTTCCATAATAAGTCTTTAATAAAGAAATCCAGTGATGTTACACTTGACTGTTACTGAGAAACCATTGAGTAGTGACAGGCATTTGAATGAACGTACAGACATTTGCTGAGCACGTGGCCAGGTAATAAGAAAACCTCAAGTACTCGAGTCACGTTTAGGTTACGTTGAAATAAGTAGGATAACAAGGAAAGGGGTAAACAGCGTCAGAAGTCTCGGTTAAGGCGAACGTATTTGGCAATAAATGATATATCGCAGACGTTGGAATTCTTTATTTTATATAAATAAGGGTTAGTTTAATAATAAAAAAAATCACAAAATTCGTATAACTGAAATGTTTTTTGTTCAGATATTTTTTTAATATATACCAGAAAAAGGTTTAGTACATAAAACTATAATGAATAAAAAATACGTCATTATTCATATAACATAATAGACAATATCCAGGTTATGGATGCCTTAATTTGCTATTTTAATATAAGGACTCACTGAGCCTGTATAAGGGTTTCCTTATTTCATTGGGTGTTTACTCAAGGTTAAATCCCATGGTTGTCAACGTAATGAAAATATAAGAAAATATTTTTTCTTTTTTAAAATATGATCTGTTGGGCCAAGGTGATTTATCGGATGACAGTCAAATTCCTTTGCCTGCCTTAATAAAAAAATCAAGACGGATGCGGTGACACATGACAGAAGTGAAACATAAGCATTAGAAACGTCAAATTATATAAAAATAACAGTACAGTACAGTTCAGAATAGTCAAGCTTTGCGGTAAAAACGTTACATATCAAAACTTTATGATAGCTACAGAAGCATGCACGACCCAGCATCTTGATTTTTGTTTACAAAGTTAGAATGTATCTAATGATACCCGATACATCCCATTCTGTTAATAATTTCTGGGATAAATAAATCCACCATAGTTTTCAACTTGTTGAGCTGTCGTGTAAAAAGGGTTAATTTGTATGAAACTATTATTTATTTACAAAAAATTCTGTAGATATATTCCAATCATAAAATAAATAACTGAGAAACAACAGAATGAAAGATTAAGCTTGGAATAATTTAAGTGTCATTTCAAGTGAAGGGTTCCATTTTTCAAAGGTTTTTTTTTTAATATATCTGCCAACAGGACATGGGTTTCTAGGTCACTTATATTACATGCAAATATTTTTACTATAATATAATTTTTAAAAGATACATTATATATAATATCCCTTGCCGAAGTTTGATTTTATATTGTACAGTAAAATTTTGTTTATGTCATTTATGATGTAAAATTGTTGTAATTTCTTGATCATTAAAATTGTGAAATTAATATTCATGTGACAATAAAATCGAAATCAAAATACTCCTTGATCAGTTAGGATAATTAAAGAGCTCTTAAATTGTCATAATCAGATAATGATATTACTATAAATAGTTTCGTTGTGTTGTTATTGAAGCGATTGCTTTTTGTAATAGATCTTCAGTAGTGCCTCATTATAGTAAGTTTACACTCTCGTGCTTCGGAATGCATGTAAGGCCATTGTTTCTACGCCTAAGTTATTCATGTCGGTTTGCTGTCCCATTCGATTATAGGAGTGAACCTGAGTTTCTGCATACACCTGTTCTGTATATGTTCTGTGTTACTGACTTGTTTCCGTTAACAATGGTTGTCATGACCGAAATAGGTTAGGATCAAAGGGCATCTTAAGATTTATACCAAAGAGGTCGAGAGTTTTTAATACAGAAGTCTGTAACTGAGAATTCTCAGAAATACGACCTCATATTAATTATGAATCTATACTAATATTATTAATGCGAAAGTAACTCTGTCTATAACGTTTTCATGCCTAATCCACTGAATTTGATAACATTTGGTATGAAGCAAGCTAAAACACCAAGGAATTACATAGGCTATTTCATACCTAACACAAAGCCATCGCAGGCGACAGCTAGTATGAAATAAATTATTAAACTTTAAATCTAATTATATTCCAAAGCATTTAATAGTCTGTTGCACCTCATGCAACTTTTTGTTTCAATATTGTAATTTTTAGTTTTAAGTTTGGGTGCAATAAAGTATAAATAAATAAATAAATAAATAAATAGTCTAGTATTCCGGTGTACCTAAATACAGGTGCATTCTCTATTCCTACACCCTCACAATTCTTTATAACGACAATCCAACACGATCAGGCGCATGATCAATAGCTCTACGTGACTTGCGAGGAACAAGAGTGTAACACAACCAACTCGGAGCTGCTACTAAGAATTACTGGACATAAAAATCCAATATAAGATTTATTGGCTCGACCGAGTCGTATAAGCTAGCTGCTAGACAAACGAGGCAGTTTAATTTTATAATACTACGAGCAAAACCCGACATAGGTTATCCAGCGTGTATATATATATTTAGTTATCTATATTTGGTGAAAGGTGCTGTGGCCTACGATAGTTAAGTTATGTGTGAATAAATTTTCTCTGTCCTGTCTATTCTCCGTGAATCTCAATTTCAATTATAATCGGTCGAACTTAACTAAATATTGATACTAACATACCTAGATTTTTTGTTTCTTATAAAGTTAGATAGCAATTTTACAGGCACGGTGCTAGTTAGATATAAAACCGTGACTTCGTAATGAGATCCGTCGCATCTCGACAATTAGCTCATAATTATATTGTAATAAAAACGTATTCCTGCCTCTTTCGTAAACGACTTCGGACATTTTAATTGAATAAACCAGAACTTGAGAATTTCACCGCGTATTTCGAGAAAGTATTTTAATAGGACGTTTTGTGGAAATGCAGTCGAAGGAAAGATAAGGCAAATTAATTTCTTTTATTTCTGATTATCTGACGTCGCAATCTCTCGCCGCCCTAATATATATCGCTTAGCATTTCTGCTCTAGACAGCTGTGTTTGTACTTAAAGATATTTATTTCGGCACTTTGGCCAGTATCTTTGCGGAGAGAATACTCATATTAACAGAATTCTATCTAGTGAGAGTAAATTCGGTGCGTTGAGGCCTCGGGGCAATCTCTTTAAGTGGCCTCCGTAGAGACCCAGCCTTATCGGACTTTATTAGTTATTTATTCAGAGTTAGATCCCAAGGTTTGAATTGTCCTCCATGTGAATTGTATTATTTTTCTTGAGCTCCGATGATATGCGATAGTGAATTAATTTACATAAAAAATATTAATTTTAATCAATTTTAATATTTTAATTATATAGGTTATTCTCTTAAATCTTTTAATACGATTGCCTTTTTTTAAAATAACATAAAGTTTTTATTTGCGTTGAAATTATTTATATTACTAATTAATACGTTAAATATTTAATACTCCTCCATATCCATCCATCCATCTACATAACTTTTATATCGAGACATCATTCGATCAAAATTATAATATCGACTACCAATTGTGACAGCATCGTTACGTCAGATGACTGTCCCTGATTTGTACAGGAATCTAACTGGCCCTCATCTCGCCTTCTTCAAGTTTACTTTTATTATATGACATCTGTCACTTACTTCAATATTAGAATACTTGGAATGCCGTGGCTTCGAATGTCCACTCAATCTCACTATGTGATCTAAAGCCATCAATTTAGTTAACAAAATAAACAAACTTTATAGAATGATTTCTTTATAAATGCCAAGTCATTAATAAGTTTTCTAAATATTTAAATGTTCGTATATCGTTTTACGGTTACATCTTTACATAAAAAGAATGATACAATAATGTTGTGAAGAAATAACCATTCATGATACCCGCATCTCCTTAATAGGCTTAACAGTGGAACAATAAGACAATATCTTCCGTGTTCCAATTCCGTGACGTATACGGCGTCCATAAAGCGGCTCCCATAAAATGTGTATTTAATAGCGTGTATTGGCTTATCTCGAGACATGACGTGATATCGACGTACGGCCGGTAGCCCGACGGTGACAGTAAGAGATAACAGGCGCCCACGCAGCGAGCCCTCAACCACAATATAAATCACGTTTCACGACAACCCAGTTCCCAGAATGGCGCCTAATTGAAAGAAATTTTATTTCCGAACCATGAAAAATATGATAATACAACTTTGAACGGTCGTTATTTTGAGAAATGGTTGAACGGTAAGGTTTTATATGATCGCCCACGTGTACGTCAGTACGTTGTACGATATGCGTCAGAGGAATCACATCTGCAACTCGTTATGTTAATTGTGTAGTATCATTGAACCCTAGAATCATGTCGTGAGGATTTATAATAAAACAAGCCGTAACATATATTCATCGACGTCTCTTGTGGAGTTTATTTGATTGCGTCGTCTTGTTTATTTATACTCATTATTCAAACAGTAAAATGTTGGACGAAAACGTTTCATAAATCACGGCAGTTGCTAATAGCATTATTTCTAATGTAATATAAATTAATCAAATAATTTATGTTTTTGTCGTATGTGAATTAATTTGTGTTAACATTATTTTCTTTTTATTCTGGTAACACAAAAAAATAATTAAATACAGATCTTAACGACGCTCCCTAATCTACGATCTGGTCAAAAGATCACTGTTAGAATGAAGATTGATTACTAATTTTTGATTGTAGTGCAATGATGGATGGATAGCAAAACAATTACCAAAAAAAAAATTAATTTACTCTACAGTGACAGGAAACATCGTGCAAAAGCCTTTGTTGGATAAAATTCTGCCACATTTGTATCCATAACCGATATTGGTGCAGAAATAAATATAGTTTTTTTTTTAAACTATTGCCCAGTAGTGGAACGTTTACATTACTTTAAGCTTTTCTAATGCTTATTTATATTTTTTATAATTTAAAAATTGCAGACATTTGTAATACACACATACAAACAAACACACACACACACACATACATATATACGATAAGAACATAACCACGTGCTTTGTAGTGGCGTGGTGAAATAAGCTCACCTCCTCTCTTTCAATTTTACTTTTTTCTCATTTTATAAAAAAGTGTATTACTCCGTGCTCGTCATGTCGACCAACTAGCATCCTACGGTTATTTGTTAATACGTACAAATGCGGGGGCGTGTGACGAATTCAATCACATACGCTTCTTTTCAAACTATCTTAATATCGCTTCACAAATAATATTACAGAATGATAAGGTTGAAAAAGATGTACTTACATTACAAACTTCTATACTTTTTTAACAAAAAAAAAGTTAGAGATTTTGTATACCATCCAACATCATAAATGCTCAAAACCAAGATGGCTACCTCTTGGCATGAGACCTTTTCAACCAATAGACAATGATGTTGTACTTGAACTGTTTTTTTTCATGTAGATATTACTGTTAATATTAAATTATTCCTCTTCATTGACAATCGACAATAAGAAAGAAGTATGACTAAAAGCCCTTCACACTGATCCTGTAATGCTATATTATCTATCATGATTCGCAGCGTATCGTCGCACGCGTCTTTAACTAGCGCTTAGCGAAACTATATGGCGAGTGGCTATCCAGCTTTATTTAGAAAAGATATAAAATTTGTTTGTCGTCTGTCGTCTACAAATAGAGCCCTATAACAGGCGCCCACGACAACCGGTAAATTGCATCATACAGTTCTAGACCACTTCCTTGGACTCTGATATATTTAATTATTTTGTGTAAATCGGTTCACTTAAACAGAAACTTATTTAAATAACTGATTGAATATCTTATGCTCTGATGCAACAAGCGACTGAGATTAAATTATGAAATTTGGATGTTAGTAAAACATTTGTATGATTGTAATAAATTAAAAAAAAAACAGTTTCGTAAAATTGACTAATCTGGTCCACCAATTTAATACAGTAAATTCATAACAAAAAAAATTTTACTCATTACGTGGTTGCAAAGTAATTAATACACTATTATACTTAAACCACTATAACAAGTATTGCTATAATCAAATAAAGTTATCGTACTTACAAAAACTTTGGCACAAATAAAAACTAAGCCGTATACAACAAAACATAAAACACAAATAAAAAAAATAAGCCAAATCACTTACAATCAATTGTGAAGGATAATTCCATTCTATAAACAAATGAAAGCGCCTAAACTTCGTGACCGTTCCGTTTATTTGAACAATAAGGCTCGTTTGAATTATTCCAATAACATCTTATAACTGTTGGTTCATAAATCCATCCTAAACTTTAACCCGTTGGAGGCGGAACGGAGAATTCAATAACATTGTGATTGTTGAGGAGATTGCACCATCCGAATACCATCTCTGTGCATTTATCTGAGGCACTTCTGTTGCATTTCCTTAGCCTGATATGCTATGGCCAATCGTGAATAAGACAGGTTAAGTTATGAAACCTATAATTGTAATTTATGTATAAAGTGTACCGAGCTGTTTCCTCGTTGATATTGAATATTATATTGCGTTTATTTTGATTGCAAACAAATATGTTGAATTAATCTTATGAGATCTTTTCTTAGGCATTTTTTGAAAGGTTTTTTGGTATTTCTTTTTAATTAAATCATTGATTTCATTGTTTATTGTTACTTAAACTCATTTTAAAACGGCAAGATTACTCAGTGGTAAAAACGCGTTAGTCTTATCCGATGATTGTCGGTTCAAACCCGTGCGAATACCGTAAAATGTTGATGTGCCTAATTTTAGTTTATACTTCATGTTGTGCTAAGCGGTAAAGGAAAACATCGCAAGAAAACAAACCCGCATTGGAGCAGAATGTTTGAATAAGTTTTGTAACTTCTCCTCAAAAGGAGAGGAGACCTTAGCCCAGCAGTGGGACTTTGACAGGCTGTTATTTTACTTTTTACTTTTTGCTGTTCATAAGCCTTCAAATTTATATTCCTAATATAAACTTAATTAAGAAACTATCTTGAAATCGAAATGCCACAATCTTCCTATCAGCACCGTTCACATGCCATTAAGTTAATTTAAAACGGGGGTGTCTCATACCATTCATACTTAACGAAGGTTGCGTTCCCGTAATACCTTATCGAAGATATCAATAAATTTTCATCAAGATAAAATGAATTTGCCTCACGCGATCCCAGCCGGCATCCATCCCGTCAAGATGCCGGTCGCGTGAAAGATAATGGAAGGTAAATATTTGCTGTAGCTGCCACAACGTAAGGGCGCATATCCATTGTTTAACGGAACATTTTACTTGCATAAGCTCGATACATGCCCCAATATTTACTACGTTGAAGTATCTCAGGCAATACTTCAATATTAAAGTAGGTAACTGCCTGACTGGCCTACTATCTAGCTTATAAGGCCAGGACTAGAGTTCAAACTCGGGATTGGGCGAATATATACATTTTTCTACGATCAAATAATGTTACAATTTGAAGTTAGGGAGTGAGCAGTATTTTGAAGGAGATATTATAGTATAATTGTATGCACTCTATTCACTCGATAATTTGATAGGTTCAATCAATCCACATATAAATTCGCTGACTCTGATATTACAATTTATATTAGTTTCGGGGTCAGATGTCCACTATGAGAGTTACTAATGTAAAAACTTTAGATTGAGAAAATACTGTAAACAAATTATATACATGAGTTTCTTGGGTGTAAATAAATTATTGTTATTATTATTAATTCAATGTGTATATGTACTACAGAAACTGAGATAAATCAGGTGCAGAAGATCTTTACGTATTTTCTGAGGCACGGAAATGTAACACTCCTAATTTCCTAAGTATGGACTGCTACTAAAAACTTCTTGACATTCCATAAGGCATAATTTTTACCGTCCGGAAACAGGATTTGTAAACAGTACATACAGATCTGCACCGTACAAACTAGCCACTATTCACGGACAGCAAATCTTTATACAACGTATATATTAAATATAAGGTAGGTACGATTATTGATCTGATGATCCAGCACAATGCGAACGGTTCTGTCCAAGCCTTGTCTAAACAGAAGCCCGACATAATAGAAACGGGCTAGTAGCGATACTCGACAAACCTGTCCCATTTCATTTCATATCCCATCTAATGTTTGCATAGCATTATCTTTAAATCACTACTCGCGTGGTCACTGTAAACACTATTCTTGATCGCTAACAAATGCTAGGAGGCAATAAAGTTTGAATAATAATAATTTATAAATATAAGAGTTACAAGCAAAAGCTTCATTAAAAGTATAACGCCTCGCCTTATTGCATTTCAGTGACATTGAGGAGGTTCGTTCACAGGCATTCTTGCCATGTTCTTGCTATGTCAAAATTTGTACAGTAACTATTTATAATTAATATTTGTATATATTTAATGACTTAATGTTAATAATTCTAAGGTTAATTTAGGTTATTGTCTACTTTCAGGAAAATGATAAAAAATTTGTTAAGGAGGACGTTTCGAGTTCACCGCGCTGTTTCTGTGCACGTTATTGAATGTACTAAAGACAGTCTTATCAAACGCAAGCAGTTTGCGTCACACAAATTAAGCTAGTAAAAACTTATTTTGACAAAAGGCCAAGACAGGTGTTTTTGTTTTGTTTCAAAGTCTCAAAAACAACAATATCACTTTAAAAAGTATTATAATTAATTAATAGTTACTTGTAATACAAGAATATAGCAGTAGTGTATATTATACTAATCGTATATTTGTAGACCATTTTTTGAAAAGTCTCTTTATTTTTAAGAACTCTAGATCTTAACTTTGTTGTTTTGAAATATATTCGTGCGGATGTACGTCAAGTTTATTTCGTATCTCCTTTTCAAAATACATAATATAGACATCTTCTTAATCGTAGTGATGAATTCTTAAACAAAATTTTATAAAAAAGTAATTGTATTAAAGTAAAATAAGAAAATATCTGAAATTAAATCGAATTAAAAGAAATATTAATGTTGACAAACGATATGGCCGCAAGCGTTTTTTTTTTTCAGGTATATAAAAATTTTACGATTATAAAGAATAGCCTTATGAGTTATAAAATGCAATATTCATGGCTACTTTATTTAAATAAAAACTTGTTGTAATTATTAAGATTATTATTCGCTTGCACGGGAAAGTGAGTTCATATTATCCATTTCAGTTTTAATGTAATTACATAAACGTCGTATTTAATGTATTTTTATTTACAGTTATTATTTCTTTATCATATCATATATGTTTCTAATATCAATGAAATTTTACTACATGTGTATCCACCAGCCCGCTTTATAGCACGGTGGTATTATCTCGAAAACCTGATAAAAGAGAGATAAGCCTTAGCCAAGCAGTCGTGACGTTTACAAGCTATTGCTTTATTTTTTTTATTATCTATCACATAATAATATTATTATTATGTTAATAAAGGAAGGCAGACGGGAGAATAGACAACTCGATGATAAGTTATCACGTCTGCTATACGCTTCAAACGTAATATTACGCAGCCAAGTATGTAATCTAAGATATACTCTTCTTTTAAACCGAAATATAACAATAAAATGTATTAATGTTGAAGATTATATAATAAGAACAAGGAGGTTGTACCAAAGACAACTATGGAGACGAATTTAAAGAAAAATGCCAGTCAAATTAAAATAAAAATATTTAACAATAATAATAATTTATACATGTATATGTTATACGCAATATTAAAAAGTATCTACTAATACTTTTGATCTATGAACTGAGTCAAACTTCTTTCATAATTCCAAATAACATAATTTCATCCTTCAGAGAGCAACTTGGAAAGTGTTCGCAGAAAATTCAAAATTAAAACGTTTAATCTAATAAAAACCGATACAATTTACGCCTCTTGGGAGAGTTATGCCATTAATCATTTTTAGGGTTCCGTTTTGACTTACGAGAACCTTATTTTGTTACTTTTTAATATTCAGATATTTATAACATAAATAATTCAATCGTTATGTAATAATAAAATTAAAACTAATTGGAGTCTTTTTTCTTTTAATATGTCAGTTCAAAACAAGAAAACTTAACCAAAAAAAGTCAAAAGTATTATAGTAAAAACAAATCCCGCTGAGTTATTGTCGTCGGTTCTCAGGTTTGATATTATTTCCATACCGGCGGTAGAATTTTAACAATCAATAAGAAAGTGTAATGCTCTTATGTTCCTCATCATCCTCCTGCCCTTATCCCAACTCTACTTGGGGTCGGCGCAGCATGTCTTCTTCTTCCATACTTCTCTGTCGGACGTCATCTCACTAGTAACATTCTTTCTAACCATATCATCTTTCACACAATCCATCCATCGTTTCTTGGGTCTTCCCCTACCTCTATATCCATCCACATCCATTTTCAAAACCTTTCTCACAACATGGTCCTCATTCCTCCGCATAACATGCCCATACCAAGACAGCCGGTTTCCGGATAGTTTCTCGGTTACCGGTGCCACTTTCAAACTTCCTCTTATGTACTCATTCCTTACTCTATCCATTCGCGTAACACCACACATTCCTCTCAGCATTCTCATCTCCGCCACATGCAATTGTCTTTCAGTCATCCCTTTTATAGCCCAACACTCTGATCCATATAGAACAGCAGGTCTGACCATGGTCTTATAGATCTTCCCCTTAAGTTTAAGGGAAATACGGGGGTCACAGATTGTTCCCGTAACCTGCCGCCATTTCATCCACCCTGTGTTAATCCTATGCTTCACCGTTCGATCTATTTCGCCATCGCCTTGAATGAGTGAACCGAGATACCGGAAGTCGGAGCAGACTGGAAGGGCCACGCCATCAAGCGCTATGGCTTCAGGACCGGAGAGACCGCCGAAATCACAGAACATGTATTCAGTCTTCGTTCTACTGATTTTCAAGCCAACATTCTCCAGTTTCTGTTGCCAATCCTCCAATCTGCTCTGGATCTCAGGTCCATCTTCACTAACCAGTACAATGTCGTCGGCAAAAAGCATGCACCAGGGTGCCTCCTCCTGTATGTCCGCCGTTAGAGCGTCCATAATTAGCAGGAAGAGGTAAGGACTTAGAGCCGACCCTTGGTGCAACCCTACAGCCACACTGAACTGGTCGGTGTTGCCGGCAGACGATCGGACGTAGGTACAGGATCCCCTGTACATAGCACGGACTAACTCCACATACTTCCCAGGCAAACCTTTCTCTTTCAATGCCCACCATAACACTTCACGAGGCACCCTATCATAGGCTTTCTCAAGATCAATGAACACCATGTGCAGGTTCTTGTGAGCACGTCTGTACTTCTCGCACAATTGGCGGAGTGCAAAAATAGCGTCCATTGTCCCTCGACCTGACATAAACCCCAACTGATTTTGGGTAATTTCACTCTCTTCTCGCAATCTTCTCTCTATTACCTTCTCCCATACTTTCATAGTATGTGACATGAGCTTTATCCCTCTATAGTTGTTGCAATCCTGTACATCCCCTTTATTTTTGAAGATGGGCACTAGCGAACTATTGCACCATTCTTGAGGGATGGTTTCTTCATGCAACAACTTATTGAAGAATAAAGTCAACCACATACATCCGTCAGTCTTTAACACCTTCCATACTTCAACTGGTATGTCATCTGGACCCAAAGCCTTCCCATTTTTCATGCTTTTGACTGCTGTAATTATCTCTTCCATGCTTATTTCTCTTACTAATCCCTTATTTACTTGTGCCTCTTGGAGAATACCATTCCTGTCATTCTCTTTATTCATAAGCCTTTCAAAATAAATCTTCCATCGCTCTTTTATTTCCTCATCTCTACATAACACCTTACCCGCCTCATCTTTCATGCATTTGATATGTGTTATATCTCTCGATCGTCTTTCTCTCTCTTTCGTAATTCGGTAGAGTTCCTTCTGGCCTCTAGGGCTGTTCAGTGAGTTGTACAACTTCTCTTGTGCCTTAGCTCTGGCCACTGCTACCGCCTTCTTTGCTCTTCTCTTAAATTCCTTGTAAACTTCCTTTTTTTCATCTTTTAAACTTGTATTCACATTTTTTACAACCTGCCATTCTTTAAATGCCACTTTCTTCTCTCTCAGTACATTTTGCACTTCTTCATTCCACCACCATGTATCCCTATCTATCAGACCTTTTCCTTTCGACTCTCCAAACACGTCTTTTGCGACCTTCCTCATGTGCCTGGCCATCTCATTCCAACATTCATCTACCGATTTCTCTTCCATATCATTCATTTCTATCATTTTCTCCACTATATGGTTCCTAAATCTACTAGCACATTCATCATTCTCTAACATACGCCATCTTGTCTTTGGAGGGGGCCGTGTTTGGCTGTTTCTGGGGGAGACACTTAATTTAACCTCCATTACCAATATGCTCTAATAATATGCTCTATAATAATGCTCTTATGTTGAATATTGGAATATATCGAAAACAACCTTCAACTCATGCTATAATAGCTTATAATTCATTTGAAGATTACATCGTTGAAGTTAAATAAGTGCAGGTAAAAGGTTGAGGAAAATACACTTACCAGTTTTAAGATGACATTTATTCAAGCGGCAACCTTCATAGCGTCTAAGCCGAATGCAATTATCGGACCGAAATTAAATTATTCTTTAATATCGAACAGGTGGGATTAGTCAAGGGGAGACTGTATAAAGAATTCTGTACGAATGGTCATTATAGCTAATAGGTTTACGTTTTTGGAGGCTTCTTATAATATAAGAGTAATTACCTATTACTACTCATAACATTTCTTTTTGTTCGACGTCCAATTATAGACTAGGTATTGAACATTGGTGATGATAGGTATTGAGGCATTTATTTTTCGCAACTTTCTTCGTGTTATTTCTTCTTTATAGTGCGATCAGTTTTGCCCGCCACTTCGTCTATTTTTTAGATAAGATATAAAAAGTAGTCTATGTCTTGTTCCTAGGCGTTCAAGCTTGCTACATATCAAATTTCATCAAATTCAGACACACAGATAGAGTTACTTTTAAATTTGTATAGTTATATTTTTTAGATAAGATTATATATACTATATAATACATACATTTTACAATTGAGACAAAAGCGAAAATTTCAATTTTTCCAGCCGGACAATACGTGTTTTTTTAATGTTTTTTCTTCAATTTAAAAGTTGTATATTAACCTTTATTGTACCTGTGTGAATCCGGCACGGCTAGCTATGTATATACAGATAAAACTTGCGTCTCACACAGAGAGACACCTTATATATAACAAAGATCTTTGTCACAAAAGGTGCATCTAGAAGTTGGACTATCAGGATGTAATCCTCAGTTAATTAGACCATACTGGCCGTTTAACTGTTCACAGATCGTATCAGCTTCGTAACAATCAAGTGTAGAATCAACGAACACAACCAATAGCAATCGTCTAATTAGATTATATCGATCGCTTCACTTCACTACCGTAAGTAATTTGATTTTCAATTGTTTATTTGGGATCCTCTATCCACATACTAATAGGCTTCACATTAGTGTATAGCTTATTTTGTTCCTTATTGGGTTAAAAGTTCAGCAATACAATCCATAATACTATGCCAACCGAAGCGTTTAGTGTTAATGTATCTAGTTCAATTTTTTAGTTCGATTTATTAATAGAAATGGTTTAAAATTGTGAAACCTCAATTAATATTATTTCAAAAACTATTAATAATATTTTTATTTTTTTTTTCTAATTTTACTTGCGCCCATGGCTTACGCCTGCGTTTCGGGGTAGGTGTGATGGTCTGTGTGTTATGTCAGTATATATGCTACCTTTATTCTAAATTTCATTTAAATCTGTTCAGTAGTTTTTGTATAGAAGCGTAACAAAGGTCCATCCCTCCAAGCATAAAGTATCGCGTTTATAATTTTAATAGGATCAATTTTAATCATCAACTTCGAAAAACGAGTGTTGTTATAATTTTAATGCCTGTCTGCGGGTGCGTTCATATGTCTACGACTTCTAATGTCCTAAGCGAATGAAATTATTTCAATACGTTTTTAAAATATTCGACGGCTCTTTCGATCGGAATATTTCTTAGTCTTGAGTAATCAGATATTTTTTAGTTATTGTTATTTTTGGTTAAATTTAGTCCTAATTCAGTCCACAGTTGGCAGACTCAGCTTGTCGCCAGCAACCTGAACTACAAACTATAGACTAACCAAGTTTTTGAAATCTATCAGCAAATGCATCGTATTTGGAATCATCGAATTAGTCTGAACGAGTTGGAAATACTGCAGTAAATCTCCTAGTTTAATTTACTAAGCAATCTGATACCATTATATATATATATAATCAAAGTCATTGCTTTTTTATATTTATTTCTGTATATTAAATCCGTTTATTTCAGGAAGGTAGATAATTCATCAAGTGGGCCATTTCAGGTAAATTATATTAATAGATTATACCTAGATATATACCTATATGTACTCAATACGCTCCAACCATATGCTATGACGTTATTTTATTGTGGCTATAATAATTGAACTGACTGTGTGAGTCAGAATCCTTCATAAAATTAATTAATACGTATTGATATTTAGCGGAAGAATAACTAACTCATGAGCGAACGTACACATTAGGGCTTAACAAAAGCAGGTAGGCGATGTGGTTAAAACAATAAATTAAATATTTTTACACGTATGTACGTTTATTTTTATTCATTCGCTCAAAACATTCAAATTGAATGCTCTCAATGTAAATAGTTGTATTTTATTTAAACAACTTGCATCAATATTATTAACAAATACTCACTTAAATTGAATCAATAAATGTTATAAGAGAAATGTACTCAAATATAAACTGTAAGTTATCGGGCAATCTTGTTTGCTTGCGCTATCTCTTTGTTAAGTCAAGTATAGGAAGTAGAGAGAGCTCTTAATCGTATTGTAATAAAAGCGACGTCCCAGCTATATCTCTATACAACGCTAACCGGCATTTCTTTGACACTTTACATAAAATTTCACGTACATTTCTAGTTTCATTTTTATAATTTTACGCTTTGTATTTCTTTACTTGATTTCCAAACGTTTAGTCAAAATATTAGAATAACTCTTTAAGAATGATTTAATTAGGAAAGAAACCCGATTTAATTACAAATTTACATATATCTACAGCACAAGTACGCATACAGATATTCAAGGTGGAGCAATTCAAATATGAATAATATCTGATTTTCCGGGTACGTACATACATATGTTAAAAAAATATTTGTGATCAAATTGCAATAAACAGGTCAATTCTCAGTAAAATTAACTATTTAAATAAAATCGAAGTAAATATTGGCACATTTGTAATCAAACAGCGAAATATCGGTACAATATAAAACTACTTAAATAACTTCTAACCACAATATTTGCATTTCACGCGCAATGCTTAGGTAAACTTTGTGACTTCACTATACATTGAAGATACTGAGACCAGCTGGTGTTGTTTTGTTCTTGCAAATCTTCAATGGATAATAAACGTTTGTATAAATTCGTTTAATTTATGTATACAGTGCAAGCGCAATAAATCTCTGAAGCCAACAAATACATTTGTTGGAAGCGTTTACACAGACATACAAACATTGGCTCGTGAACACAAACAGATTTAAAAGAGCTTTAATAGACACAGGTGTTGAAAGATTACTGTGGGTTTAATATAAATGTTCTTGTTTAAGTTAAACCAAATCTATTTTAGCTTAAATTATTAATTATGTTTTATTTAAATATCTACATTAAGGAATTCTCTTCATTTGTTTTATTACAATTTCCTTTAACAAAAATAGTAATCTATACTAATATTATAAATGCGAAGTAAATCTGTCTGTCCGGTTGTTGCTCTCTCACGGTGAAACCACTAAACCGAATTTGACGAAATTTAGTATGAATCTAGCTTGAACTACAAGGAAGTTGTAGTTCAAACTTCTTATTTATGTCTAATACCTGACGACCGACCGCGAAAACGCGAGCGAAGCCACAGGCAACAACTAGTTGCTAATGAGTCATTTGGGGAATTTAGATTGTGTTTTGTTGTAACTAGTATATTATTTTATTTTTCTAAACATGATGATGGTTCGTGTGTTTGTCCTCTATGCGTTCCTAAGCTATTCATCTGAGTGTGATGATCTGATTTGATCTATTAAAAAGGAACCTAAAAATGATAAAAGATAAAATGTATGTAAGTCGAGATTAATAAGTAGTAGGAACGGAAATCCCGATACCGATACCGATACATACGGATATGATAACATTAGCGTGCTACTACTATACATAAAATTACCATGAATCACCGCTTCGCCTTAACAATATGAAGTATTTTCTATGGTGACGTCATTAAACTTTTTAATTTATCATTTGTCTATATATTTTCCAGTAGAATACAGAGAGACTAGCAATCTCAAAAACTCGCTAACGAATCTAGGAATACATCCGGTTGGCGCCAAATTCTTCCAGCAATACTGTAAGGGATTAAACTACAAAATGATCCTAAAGAACTCTGACATTCTGTTTTTCGAAAAGCCGAATGAGAGCAGGGATGACGGTGCTTAATTTATTTATACGCCGCAGCGCTCGATCTATGGCTGTCAATACAAACACAGAAAATATTTATAATACAGTATTTAAAATAATATTAGATATAATGACATATATAGAATTTATAAATTAGATATAAATTCCCAACAGACGGAGCAAAAAAAACTCTATATAATTATTTAAAAAAGTAACTGACTGACCTTTTAGTGTGAAAAAGTTGCAACGAAAAACACATATGAAAATAGAATTGATTAATAAACAAAAAAAAAAACGTTTGACTAGAAAAAAACAATGCTAAAATAATGTAAATTTCATAACACTTTTGTATATAACCTTGACACATTTGACTTTCATAGAGACAGTGCAACGATGTCACGAATAACAAGAAACAAACAGCAAAGAAAAATAACTGTTTCAGAGGCGTTGAAGTTTTAAAACGTATTACGTAACAAGGTTCTCTACACGAACAAACAGACGCTCCATTAGTGCTAATTGTGTTAGCCGGTTAGATGTTTACTTGCACATTCCTTGTATACATCATATACCTTGCAAAGGTTCATTAAGGAATTTTATAATACATTAAACAACCAACGGAGTACTCAAAAAAAAAACTCGTAATCAAATTAAAAAAGGTTTAAACCAAAAAGTAGTAATTAACCGCCATATAATTTGCCAAGACATACCTCAGTATATATAGGCAAACACTTCCTTCATTACGTGACCGCGGTCAGGCAACAGTACTAATATATTTACAGACAATTTTTTTTTAAGAAACAACTTTGGCAACATGAGGTACTATTTATTTGTTTTATTTAAGATTCAATGTACATAATTAATACAAAAGTAAAATGAGTACAGAGCCAGAAATTATGCAAAGTATGAAGTAATAAGTTTATTGATGAAAATAAAATGTGTAGACCAACTTGAGTGAGTTAAGGCGACTGAAGCCTGAGAGCAAAACAAAAATAAACTTACGTAAACTGTACTGTAGTCTTCGGTTCTTAATACAAATTAATCATCAATTATATGTGTAAAAAATAAAAAAATAATATATATTTTTTTCATACATTGTGATTATAATATAATTAATATTTATTCATTTGATATAAAACAATATATTTTCTTTTATAATATTTATATTGAATTAAAAGTTTGACAGCTTAAATCTATGATTACTTAAATAACATAATATCTTAGCAAATATATTATTCTATACAAACTGCTCCGTTCTCTCCTAACTGCGTTTCAATCGCGTTAAATTTGGATTATAGATTGTACCTGTTTCATACACGTCGTGAATGCTTGTCTAAAGTTTACATGATTGGTTGACATTTATAGTTACTGCTCAGCTCCTTAGCATAGTGGCGTAAAGTTATATAACCTATAATATTTCAATAAACATTTTCAAATGTATTAAATGTAATTTATGTATAAATATAAATACCATAGATTTTGTGATAACGAGTTCCACGATACACATACTAAATTCCTAGTTTTATGTTTTCTTAAGAATTATGCACATGTATGTTATCAATCCACTGTATTCTCTCTTATCCTATTATTCAAGATAAGAATCTTTATTAATGTTTCGTCGATGTTTATATTAATATGATTGTAAATTTGACTTTTTTTTGTTAATGATGTATGTCAGTCAAAGATTGAGTGAATGAGTTTTATTTCAATTCGAAACACTTCAAATATCAAAAACTCTTTTCTAAAGTTTTTCTTTTACTTATCCAATGTCAAAAAATTACAGAACAACGTAGGATACGTTTCATCCTGTTTATGTAAAAGAATATCCGTGAGGTAGATAAAAAAACGTTCGTGTGTCATACTATTTTCCGACTGCGACTAAAACCGCTTGAAAATTTACGTATAATACTTATACTTAAGACATAAGACCTTCTTTGTGTGTCTTAATCAGTTACCATAGATAGAGTTTGTTTCATTATATCGCGTTATATCGGCAAATATACACCAGAAACGTCTCGGAATTCATCTGTTCCATTGCTATGCAAAGTTCTCATCTGTTTTGAAGAAGGTCATTGACCTTCCAACGACTTTCCACAATGCGAACGGACGAATATTCATTATACATGTCTGGGTATTTTTATCGATGCAAGTACTGAAAAATAGAAATAGATGAGTTAGTGATCATAACTATTATGTCTCTTCTCTTCTTAAGGGAAAATATGCCTTTTCCAACATTCTGCTCCATTATTTTTTTTTTGAGATTTAATTACATCTATTTATACGTTAGTACATGAACACTCCGTAGAATTGCTGGAGTTACAACCATAATTTGTTGTATTCACTAGGCTTCAGGCTTTCAAGGGTTCTATCCTTATATCGTCAACACGCCAATATCATACACTAATCTCGACATCGTAAAGAATAAACTCTTACATTTTCATTGTGATATTTACAAAGGCAACTTATTTCGTAAAATATTTAATCGAGTCTAATAATATTGCCTTAGATTTTAATAAGATGCCTCTGATTAAAGTCTACTCTATGTATACAATTCATTGCAATCTTTCAACTATGACGCTTAATGGTTTTGACTATGTAGTAAAAAACATAATGGTATGCTTATCGGGCCTATCAATTTCACTTTTACCGACGACACGTCGTTTATCAATATTTGGTTAATAAACGAATCGTATGACAAAAGAGCATAAATCGTATATGTTTTTGTTGTCATGAAAAATAGGATGCATTGCGATTTAAACATCCGCGTCATGATCCGGACAGAATGATTTATTCATGACGCATTCACACCAATCACGCAGATGACATCAACAATTGCTATCAAAACGTACGTGAACAGTCCAATAGTCCGGTCTGAAATACCTTCACACACGAATAATTGCGTAAAGATTCATATGCATGCAAACTTATCATCAGCTTGCGTGCGTCAATCGCCATAACTAAAGAACTGCAATGTTAGCTTAAAAATCAAAGAAAGAAACATTTTATCGTATTATACAAAATAATTTCAAAGTGTATTGTTTTGGATATCAATTCTCTTATTTAATATCACTTCGTCCTTAGACTTTCTCGGTAAAAAAATTCAAGTTGATCGGTTTGTGAGTTGTTGATTGATACAATAATAAATTTTATAAGTTAAATTATTAGATACATCAATCTATATACGTCTTGTGGCGACGGTTTCAATCATAGAGTAGAATCCGGATTCGGATTCGGATCACGAGGAGGACTTTTTATATTACATTACATTAGCAGCCTGTAAATTTCCCACTGCTGGGCTAAGGCCTCCTCTCCCTTTTGAGGAGAAGGTTTGGAGCATATTCCACCACGCTGCTGCTGTGGGTTGGTGGAATACACATGTGGCAGAATTTCGTTGAAATTAGACACATGCAGGTTTCCTCACGATGTTTTCCTTCACCGCCGAGCACGAGATGAATTACAAACATAAATTAAGCACATGAAAATTCAGTGGTGCCTGCCTGGGTTTGAACCCGAAATCATCGGTTAAGATGCACGCGTTCTAACCACTGGGCCATCTCGGCTCTCAGGACTAACACGGGTCCGCGATAAACATCGTGAATCCCTAAGTGTTATGATACAAACAATATCACTTATTGTTATTAGTAGACATAGGAATAAACACTTAAAATATTTAGATAAAAGTGGTTCAAATATGATTTATAAAATAATTATTACGTAATGTATTTCAAGTCAATAACACAGACTACCTTATTTCATTAATATTATACAACCAAAATAATTTTAAAAAGAGGGTAAAAAATTTAATAAGCACACGTTTTTACGACGATTGTTTTTGCCAATTCCACGAAACAAGAAATATCAAATTTCTTTAAATTATAAAAGGTACAAAGGGAAACTTTTCCAACTGTCAAAATAGAAAATAGAAAGGAAAGCACGTATGCGGAAAAACGATAACGAATGAGACAAGTTTTTGCGTCGAAAACACGCAAAGTACGCAGAAGTTTTCGCTGCAAAAATAACCATTGGCAGTCTGGAATATTCAGACTCGCCACAGCTTTATCGCACACCTGGCTGTTTGTGGAGATCTAAAGTTAAATTACAACTTCACAACTAACGAAAACTTGTATTTTCATAAAAGACTGAAGCAAAGAAAGTTTGAATAATTTTTGTGTAACTTCATAGTATATTCGTTCGTTTTCAAATTATAATAATAACATAGACAAAAACACGAAATAAACGAAGTGTTTTTAATTTTGTTCAAGGAATGAATCAGTAATGTATTCTCATAAATGCATTCAACTCGACACCTACTCGTCAACACTAGTATTATTCAAAAGAACTGCCCAGCCCATATTCGTTGTTGTCCGCTTGTCATGATGATTGTCGTGTGTCACCATTGAACCAAAAATGGATGTTAGCGCGAGACCTACATACATTTATTAAGACAATTTCAAAATACTAAGCGAACACTTAGTAGAGCCGAGTTATACGGTTATTCAATCGTTATAGGTATAAAAAACGATATATTTTGTGAATATTAAAACCATCCATGATATATGTAGATGGCCCGTCATATATCAAACTTAGCTTAAGTCCATAGTCCTAAGGTTTACTGAATTTTCATGTGTTTAATTTGCATCTTGTGTTTAGCGATGAATGAAAACATTTATACACCAACCGGTACTGCAGCAATGGCGGAATAAGTTTACACCTTACCTTAAGAGGATACCTTTTCTTTAAGGTTTGAGGTTTTGCCCAGTGGTGGGACATTAATTGTTGTATTTATGCTAGAAGAATAGTGGTAAATACACATCTCGTTTCACGAATATTGGCCCTGTAACAGACATTAGCGATACTTTACATAACTAACGCGCTGCCAAATACAGGATCTAAATTGCTTTGTCCCTTGTGTTTGTAATTAAGCTGTCTCGCTCACTTCATAACAAAACACAGCTACCTATCTCAACCATCAATGTTTGGCGTTAGAATGATTGATGAACGTGAACGCGATGTTCGTATAATACATAATGAACATCATTATGTATTATACGAACATAACCGGAGTTCTACCAGTAAGTAAATAACATAATACTAAAAAAAGAAAACATTTCTACTGGTGATAAAGTTGTGTAACATGTAATATTACCCAACAATAATTAATTTAACATTTAACTCAAAATTTCGAGCATACGTTTAATTTATGACGTAAAGTACATACTAAGAAAATTATTTTTTTAGAATTTTTCACTTTAAGAGGAGAATCTGGGATGGAAGGATCTGTATGAATTTTACAACTAATATGTCTATAAAAACAAAATTAAAAATAGCCACTGCTTAAATAACGACCGCGTGTGATGATGACAAGAATATTATTTTTCTTTTGAAAATAATTAAACTTAATTTACCATTTAGGTAGTAGACTTAATCTATTAATAATTTAAAAAAATAAGTGAATGCTGTCACGGAATTTGAAATAAATATTATATATTCTGAAGACCTATATCAGAATAATGCAATGGTATAATTAATTTATCAAACACAGTAGTTTTTCGTAATTCAAGTTTTATTTATATTTCCATATAAGTGTACAACGCCAATAGATTCGTTCTGAGACAGGACCGACTCCTGACTAATGTCGACGCCTGTCACGAACAATTTATTCCTTGAAGCGTCATCTAGCAATTCTTCGTACAATGTGTACGATGCATTTTCAATTTTATTGTTCAAGTGTAAATATGTTTTAAATATATAAAATTCTATTTCATTGAATTCCTTGCACATTATTTTAATACGACTAACTAAAAACTCACACGTACCTATATACTATGAATACTGAGCACGCATTTGTTGACAAAAACAACATATTTAATAACACCTAAATAGTGATCGCTGTTTGGTCGAAATTAGATAGATTATAGGTTATAATCTTTATTGAAAGTTCCAGAAAAACAAATATAATTTATGTCTTTGCATGTTTCGGAAATTTGTCATTACCGCCTTTTTTATTGATAACATCTATTCTTCTATCTACTAATCCGATTAAGTCCTTCGGTAACGATAGAAACACTCTTAGAGTGGCAGGACTATACTCATATCTATGAGATATGATTTCCATTGTAACACAATTTGTTCATGTTAACTTTTCTTCAGAACATAATTCCTTGATAAAGAATAAAATAACCGTATACCCGTAGTATTCATTATTTTGTTTGAACGCGTAATTCTAAGAATACTAGTCCGATTTCATTAAAATATCTTTACGTATCTTTTAGATACGACATTTATTAAGGAGTATATCACAGCAAGCATTGCACGCATGCAAAGCTGTGAGATAAAGCTAGTAAAGAAAGACATTCTGTGAAATTCTTTGCCTTCCTTAAGCGCCCGTTAATTGAACATAGAGACCACGGAATATTTCGTTTATAATACTTAATATTTTGAGAGCAGATGTACTATGTATTATAAAATAATATACTGTATGGTAATATATACAAATAACTCAGTATAATTGTAATGTATATAAATATAAGGTACCGCCCGCATTCCGCAACTTAGATCCTCAAAACGATATCTATGAAAGCACTTTATAACTATCTTCTGAGTTCAACTTAGATCAAGTGTAATGTACAAGTAGTTGTTAATCTCGTACTGTGGTAAAGGAAACCAGCATATGTTGGATGAAAATATGACAAGTACCAAACCGCTTTGAAGCAGCGCGTTGAAACAAACATACTCTAAAACATATGTAGCATCGGCTCATCGTATTACAGACTGTTATACATTTCTGGTAAATCTTACGCTTTATACATAAGTACGTTTACAAAAACAGTAACGCTAAAATTGTTCACATTTAAACACGAATAGCGCTTGTCATTAGACGCGTCTCCATACATTATAATAAGTGTGTACTTTGCAACAGTAATTACGACGACCCAAAATATAATGGCTTAAGCATATCACATTAATGCGTAATTTGAGTTTGCGTTAAAAAGTATCACAAAGCGATGCCTTTTAACAGATCTTTTGTTGACTGTAGAGTTTATCTTCATTAGGTAATCAATATTATAAATAAGGAAGTTTAAATGGATTGATATTTGCTATACGCCAAAACGACTGAACGAATCTGCATGAGTTTTGGCAAAGAGAAAGATTATATAGCAATAATAATAATAGCACATAAGATACTTTTATTCCGGAGAAATGTATCTATATATGTATATAAATCATTAGTATTAAAAGAAAAGGTACGCAAGCAAAAGATCGTAGCGAAAGAAATAAATATAATAAAAACCTTTATCGATTTATGTCTGGGATCAGTGGCAAACCCGTAAAGGGGTCATAGCTTTTCAAGATAATCGTAAGTTGTTTTTCAGTGTTTGTCGCGTTGGCTTTTGTCTCTTGTGCATGTAGTTACACTGGCTCACTCACTCTTCCAATCGGAACACAAGAATATTATGTATTTCTATTTGGTGGTAGAATATTTGATGAGTAGGTGGTAGTGGTTAGGTATAATTAGACGAGAACAAGGCCATACCACATTATTATAAAGTATAAAACTGTTAGAGATTACACACGTCCAAATATTAGTCACCTGGCAAAATCTCAACTAAACATTTTTCACAATAATAGCGCATTATATTACTCATAAATTCAGATATTATTTATGCGTCCAAAATACATATAAAACTATTTAAAACATCCATGAAAGGGCAATAAAGTTATATAGGTAAGTATGGCCTATAAAGTCTAAGGAGATCGTAAATAAAAATAACCTAGGTGAGTTTCGATTTAGTCCACACTATGTGTTTCACACATACTTAAATTATTAATAAATATAAATATCGCGTTTATCACGCACACATACGAACATAACGTTTGAACCTATACATAGAGTCCTATCCTTCCAAAGAAAACTTCACTGCATTTAAAATTTCAACGAACAATCGGTAACAGTAAATGATAAGATACAAATAAACTCTCGCCTCTTAAAATGAAATAAATAAATAATTATTAATTCAATTAAATTAATAAAGGTCATGAAATCGACAAATTCAAATTACACCAAAAGTAAAACTTCAAAACATTTAAAATCATAAACAAACTGTAAAATATTCTTAAGGTAGTTTATTGCCAAGGAATAACTAGACCATAACGAAAATTATTCGTTTCTTAATTCAAAATATTATTACATGATAATAAATATCAAATATTTTCCGATGCATTTATATTTAAACCCGCTTGATAAAACTAAAAGACATCATTTCGCCAGCGCAAAGCGACGACGGTCGAACGGACGGACCAATTTATCAGGCACCCGATTACGTACACTTCTAAGAACTGTTTGCACCGTATTTGTTCCGCAGTTTGCCACTAACAAGGTTTGATCATCACTTTAAAATAACTCTATTTCTGATATTCGAAAGTCTTGCTAAATAAGGAAAACGATCCGTTTTATTTGATTTTATTACATAAAGAATCTCTAAGATTCTCTGTTTATTCCTTATATTCCTAGCCCGTCTTGACGTCGTAAGGGTAAAATTAAAAAAAAAATTATAGCTCTCATTTTATTGTTGACATAATACAATAATTACTATTAGTAATTTTTTTTCTTAAAATCTCTTTCAAATCAAAGGCCAGACCAGAGAAGTACCGGCGAAGAACTTAATTTATCCACCAATACCAATATAAAAACCTTTCACAACAATAATAATACTATATGTTTATTTGAAATAACCTTCTCGTCACGGGGAGAGGTGACCTAAGCCCAACAGCGACACATACATGATACAGAGTGTTATTTTACTCTTTTTTATTTGAAATATATTCTAAAAACCTAACCGAAGCCTTTTTAACTATTATATATACTCATTTACAAATGTAAATAAAGAGTTTTTATATAAAAATATTATTGGTAATTCGACGTATTCCCGTTAGGAGGTGATAGGGGTGATTATTTGCGATAATTTTAATCCCCATATGCATAATGCAAAAGTGAACCATTTTTGAGTTATCACGTTTTTTAGATTTTTTCAAAATAAGGCAAAAATGCAACTTCAAAATTTTATTTAAAAAAAAGTATCAATTAAAATCAATTTTTTTTCTTTTGATTTATAAAAACGAATAAACACTGGTTATTTGTCAATATTAAAACAACAATTATCGGTCCAAATTTAAAAATGCGAGACGGAAAAAGATATTATTTAAATTTTTGTTTTTACTTATTTGCCACAAAAATGGCTTAAAAACAAAAAAAATTCGTTATGAAACTTGTCCTGCAGATTATTTTAAAAACATAACCGTTTTATCAGCTCTCCAAAAATGTGTAACAACTAGGATCTTATTTCAAAACAACCGAAATAAAATTACCACAAAAGACGCTGGCAGAAATTTGTATTCGAACAAAACTTAAATTCGCTCTTTGAATGTCTCGCAAATAAGTTTAATACATATCTAACCTATGCAAGATTATTCGCGTCGGTTTCGTCTTCACCGGCTACCCGATGTATCAGTTTATAATAAGCGAATCCGGGAAACTGATAGTGTTCAGAGACGAAAAATAAATGTCGAAAGACTCCCAGTCCATGTTGTTAATTACTGAGAGGATAAGAATTTATCGATGAAACATTCGAACCGGGAATACGTCGAATTACCAATAACCCTGTATATACAGGGTTATTGGTAATTCGACATATTCCCGTTAGGAGGTGATAGGGGTGACTATTTGCGATAATTTTAACCCCCATATGCATGATGCAAAAGTGAACCATTTTTGAGTTATCACGTTTTTTACATTTTTTCAAAATAAGTCAAAATTGCAACTTCAAATATTTATTTAAAAAAAAGTTTCGATTAAAATCTTCTTTTTTCTTCTGATTTATAAATATATAGTATATAGTATATATATACTAGTATACAAACTGTCACAATACAATATCTTAATTAAAAAATCTAATTATCTTTTATTTATTTATATAAATAATATCTACAAGTGGTTATACATCATAATTATATATATCCAACATATAGATACATATATAAAAAAGGAGATAATAACTATCACAACTTCAGACTCTATTGTTTGTATGATTTTAATCATATAAATGGAATACGTTTACCACAAATAAACTATGTCAATCTTTCTTTACGACAGTCGTGACCATTTTAGGCTTTAAAATTATATTTTGTTATTTTTTTGGACTCGTTTTGTTAAAACATATTGACCTCTTTATTGAGAAAATTAGTTGTCGCCTGCGACTTTGCTCGCACTTTAAGGGTTGGTCGTCTAGTCATAAAAATGACCTATGTCTTTCCTTGGAGTCTAAGCTTGTTTCATAACAAATTTCATCAAATTCGGTTCAGTAGTTTGGCCGTGATAGAGCAACAGAATGACAGACAGACATAATTACTTTCGCATTTATAATATTAGTATAGAAGTATAGATTATTACAATAACTGTTTAGTTTTGTATATAGATTGATCTACTATGCCCCAACATTCATATATTTAATCCGATATTAAACGGAAAAAACGAAAAGGCCTGAAAGAGTTCAAGCCAGAACGCAAGACCAGGACCAGAAGTCTACCAGTTATGGACTGCTATTGTTAATTACCGACGGATAAGACTCAGAAACTTGGGATCTGTTGCTTCACAATCTGACTAGACCAAAAATAAGGATTTACAAATTGCTACAATATATCAAAGGGAAAATTATTTAAGGGATGATTAAGGGAAAATATTTTTAGATAGGCACACAACACGAAGTTGAGACTGTACACACAGACACGTGATACATGTTCAAACAAATTGTTTCATCTGTGTTTAGTAACAACTATGTTGAGTACTTAAGAGCGGATTGATAAGATAGCCCAGTGGATAGAGTAAAGTACGCGAGCCTCAAAGCAAGGTCAATGATTACTGGACAAGTTGTATGCACCGACATTTATAGAGCACTTCTGTAAACAATTCATGATATCTCTCTTCAGTAAATGCTATTAATAATAGTATTTATAATACAAATAAACAAAATAAAATAATTGTTCTTTCTGATATCTAAATAGCTTGTAATATATAATTTACCAGAAATAGGTACCAACCACTGGTATCAAACAATGGTAGCACAAATTGCGCGTGACGTAATTTTAAAGGTCAAACTTTATCAGAAGGTACTAAAACGAACGTGAAGATTGAATACTTATTTGCTAAATCACCTCTATTGACGTAAACATGAACTGACGCGAACGGGTTTACCTGCAGATAACTTACGTCGATTAACACGAATTTTACGTGAACAATCTAAGAATGCGATTAGTCGGTACCGGACACAAAACAAAGGATTTACATGAATTACAAATGCATTATTGACGAAAATTATCATCCACTATCATAATATCATGATAAGATTTTAACTGTACTGAAACTGTAACTGTAATTCGAAACTCATTTATTCATAATTCATTCGAAAATTTCCACGCGCGAACCAGCATTATGGGATAAGCACTAAACTCACCTTTTCTCCTCTCAAAGAAATGAGGCCTTAGTTAAGCATTGAAATATATACAGGCAGTTACTTTTGTATACATCTCTAACGCAAAGCAGTTGCTCTCAATATTTGATAATACACTTTTTTTCTCAAAAATGTTATAATAATGAATAAATTATTATAAAGGCATTTTTATTCTTTACCATACAATACACTTGTCACAATAAACGCGCGATTTCATACAATTAAACTCAGGCAAATCTTAGAAATTAAAAAAAGATTTGATTTGACTTACTTTACGTTACGAATTATGTCATATTACGTGTAACACAACTATAGTTGATCTAATAAAAAGTAGTAAAATTATCTGTTCTGTTGTATTTCGTCTGTAGAACACAAAACAGTTATCTAATATAAGATGAGTGTGCATCTGATATGATCACAACAACAAAGTCACACATGTGGCATTTGAAACATAAGGTATAAAACAGCGTCTACAGAAAATGTAAATCGATCATTTTATCAACAAATAATTTCAACACGCGCTAGCAAAATATTCGTAATGTTCTCGTGTTGTAATTGTAATTGATCGTGATGAAAAATCAATTCCTACAACATAAATGCATCTTTATAATCTCTGTTACTACGGCCTTATTCTATTTAAGAATTTATTTAGTTATTTTTATCCGATATTAACTTTAAAAGTATTGGACGCTAAAATGCTTTACGTTTAAAGATCTTAAAGAAAATTTATGTTTAAAACATTGAACCACTTTATTCCATTCCATTAAGCAACAAACGCCGTTATTATAAACACTCATTAATCACAATTAATCTCATAATAATAAGGTTAATTTAGCTCGTAATAAATGTATCAAGGAATCGTTATCTTTACATTAGGTTTCAACAAACAGGTTAATCTCTTCCGCTCCAGAATTCCTTCTGAATGGCGCCTTTTATCATGTTATACTTGACGGGTTTACGTGTGAGCGAATATCAAATGCCATTTAATATGAATTTCGCTCTTAGCACGAAAATGAGAAATGTGTAAGGGTCACTCTGAATTTATTCCTCACGTACCTTTTATTAAATAAACCGTCGGAGAATTTATCATTTTTCTAGATACTTCGGGTGGCTACTCTTGTATGGCCTTGCTATTTATAGTAAGATAAAAATGATTACTTTTCGAATAATTATTGCATTAAAGTATTCCGACGGATAATTCTTCGTATTTAATTTTTTTCAAAATTTTATGTCTGTGATATTAATAAAAAATCCAAGTCTATTAAAAACGATATGATTGATATTTTCTATATAAAACGGCAATTTTACAAGTAAAGGCAACACCTCTTGTATTATAGTTGTAACGTAATGTATTTAATAATAGAGACTCCTTATCAAAATTCAGATAACTTTGTTAAAAATTGTTATAAACGCAAAAGAAAAATCTTACTTCCGTGAAAATTAAAAATAAGTAACTTTTTTAAATCAACTAATTAAACTCAATTCAAACATTTCGTTAAGTAAGTTTTACTTTTAATTTCAATTTTAAGCCGTGTTGTCAAATAAAATGACATCATTTAAAAAAAAGAACCGAACATAATTTAGTTAAGGATTACAAAACATAAACATTTATTTTTCATTTAATCATGAAGTCTGCTATCAACAAGCTAATTATGATAGATTATAATTATTTACGTTGACATGTTAATGTTTACTAATGACAGTTTTAATGATAACGTTTCTAATGATACTTCATACTACTTCATATTAAGAATCAAATACAAATGCTTTGTCTTCTTCTTTCGAATGTCAAATTAGTGATGAAAGAAAGAGAGAAACCAATGTGAATGAATGAAGTGACAATTCATTCGCTATACAACATAAGGCCGTTAGTTAATGATTTAACTAATAGGAATGGTTTAATTAAAAACCAACACGACGATATATCAGTCTCATTGTTTTCTAACAGAACTCTTACCAGTCATTCAAAGTAAAATTAGTAAGGGTTAAATTATATTTCGTAACTCACGTAATTCATGCATACTAAACAGATTCTGTAAATTTATACGAAATGCATTCGAAAATTGTCGAACCTATTTCTAATTTCGTATTCGTTAGCGATTTCGTACGTAACATTTACAAATATCAGGCAAATTATTCAAATAATAGACAGACAGACATCAATGTCACTTGTCGAAGTGGTAATTTATCTAAAATGTTGTAAAGATACCTAACAAAATATCCTTGGAATACAAAACGATTGTCAAACTCCATTCGTCAATCTTTGATCACGTGACACGACAAAAGACTATACATTTTTTTTAAATTCTATTTCCTTCTAGTTCTATAGATTCGTTAATTGTTACGTACTCGTATATAAATATATCAAAATCCCGCGAATCATAAATAATAAATCTTCCTTCACAAAATGCGAAATAAATGTAATTGACCGTGACAGATTATTAAGAATTAAGTTGAATAAAATAAGTTTGTTGATGACATAAATAAACACAAGTTACAGCAAACGACCATTTCAAAGGATGGATTAGAGTCAAAGGCACGCCCAACTCGCAAGGGATACCAGCACTACATTCTCATTACTGTGACACTTTATTAAATTACAAGTATTGGTAGAGAAAGTCCAGAGCTAAGAAATATTTAGAAATCTTAAACCCTGGACATTTCCTAATAGATAAATTAACTATTGAACGTTAATTTTTAATTGCATTTTATAACCCTAGATTTAATATTTTAAACGTGTACAATAACTTACAAGATTGAATATCGAATTAAATTATACTGTAATATAATATATAATATGTAAATAAAATACAAATAAATCAATTTATAAATATATGTTTTATAGCATTTGTAATGATTTGTAACTTCATCGCTGACATTGATCATAAACAATGGCGTGGATTTCAAGAAAGAGCCTTCCGTTTCGCACTATTGAGAACAATTTTTTCGTACTAAGTACTTATTGTACGAAATTTGGATTTGAAAAATGACCGTATCCGCACAATTTCCCACTATATTCAATCAAGCGGTCCAGAATATCAGTGCTTTTATAACGCTAAGAACAATTAATATGTTTAATTAATATAATAATAAAATATTAATTCATATCAACGTTTGTCTGTTCGATTGTTGCCACGACGCATGAGTCATTTGTTAAGGATATTCATACGTCGTAATTGCTTTGATAAACTAGTGGGGCCGCCTCACGGCCGCTATCTGTTTCACTTAACTGTATTCTTATTACATTGTAATAATTTTCTATTGATTTTGAATTCGTTTCTCATTATTTTATCGTTTTAATAATTATTTTAATGTGTATATATATTAAATAAAAGTAATTTATTGACGATTATACTTTTTTTTTATAACATTCGTCGATAATAAATTTAATAATTGCCTCAAATTAAGTGTATGGTTTCAAAAATACGGTAAGCAAAGTCATGGGGCCGTTCTTGATATTGTAGACAAATATTTCATAAAATGAAAACGGCAACATTGTTGAATCCTAATCGATCGATAAATTTGAGTGAATTCGGCTGTATTTAATATTAACTAATTCCCAGCACGTGTTTAAAGCACCACAGCACTACGACTCGACGCGTCATCATATCGTTAATAACATAATGATGATAATCATTATGGAAGTACCAATAAATTCTCTACAATTTTTCAGCTCTGTCCGTTAAGACAACACCAACAATAAAGTCTAAGAATAGTCGGGGTCACCTAATGGACAGTTCCTGGCACCATCAAAGCGCACATAAACTTACCTTTAATTCTGTTAATAGGACTATCCATACGATTAATAAAATATCACGCTATCAGAACAACAAATCACATTTAGTACTAGACCGTTTTCACGTATCTCGTAAACATGAATGGTACGTTAACATTCCCAATTAGCCTAAGCCTCATACATCAGTCTTAGTTTATAGGGTATTGACACTCCGAAAGCGATACTTTACGAATCCAATTTAAGATATATCGTATATATTGGTTATTGTTATACTTCTTATCTACTACCTTAGGCTTTACATTCAGGATTCTTTTTTTGACTCCAATGGCCCCAAAGATATAAGTTAAGTTATGTGATTAAATTATCAGCAAGGAGCTGAGAAGATTTACGTAAAGCCATTCGTCCTGTACATGAAATAATAGAATTGATCAATTTTTGCAAATCAACTTGTGTATAATTATGTATATGTCTTATGGTAGATAGTCTTTGAGATTGCCGCCGCGGCACAAATCACACTTTTCGTTCGCATTTGAATCTTTTAATATACTAAGTTTATTTTAACTTAATTAAAACGTTTAATTTAATTATTTCGATATATTTTAATAATTAATAATGTTACATATTTATACATATTATATTGATAAGTTACTAAAATCTAAATATTACATAAGATAGAGTTTTATGTAATATTTAGATTTTATACGGAATATATTAGAGTGTCTGGTCATGCCTTTACCAACAAGTTGGTAATTGGTGTCTATTACGAATCGATTTATTTATAGCATCATATAATCTTCGCTTACCTTAGTAGATTGAGCACTTAACTTTTTTATCCTCCGTAATTTACCATTAAAAGTATAATATGGTGGATTAAGACTGTAATTTATGAAATTAGATAAATTCTAACTTTTTTTTAATTATATGTTATGGACGAAATATGAATATATCATATTATAACCAGTTTTATTAAATATCTCAAAGAGTGCCGGAATGTTATTATTCAAATTGTCTTATATCCAAAATGTCAAATTCCATAGTGTAATAATTATTTTTAGGTTTTTAATCCGTCCAGGTGGCTCAGTAGTTTGAACAATTGAATCCTAAGCAATGATTGCGGATTCAAACCCAGACCAACACTACTGAATTTTATGTGCTGAATGTGTGTTAATAATTCATCTTTTGCTTGTTGAAAGAAAACATCATGAAGAAACCTGCATATGTCTAGAAAATCAGCTAAACGTGGATCTTCCAAAGGTACCCCTCACTGTAATCGTCGGCCTATCAATTACATACAAAAAGATAACCGTTCACTATAAAAACGACTTGCGACTGCGACATGAATCTTCAAGATAACATTTACGTTATGTTTCATTAATTATAATCATATTACTCAGGTAAGATAAAAGCGTGGATTTACGGATCAATAACGTCAGAACCGGATTCTAATTAATTCTTGGCATACCCAAAATTAGCACAAAGGTTTCACGGGAGAGGGCGCTTTGATTGTTCCAGAATATAATATAAGAATATTCTCTTCTTTGATAAATGTTCAACGTCTTCAAGTAATACAACCAGTTTAATGAATAATATTAAGGATATTTATAGCGATTTTCTTAACTTAGGCCGTGAAAAGGAGTGTAATTATAAACGGAAGCAAGATTAAATACATTATCGTACATTTCAACTGAAATATTAGGCAATTTCTATTGACAGCTGTCTTAACAGAATCCCTGTCCACATCGCCCACACAATAGTTAAACAATAAGCATGAATCCTATTATGAGTCATCCTTATTTCATATAAGCTGTATATATTTCCCAGAACAAGGAAAGGGTTAAGGTAGTTGCAGAAACTTTTAACACCACATGTTGTGTTGCCAACACAAAAGTTGTCAATTTTCCTTGTGTGGACATGCATACCCATACGTCTTAAGATAGAATTATAATAAAATTCAAGACACGATACATTTAGATCTGCAATGCTGTTATTTTAAAATGTAGTCCGTATCATACTCCGATATTCTATTTTGATGCGTGTAATCCTTAAATGCTATATTTATTATCAATAAGTCGAATAATATGTAATGTCGCTTATCACTTTCTGAAATTTCTTTATCGTGTGTGAGATGAGTTTCCGATTAGTACTTACAAAATAACACAACAGACATAACGCTTTCTTTTGTTCTAACAAAATTTTACTCAATCTAAACCAATATAATTATATTAAGCATGGTAACATTTCCTTAAATTAACAACGTTTGAATTTTATTACGTCATATTTTCGATACTCTAGTCTCAAAATGAATTGTTGAATAGTAGGAATAAATACATTAAAAATAAATGCTAATTTAAATGCTAGGTTTTATAGAATCATCTTGCGTTGTTGTTACATTATAAAAATACTATGCTAATTAATGAACTTGCCAAACTGGATTTTAAGCAATATTCTTATTTTTTCCCACAGCCACAATGTGTCCCTCAGATAATGTTTATAGTCAAAAAAGGGAATGGAATTTTTAACGTCCTTATCTCAAAAGAGGAGCAAACAATATAGAGAGGGAACCAGTTCTCCTGCCTCATGCCTCCCTAAAAAAAGCTAACAATACTTGTCGTTAAATACAAAATATATAACAGGTACATTAGAATCTTTACAAAGCATCCTTAGAAATATACATAAAGTTTTTGCATCTAATAAAAATGTATAAGTTTATAACGTATTACATTATTTACGTATTTATACGCAAACGTTGTATCTAAAATAGTACATGACAAGTCTACAGAAAAATTGTATAATTTTTTATATTTAATAAAAGAAAAAAAATGAGAAAAACTTTAGTGCTTGTTTGTATGAACTTGTTTAGTAATGTATTATAATTTTTAACATTTTATTTTTTTTGTAAACTAAAATAAGAGTTAAAAATTTGAAAATATTGAGGCAAAAAAAGTTGAGCGGCATTTTGTATTAGAACACTACATTCTGTATGTGGAGATCGTTTTTAATTTTTTTTAATAATATTATATCTAGTTTCAAATAAAATCATGGAGCAGACCTTAATTTTACCCTTGCGAAGGCGGGATGGCTAGCTTGTAGTAATATAAAATAATATGAACCGATTCCAGCAAACATAGTACATATCTTGATAAGGTAAACCAATAATCGGAATAACAACGAAGAAAATACAAAAGCTATACATTATATTGGCAATAAATGTACTGGCATAACCCTCAATATAACAAATGAAACTATCTATGCGTCCGCAAATGTCACTCATAAAATATTGCACAGCGGACGACAATATGATATAGAATTTTATTAAATATAACCCTTGTGCGCATATGAATAAGGTCTATAGATGCAAATTTTCCCGTTTCCATGTGTACTTTGAAGCGTTATCTACAGTCGGTCTCGGTCACTACACAAATGTAGGACGTGTCTCTTCATGACAAGGGTCGTCGAGTCACAGCCCTCGCATGAAGCCAGTAGGGACGCGACGAGAATAGAAAAAAAACATACGTAATGTTATACGTATTTATATGAAACTTAACTAACCTAATGCTTACAAGACTGACGGAAATTCTGAATTGTTTCATGTACGATTTTCGCTTGAGTCAGATGACAGGCTTTTAAGATACACCTCACAAAATAAACGTTTTATGAGTACTTTACTTATTCCCTAAATATTATATAACCTGTAGCACGAACTGCCTGAAAATCATTCCGAAAGACATCATACTGAAAGTGTTCTTGATATCTTACTCAAAAAAATTAAATAAAGTATAGTAGGAATATAAAATACTTGCTTTCCGAGGCACAGAGTTAACACTCATGATCTTCCTGATTCCGAACTGCTCCTAAGAAATTTTCGATAGAAAAACCTCAAGGACAGCAGCGTTATAACCTAACCATGAGACCAACGAGGCAGCCAAAATTCAAAAGTTAATATAGTGTACAAATACAAGCTTAAAATTTATTTAAAAACGTATCAGTATAAAAATTATAAAGAATACCGAACCTACCAATGAATGTTTAGTTATGGAATGTTCAAAATATAGAAAATTTAATAATGCTTTATCACACGGACGGACGGATAGGCTTAGTAAAATGTAATGATAATTATGAATATTAACTGTTCATATAAAGTGAATTGAATTTGATGATTCTCGTTAAATCAAGTCGAATGGTATTAATTGAATACTTATTATTGAATTTATAAATTCACCTAGTATTTAAACTTGAGTTATTGGAACATTTTGTCATTATATACTGTTATTTGTTACACAATCACTCCAAAACTAATAAACATGGAATGGAACTTGGTGGATGGAATTTTTTTAATGTATTGGTTAGGTCGGTGGGCATGTGGGCCATCTGATGGTAAGTGGCCACCACCGCCCATAAACTCTGGCACTTACTAATATAAGGAATGATTATTATTTCTTTCTACCTATGCACCACTAACTTTGGGCGCTAAGATGTTATGCTCTTGTGCCTGTAGCTACACGGGTTCACTCGCTTCAAACCGGAACACAACAATATTAAGTATTGTTGTTTGGCCGTAGAATATCTGATGAGTAAGTGGTACCGACACACGGGCTTGCACAAAGCCATGCCAACAAGTAAAAGAACCTTATAGAATAGAGCATAAAATATTTTTGAGTCATGGGAATGGCCTCATTTTGAATTACATCTCTTATATTCGTTAAGTTATATTCGATCATTGATTTAGGTATTATATATTTTCATTCTCATAGAGCTTAATATTCAATATCAAAAAGAATTTATATTTATAGGGCACATTTAAAAACAAGGCTATCATTTTTAGAAGGTTTGAGATTACTACATAACGCTACTGCTTTTCGGCTATATACGTGTTTCAGAATTTCTTGTAATTTTTTTCTATACTGGCGTTCGCAAATAGAATCATATATACAAATGAAGTCCATGAAAACTCAGTGACACTTAACCTGTAGGCAATGAGAAATCACAAAATCAAGATCTTAAAAGGTTTCGAATAAAAAATAAAACCATATGGTTCGAGGCGTTAGGGACTTTCGAAATGACTACCTTTAATCCTTCAGAGCTCTGACGGAACAGGCTCTGGTTATGTAATCGTCACGGCTGCAAAGCATTATGACTCTTAACTCCGACTTAACGTAGACTATTTTTGAGCGAAATCGACATTCCGACTCTTTGAAATGATCGCGAACATATTCCGCTTTGAATTACTCTTTTTGAATATTAAATCAAAACATAGGTACCAAAAAACTTGAAATAGCTGTATTTTTTTATTTAGGAGAGGATAGTTAAATGGATAGAACATCATACGTTGCGTTTTCAAGTGTCAATTTAGCTCACACATAAAATATCTTGGTCGTGTGTTGTCACACATACGACAAAGATATAATACTATTGTTTTCGTCTTGTTCTCTCGTCAATATCTAATCGTCGTAACAATGTAATACTTGTAGCCCTATATCGCCACTATACAAGTTTCTCTGTCCCTAAGATTGCCTCGAGGAAATTGCTCTTTAAACATATTAGACTTTCTTTTGAAACATCTGTTTTTTATTATTTCGTATTATTTGTTTAGCAGCAACAGTTTTGATTTGGTATTCAAAATTTATATTTTTATTATCAACGCACATACACTAGCCGAAAGTTAATTTTAGAAAATCTTATATAGGTGCGCATCGGGTACGGATATCGGGAATAAGATTTTGCCTACGTAAAAATGGAGTCAGGATCCCTTTGACTTATACTTCGCTAGGAGGACTGCATGTCGCTGCCGTATTGAGTTTTAATTGTATCACTTGTAAAAGTGACCGGTGATTAATAGTAGTAATAGTAGAGTAGTTTTCTTATCCAGCAACCTTTTAAAGAAAAGGTTTGTTACTTATCTCATCACGCTGCTCAATCGCTATTTTGTTTAAATATTATATTTTTATTATCAACATATTATCGTTTTTATGAGTAACCCAATGTCCTATATTTTATTGAATTTTGTTTGTTTTTTTTTCATATACTTTTTAAATCAATTATTTTTATGTGTCAACGTCAATGTGTCGCCATCTGCCATTGTTATTTTTAGATGTTATGATATTTAATTAGCGGGGCTTATTTAATCACACTTTAAACTGAAATACGATAAGGCTAAGTATATTATATTTATTTGTATACTCAGCCGATATAGCACTTCGCATTATAGACAAACATGATAAAGGATAGAGAGTCGTCCAGCAGTGGAACATTAATGGGATTTAAATATTTTTGTCCATGTTTTTAAAAAACTGGTATTAAATTTTTCATTAAATATTTTGGATCTGTCATAGTTGCGTACACATTTATATAACAAGTATCGATGAAGCCTGAGTACAGACACAAAATACAATTAGTTTATAGACCAATATATCTTACGTCATCCACAATTAATTTGGTCCGATTGTTATTTCTGGTTCACGAATAATTGAAAATTAAAATAATTCCTCTGCTAATATAACCCATGACGTACATTAAACATTATTGACAATACACAAAAAATACATTAACGTATGTCCGTATAATGTGGGAATAATGTTTAAATTAGTGGTTTAGTCGTTAGTGATGTTAATAAATTTTCGCTCTTTGCATTTTTATCATAATTCATTTTGAATTATTCCTATGTTTACTTTCAAATACGGTGGTGTAATGGTATGTATCTCCGCCCTTCAATAACCACGAAATACTTAAAACCTTTCTATTATTATTTTCTATTATCGCTAATGCATCGCTAACGATTTAACCTATATTATATACTACAAGTTCCTTTGTGTATACGTTGTGGTGGAAAATCCAATAAATGGGTAGTATCTATCTAATATGCTAACACAAAGCTAATATTTTATATATCACTAGCAAAACCAAGCAAATTTTTCATGTTTATAAATATAGGTATATATACTAAATGTCATGGCGATCGTTATGGACAACGGCATAGAAGCGCATATGTTGCACTGTAATCAATCGAAGAGTTAAAAAAATACATTCTTCTTGATATTTACAATAATGTGTTAAAATTTCAAACTGATCGATCAAACGTTGTCAAAGTCTAATAATTGCAAACACTTGTACCAACATACAAACTGCGAACATTTTCTACATAAGATAATTCAATTGTTTATACACATTTTTTATTTAACAAACGATTACAATGGACCTTCAATTTTTAAAATGTACCCTCATTTACCTGATACGTAATTTATAAGATACCAAACAAATGCTAATACCATCTTAATTTGAGGCGTATTTCCGCGGGTTATATTTCCGACCTAGCTAAATGCCTTTATTCGAATCTGAATGTCACCGCTTCATAATTTATGAGTTGGGGAGCTTACGGTTGTTCATAGCAGTGAGTTATTGTCCCATCGAACGCGCCCTCTATAATTTAGAACGTTTCGGAATTTGCCAATGTACAGCCGTAGTAAATGATGCGGAGTCGGTATAACGAATTCCCCTATGATTTTAATGAAACGAAAGGTATACATCAAAGGTTCTAACATTTTTATAATTATTGGTATGGTATAAAAAAAATCTTACCTTAACCTTCTACAGAGTTCCAAGTACTATTGAATTTTTATAAATATATTATAATAATTTGACATATTTATAATAGGCTATGTTCTAGCTGACTTGCGGTTGATGTGTTAAATTATACATATAGGCTTTAAATTTAGAGGAGGTCTATGTTACTAATTAAGAGGATATACGTCATTGACCTTGCTCGATTGGGCGTTACCGAGTGGCGCGCGGTAATCTCACACCCCCTGTGCCCTGTATTTGCGGAGAAAAGTTGCACAGTTATGTTCAGCACAACGTCTCGTCCAGCACTGATTTATGAGATGACAAAGGGATTACACCGCGAGTTGCGCTTAACGGTTACGTAAAAAAAAAACGGTTTTTTTTTTATTATGCAATTATAAGCTGAATTCTAGAAAGAATTACCGAAGAAAGGGAATCAACGTAATTAAATTTAATTTATTTCACGTATATCCACGTGTAGAAAGAGAAATCATAATTTTACTATTTATTTCCAATATAATATAATATACTATTTCGATATATTATTCTTTGAGCAAGTTGAATTTGTCGAACAACTCAAATATTGTCATATATATTTTAGCACTAAATAAACATACCTATACAGCAACGGGTAGTAAATGCTAGTAATTCATAGTTATTCCTATAAAATATGAAGTCTTATACAATAACCAATAACATGAAGGATGGCTGTAAAAGAGGTTGCATATCATAATCCTCAACACATCGAGCGAGCTTACTGCTAACACAAAAGGCTAAATATTTCGTCATTTAATTGACATATCGAACGTGATTAATTTAATGTAATACGACTCGACCAATAAACATTTGAATACAAGCAATACTTATATAATAATTTCGTTAACATTTAGACTAAATAATTTTCCGTATGAATGGATGCATCAAATCAAAATATTTATCAATTTAATGTAGTCATCGATGCGATAAATAAATACATGTGAATTCGAGCTTCTAATTTGAATTCGCGCTAACCACAAACTGAATTAGTTACATTTGCTTGTTTAATTGAACGTTTTATTCATTATTTAGCGACCATCACGCATTTTACTATCGGACAGAACGCAGTTTTATCTTTATAGATATGAAAAGACGTAAAACTTTGTAATTATGGTTAATATTCCGGTTTTCTCAGACAGTACGTAAATAAAGTTTATGACTTTTTAATCTTATTGTTACTTAAATATTAATGGAGCATTAATACATAGAAGTTGACGCGGTTTTGTACAAATGGGATTTTAATTATATGCAATCTATGTGTATATATAATTAGTATCATAGGTACGTGTGTTAATTTTTATTTTTCTTTTACAATTTATAAACGTTTGATAAAATATTAATTATTAGTAGAAATAAATTCAAATGTTCGATTTTTTTTATTATAATTATTATCGAGTCCTGATATATATATTTTTTAATTTGTTAAACCCAAAACATCCTATAAAAAGATATAGATTCAATTTTCCATTTATGAAGAAGTAAAGTGAAGTTACTCCTGTAAATATACCACTGTTGGACAAATGCTGCTTGAGGAGAAGTTTTCTGGTCTATACCATAACACGGTTCCTACATGCACAAAATGTAACATCTGCTAGATACACATATGGTAGAATTTAATCTATTGTTGTCAAATAAAACCTCTTTGCAGCTAAATGCATCTATCTCAAACGCAAACTCAAACTAAAACTCCTTTTTTCAATATAGAAGCATTACACTTACTTATTGATTGTCAAATTAAGTTATCAAAGAGGTTACATAATTCTGACTACTATATCTACACTATATAATGCTATATAGTATCCATATTGTTATACTATTTCCATAATTACCGATTAAAATAAAATACTCACACAAAATGTACTCGAATGTTGCCAGAGGCGGGTCAGACTAGTGTAATAATTGCGGTATTAATTACCCGTTATTATAAAATTTAATTGCAATACCTGATCCTTGATAAAATTGATTATTTTAAATTTGAACACAGAACGAAGCAAATAAATGTCATTACATTGAATATGATTACGTTCAGCTATTTAATTTTGAAACTATAACAATAATATAGATACGAAATATCTGAATGTTTGTTACATCTCTGAAACTAATGATATTTTATGAAGATGTAGGTTCATATACATATTAGTTCATATACATACTTGTGTATGCGAAAAAAATGACGCAAGTGATTACACAAAAGATCACAATGTATGTATTTCATTTAACTTAAGTGTTAATTCAACAGCATTATTTTGTGAATCAAGTAGTGATTATCCTATTTATTATATATAATAATTTATAAATTCCCTATAATTTTATATGAATCTATCGTTAATATAATCCATTGAAATCGAATAAAGCTTGTATGATTGACCATTCACCGCCGGATATTAAATGTAAATCGCTAACTTTCGTATAATTTATTATTACTCAAAATAACTTTTACATCAATGGAAACAAATTTAATAAAACTTTTAACAATTTTCACATACAATGTCGGAATTAAGATTCTAAGGTGAGCCGTAAAGTCATTATTGTCAATGAATATCATGAGTCTGTCAGCGTAATCATACGTAATAACAGCTATGTATGTATATAACAGTAATTTCGTTTAATAGGATAATTTCAAACAATTTTAATGTTCATTTCAAAATTATTTTACATCTTCAAAGTCGTACAAAGTTTTTTATTTTATTACAAAAGATACTTAAAAAAAGTGTCTTTAAAATAAAATATGGTTTATTTTTGTCTTAATTCTATATATTTTTATTAACACATAACACTATGTGCTACAGATAAAATATTTAAAAAAATAGCGATGAATAAGATAACTTCACTGTAATAGCTCTCGCACAGATTATAAATAATGCAAGACATTAAATACATAAGTCAAAAGGCGTTCCTCAAAGATTTCGAACAATTAATTGAACGTCGTTTGCAAAATCGTCTTTATTATAAAAAAGTTAATTTACTTAATTCGAGCGCTCTACATTTCGACAGTCAGATTCTTTTGCCAGCCCACTGATTACAAAAAGTTCCGCTTGTTCACATTCCAACAATTTATTTGTAATTTATTTGCATGAAATCTTCAAATACGAAATGAATAAAAATAGAATATATTTTTTTAATTAGTTTCGTTAAACATTCTGTTACTAAAAATGTATATATATTTAAGACTAATTGTTAAATATTGTTAACGGTCGAAAATAGTAGTACGTACATATATACTTGATTGTTGTTTGTTTTAATAATAATAGATATTTAATTAAATTTGTTGAAAAAAAAAATACTAACCTCACAATGTTATCGAACCTTTAAATACTGACACTTCGATTTGATGATTAAGAAAATAATGTTTGAATTTCACTTCAAAATATTAATTAAATAAAAATCTGGAAATTGCTTTGTCATACATTTAACAATTACTTGTTTTATAGCAAAAGTTTAGAGTATATTCCAATACACTGCTTCAATGAAAGCACATACTAAATAATGTGACAGCATGTCATCAAAAACACACAACCCTCCTTAGAAATAAAACTACTACATTAAGGGCCTAACCAATCTAACACGGCGGTGCTTAACCGAAACAAAACCCACGACCTTCGGTTTAGGTTGATATGTTGTCCATTGACGCATCCCGGTCATGTTCTAGTTTTAATCATACATAAATAAAACTCATTTCATTATTTATTCTACACAAATGTGGTATTGTACGTCGTGGTTTATTTTTATAAATACTACGTTTTAGGAAAACATATTATATAAAGTGGTATACAAGTATTAATCAGACTAATCTGTTTATATTAGAGTAATATATATTACGTGGATTGCAGACATTACGAGGCAGTATTTTTTTCAGTCCCAGCAAAGTTTATTACAATATATAACAACATTCGCGAAGTAAATTACATTAGCTTCTAGCCTCGTGTTATTTTTGTAACGATGTTTCTTAGAATGGAAAAACGTATGAACTTTACCACGCTAATGATTATATGAGCATTAAGGCTTTTTTACGAAAAATGATGGTATTATTAGTTCACTCTCAAATTGCGATTTAATACAAATTTAATGATACCATAATGTATAACTAGGTATAAGTGACATTCTTTTTCATTTCAAATCTGGTTTAAGCCTGTCTGAGTAATTATCAGTTTATCTAGCTTTTTAGAAACTTGGTTTCCATTGTTTACTATCTACATGCAAATCAGAAGCAAATAACGATTTAATTTGTCATACTAAAGTTTAAATTAAAATATATTCGTAACGCTCAGCAATAAATATGAATTTACATATATTGATCTTAAAACGGGATAGATACGGCAAACTACAGAGAGCAATTTAGATAATATCGAGTCCATGCATAGGGGCCAATGAAATTGGTCTTCCAAATAACCAAATAGGACGGACTATAAGGCTAGTCTGGTGCAAGACAAAGCCCGTCCATCCCACGGGATTGCATCGTCCCGTAAAACAATTGGTGTCCGTGTCCCATTTAAGCATCCTTACATTGATTCAGGGTTCATAATTCACCCTCTTGTCAGACTGGGAATTGAATCTCTTAATAGTATCTACAGACATGCGAGACTTATGATGAGGACGTCCAGAGCTATTCTGCAAGAAACAAATTTGACGCTCGTTGCTCGAACGCTTTGTGAAATGTTTAAAACTAACTAACATTGATACGCAATTTCGGTGCGTGTAACCTTTAAATATAATAGGTATTGTAGTCAAGATCGCATAACTCGAATGAAACTTTAATGTAATATATCGAATTTATATATTTGCGATATTTAACCAGTTACCGCCTCTAAAGTTTGAAAAAGATTCAAAGGTGGAAGAGACTATATTGTTTATTGCATTCTTTAACGTTGGCGTAGTTTTTTAATCTGTTCCGATTGAGAATGTATGTGTATGTATGTTGGACGCAACAGAGCGGTTATTGTAAAAAGTCGAATGGTGCTTGGATTGCAAGGTATTCGGAACATTGCAATATGAATTTCAAAACGAAAATGCTACATTAAAAGCGTAAAAACAACTTTATTTAACACTTTCACAGTTACCATACTCCCGCTTAAATATGAATAATCTTTAATTTATAATGTTAGTGCGGTGACAAATACGGTTTAAATATCAATAAGATCTTCATATACTTTAAATTATTTCGATGTCACTTAAAAGGTAGTAAGCAAAAAGCAAAAACATTTAATGATTGATATCACTCAGATTGAATGGAATATTGTCAAAACCGTCGCAATCCACTTTAACGAATAATATTCTCCTTTAGAATCCTTTACAAAAACCGCCAACGCTTAGGCAGCGTTATAAAATTCCCAACTATTTCCCTTATACGTTCCATTTGTAATGCTGCAAGACGACTTTTTATAATAGCAACGGGCACGCACTAACGTTTTGTAGGAACCGATAAAGGACAGAAAGGATTCTACTTATAGCATTCCGCTTCGAATGAATGTTCCCGACAAACGCTTTCACGAGGACGACTTTAGAAGAACAATACTTTGCCGAAAATATTTTATTCTGACCTCTCTGAAATTATTCGTACTTACATTACGTTTAATATGAAAAAAAATGATAGATAAATTGTATGATTGCTGATTTGTTATAAATTTATTATAGTTTTTAAAATTATTTAATTATAATAAAATATAGGTATACAGTTACGAGTATATAAAATTTGTTGAAATACCCTTACTAAGTTATTCCACTTTGTCTCAAATTGTTAAACAATAAGGCATATTGTCTACACGAAATTGAGGAAAAACAAGATTACATTACGGCATAAAATTTCATAGAAAGCTTCGCAAACAGACCGATCGAGCGCCATTAGGCCCATGCATAAATTGTTGGTTTAGTGACGACAGCTGAGCGCTCTGCCAACGCCGAATTGATTGCGTTTCAGACTTTTTTAGCATCTTACCGAAACATGTGACAGACTTAGTAGTTATGTTATAACCGCGATTAAAAAGGAGGTTCTGATTTTGGTAGAATCCTTTCCACCGGATCGTTAAAGTGTCTGCAATTTTTTTTCCTCTGTAATACAATTACTATATAACCATATCGTGTTTAATATTAGTTTTTGCCTACAGCTTCGCCCACGTTAGGGGGGTATTAGTTCATGCTATGTCCTTTTAGCGATGTCAATGTGTATACAAAATTTCATGATAATCGGTTGAGTAGTTGAAACGTAAAATCATGACAAACAAATATACAAGCTCGCATTTATAATATCCGTTAAACTTAACGTACAAGGCTGAACCAATAAAAGTAGCAGCGAACGATGTTGGTCACTCTTCTACCTCGGCAAGCACATAAAATCTTTCGTCCTGTACTGAATCTATCTTCATATCAGATTACCGCCACATTCCCTACTAATATTATAAATGCGAAAGTAACTCTGTCACACTGAAACCGCTGAACTGATTCAGATGAAATTTGGTTTGGGAATAATTTGAGTACCGTGAAAGGAAGAAAAAAAAGGCTAGTTTTATTAATTCACACGTCGAGAGGAGAAGGTTTGTGTGCTATAGTGTTATAATTCTTTTTTGTTTTTTCAGACAGGAATAGTAGTAATAACATTAATTGAGGAATCAGTAATACTCCTATTCACCCCTACTTTTTATCTTATCTTAGCTTATCACTTGTTTTAGGAACGGGGAATACAATAGCCCAAGGGGTTAGGATCGATCCTGCGACTTTTTACATCGCTGGGCGGCCCGTAAACCATTGCGCTATTGACGCTTGATTTTTCGCGCGGGTAAAGCCACAGGTTCAGCTAGTTAATCAGAGTAATACCTATATTTGCGTGCACGTATGCGTGCGTGCATATATCCTGCGCAGTTGGCTCATCCTATAAATAAGAGCATTATTATTATACAACGAGACATGATATTATACATTTACTATAAGATTTTCTCAATATCATAACTGTCAACGAAATAATTTTAGTGAAACATATATAAAAAATCAACGTTTTCTACGTAAATTTAAACTTAAGTAAGTTATAAGAGAGACAATAATATACATGTACATTTAACACACACATCTAGATATTAACATCCATTTGAAATGTAATTAAAAATTAAATCACCCATTTTACCCCAACGAACGCCATTTTCGCTATCATTATCGAATCGTTTATTTTTTATTTATGTTCTACTGTAAAATAAAACCCAAGCAAATAAAAGCGCAACAATATAAAATGTTTAAAAGTAATAAATTCAATTTGTCCGTTAAAATAAGTATAGGAGTCCTTAATTTACATAAACTAAAATACGATACAACTTCCATATTTACATTCAAAGACTTGTGAACATACTATTAATCGTGTTTACTTTATAGCTGTAAGCCGTGACAAGTTTGGAAGTCCAGACTCAAATAAATTACGTGTATAGAAATATGACCTTTATGCTTTAGAAAATAAAAACTGAATACACGAATACAGGTGTTTTCGTATTGTCATATGTACATGCGTGTGACAAATTGCTTGGTGAGCACATTGTTTGGTCTCACGGAATAGGCAAGTGGGTCCTATCTCTCACTTTGTGCTCGCTTGTACCTTGTTATGTTGAAGGAATGACTATGATTAAAGATCGTTACAGTACAGAATTGTAGGAGGTCCAATAGCAAGTAAATATAGATTATAAATAGATGCATGTTTACGACAGGTCGTTCTGAATTTGTTTCTTAGTTTTTTTACGGCCAGTTGTAAAATGTCTTTTTAATTTAACTGAAGGTTGAAATTAGTGGTAAAACCTTAAAAGAAAATTTGTTTTAATAAAAGTTTTATGGTTGCTATAAATTAATCTGTTTTACATCGTTCGAGCTAGAACAACTCAATTTCGTGGCCATTTTAAGTAAATGCTTATAAATGTAAGTAGTAGTTGATTTACATGTTTATATTAAGTTTGGTATTTTTCTTATCTATACTAATTCGCCAGACTGTATCTATATTCTTGTTACACGATCTCGCCAAGTGATGAGCAGGTAATCAAGCTGTTTACATAGATAGATAAAGTTCTAGTCCATACATAGGACAATTTTTAATTTATTTTCAATTCATGAAAACGTACGATTAACAACCAGCTTATAATATAGGTATATGTTAAATTGTGAATATAACAAACTGATACACCCCCCCCCCCTTAATATGGTAATTCGCTCATAATGACATACCCGTAAGTTTAATTTCCATTTAAATTAATGCAAATAACTTATTTTACAACAAAGCTCTCTGATAAGTAACACACATTAACAGGGATTAAGCTAGTATGAATGTTGCATTTGAAATATGTATGTATTTCATTTATTAAAAATGGGGAACTTTCATCCTCTTTGTAAAAAAACAGACAACGTATAAGTTTATTGAATGTTGAAGAGTTTTTTTGTAAATAATCTTCTTACCTTCAACGTGCTGTTCGGGTTTATCTTTTCTATTGTTTTGATTTACGTAATTTATGATGTTCCCGCAGGTTTTTGTTTCCAGACAGTATTAGAAACTAAATTTTAGGACTACTGATATGTTTAACAATTTTAATTAGACTCCATGCTTGTAACATTCTGTTGGCTGTAGGCCATGAATGTTTTCTAGTGTTTTTTTTAAATTATTATTTTAAATTTTTCGCCAGTTGTATTTCGAAATACAAATCTCTGATTGCAACAAGAGTACACTTTTAAAATCAAGACAAATGCAATATAATTATAGGTAACATTTCAATATATAAAAATGACATAAGGAAGTTATTCTACTGTCATTTTATTTACGCAAGCATTATTATTTATAAGTAAATTTAATAGTGTATTTAACCAACCCAACCTTTTTATAACCCAACCTTTTTTTTGTTTCTCAGTTTAATCTCGAAATTAATAATAATATATGCTAATGGTTACAATCTCCTATCTTCACATAAAGATATCAACGTACCGTATTTTATCTTTGACACGAAACATTAGCATATATATTTTATATCTGACTTTTAATAAGCATTATCAATTATGGAAAAATAATCAGTGACTACAAAATGTAACAAAATGTCATTTGCATTAAACGATATGTGATATATAAGAATGGTTATTATTACAAGAGCTTTAAGGGATAGTTTCCAATGGATTGTTAGATAAAAGATCGTTAAGACATAGTTCTATCCGCCCACGTATTGTTCGGAGTTCGGACCCACAAGAACTTAATTAGTGGCGTCTCAACACGCCGTCTTGTAATATTTATTATCAGACAGACAATTCAACTGATTGTAACTTATTTCATAATAAGATGAATGTTACTTACGAATGTAAGAGAAATAACTGTTGTGTATATATGAATAATTTAATATTAACTGATTTATTATCATTAATTTATTAGTAGTTAATATATTTTATAATATTCTATTTTAATGGGTCGAATGACATATATAGGCAATCGAGATGAAAACAATAATTGTAGGGCCAGGGGAGATAAAAAATTATTGTAAGTAGAATGTCAGTGTAAATATCAGCGATTAATACATTGATAATTTGATACACATTTGACACAATTGAATCCAATACGTGTAAGTTTCTTCAGGATGTTGATGTTTAATATGATAGTGAGAGAAAGAAAGAGTGAGAGAGGGAGAGAAAGAGATACAGAGAGATTAATTTATTAAACAAATTAATCAAATTAAAATAGTTTTCCTTGCCCGCGTTCAAGCACAATACCTACAATATTCAGCTAATATTCTAGCCACTCGGTCAATACGATGTATCAAAATTGAGTGAGCCGGTGTTCTGGTATTTATGAGGTGAATAGTAAAACTCGCATGGCCCTCCCTCAACTTGGCCCCTTGGGCTATTAGCGTACAGTAAATTGTACAGGCGTATAACTTAACTTACGATTCAATTAAGGTAAATTAATTATTGTAATCCAATAGCTAATTTAAAGTATCCATCACCCAGATTAAAATACTACAATGTTTATTTCAAACTAATAGTTTATTTTGAATTATTGGACATTATTGAAAATAATTCTCTTTTTTTCATTTTTTATCAATTTGAAATAGACGATATATATTTTTTAAAACGATTAACAGATTCTCGAAACCTTTTGAATAAAACATTTTTAACGCATTCAGTATAAAAAAAAAACACAATCAATTTAATAATAAAACTATAAAAAATATGGACATGTTATATGATTACATAATTGCAACAATTGATTGGTATTAAAATACAATTTTAATTATTACAATATACTTGCAAAACTGTGTGTGTATGTACCTGTATATACCTATATATGTATATATACCAACTATTATGCCGTTCGGTTGAATGTTATAGATATTGATACGCTTCAGCGTCATCTAGCGGTAAGTTAAAACAAATAGGATAAAAATGATCTCGTTTAAAAAATGTATATGTGTTTAAACTTTTATGACAACCAAACAATCCGTATTTAAGTTTAATAATAGTATAAGATACAAACGTCATTTTTTATATAGATACAGATAAAAAAACAATACACTTTTTAATTCATAGGAAAAACGAAACGTCATTCATATAAAATAAATGCCATTCAAAGTTAAAGACATTTGATCGTGTGGCGACTGGCAAAGAATTAATTATAAATCAACATTTTATACGTATGAAGGATTACAATGCTCTTTTTCTAGAGAAATACCCGAGTATTGGTAATATATTATATTCATACATATGTATAAAATATTTGAATAGCTGTTGACTATACGCGTTTACAATGTCGGTAGGTTTTGTCTTCTATATTAATAATTTCGTGCAATCCACAATTATAGATCGTTAAAACGTTTACGGGTGCATTCAGAAAGTGTGTTCTAAATAATATTTTCGTACAGGGATACGGTAGTTAGTATACTTAATTATTTTACAGTACAGATTTTACTCGAGCGAAGCCGGGTTTTCATCTAGTACTTGAATAATATATTTACTTGAATTATAATTATTATACATGACGATGTAAGTTTTATGAACGTGTTTGCGAATCTTCTCGTTCTGTAATATATTAATGATTAAACGTGCATATGTTTGTACAAGTGAGACCGAGTGAAACGATCGCTACAAAGTAATATTTCTAATATCCAGCCGCAGCAACACCTGTACGACTAAAGGAGATAAAAGAAAAAAATATATCCACTATTGTATCATCATTCGTCCGTTTATTTATTTGCCACACGTAACATAAAGTGTGTACATATCATAAGCGTGTACATATACCAAACGTGTATAGTATTAAGCTTAATTAAATATAACGAATACTATTAAAAAAAATTGATATTTTATTTAAGCCTCAATAAAACATTAATTTTAAAGATAATCATAAAATTCGATAACAAGAACGAAACGGTTTCGGACAAATTGCCAAAGTTTGTAATTTGATTGTAATAAAAATATAACATTGATTTTTCTATAGCAACAATTTTCGTTATATTGCTAACAATTGATTACGTTTTTACTTACGTATTTAAAGTCCTTGTTGCACATTTGCAATAAGAGCTGTTCAAAAGAAGAACTTAAGACTATAAAATATTGTTTCCCATCAAGAATAAAATAATAATAATAATAATCAGTAATTGATAAATAAAAATATTATAACATTTTTTGTTATTAATAAGAAAATAAAATATTTTATATTTCTTAAAAAACAAACTTTAAAATAAATGTAATCAAATGTAGTTTAATGTTATAATGTCAAAATTTATAAAAAAAAAAGGTTTAAATAAAAACGAATTATCAAAGAAAAGTTCCAATAAAGATAATTAACGAAATTTATTAATAACGTTAAGTAGCAAGTTTATACATTATAAGGTTTCGGTTAAAGTTAATGGTAATATTCTGGAGAACTTTGTTTCTTTATTTATATGTGGATGTACCTTCGACCGTATAGAAAAAAAATAAAGTTTTTAGAGATTCCGTAATTATATCTAGAGCATCTCTATCTGCATACGTGTGTGTCAGTGTTTAAGTTTGTATATTGTATCATACGTATATTGAATCCCAGCATACCTTGCTATACTGTGTGTGTGTACTTTCATTTCAATTAACTATTATTGAATACTAGCGGGCCATCTATTGTCCGTTAATAGCAATATGTGAAAAACCACTACACTAGTGCCAACCGCAATAGCTAGCAAATGCAGGAACGCAGACTGGCAATTTTTTTTATATATTTTATAATTAATAGAAAGCCTATAAAAAATTATCTTTCTTAATAATATTGCAAGTACACTCACGGCTTTAGTTTTACACGTTTTATATTTCATATGGCTTCAATTACTTATAAATACTCTGTAGTTAAACAAACTTATTTAGTAAATTAGTTTTAATTATAGTCTATTCGCTCCATTATCAGATCGTTAAAGCGGTATCGATTATAGAATTATCAAATTTTAAAATCGACAGGTTTAATTAGGAGAACGTCTAAATAAAACGAGTTCTACGTTTGTTAACATACGCTTATATACTTTGTTAGTTATTTACAAGTAAATCTAATATAGAACGTGTAATAAAAATAAGATAGCCACTAAAACAATGTTTAAATAAGGCTTAAGATAGTCTATCGGGTTTAACTCCAGTTTTATCTATTTTTATCTTTTTACACCGCAATACTTGTTGCAATCTATCTACAGCCTCCCTAGGGATCGTTCTGATGGCTATCTTTATTACTAATGAAGGTTATTTACAGAGCCAACATTAACATGTTACGAACACCACAGATAACAAATATTAAACGCTTATTAGAAGCGGCACGCATGTCTAGAGACAAGTTTTATAATTATTTATAATGACAAGATAAATTGAAAATAAATACATATAGGAACTATACTATCTACGGATGAGTTAAATAAATATATTTTTTACAATCAAAATATTATTTTGTTATTATTTATAACATTGGATGATAACAAACAAAAAATAATCTTAATGTCCACTTGTAAATCCACTTGGTGGGCTTTGTGCAAGCCCGTCTCGGTACCAAGCACTTATCAAATACTCTACAGCTAAAAAGCAACACTTAGTATTGTTGTGTTCCGGTTTTTAGGGCAAGTGAGCCAGTGTAACTACAGGCACAAGGGACATAACAAGATCAAAATATACTTTATTCAAGTAGGCTCTTACAAGCACTTTATTTTTATTTATTTATTTAAACAAAATTAAATTGATGATAGCTAACAATAAAATATATTTAAAAAAATGTTTTCCTTTAAATATAATAACTGAATGATAAGAAATCATGGAAACAATATGTTTAATTAGCACACAGAGGCGTTGTAATATTATGATCAAGCACATAAATCGCTAAATGATTCTCCACTTCATTGAAAGCTTATATTAATGCGCCTTTATTATATTTATCTATTGAACCGCAATTCGGTTGATAGTTTTTAATATACAGAATACAATTTATTAATTCAACAAAATTAAACGTAATATGGTATCCTCTTATTTTGTCCACATTTAGTTCGAAATCATATTTTATTACGAGCACAGTCTCACATTACTTACCATAAATGTTTTGTAACAATACAATAAAAGCGCTATGAGTACAACAGGAGTAATAATCATAATTCCTTCCCGGTTTCTAAACTACGTTTATTATGTAAAAGTTAGTAGGTAGAATTCAGAAACACAAAGAGCCGTCCATTAAATATGCCTTTGACTTTTATCGAAAATATTTATTTAATACTTTTTAATTTTACTGAAGTAAAAAAATATTACTTAAAATTTAAAATTAAATATGCTATTAATATCCTAAAGTATTATTCGATAAATTCAGAAACTCATTATTAAAATGAAAATGGCAACACAGATCTGGGACAGATAAGTAATTTAAAAGTATTTCGAGATTATTATCTACGTGACTCGAAGCTTAATCTGTGATCGAAGATACAAGGAATAACCGTTATCATACATCACATATTTTTTACTTATTATCGGTTTAGTGAGAAACGATTTTAAACACAGATTCTTTATCTTAGGTGTTGTAAACTGTTAATTTACTCTGCACGCATATATGTATGTAATACATTGCTCACAATGAGTTACATTTAAATATAATAAAAGCGTAATACACAACGACTCAATAACACTAACATTTTATTTCAACCAAACTCCATTACATAATTTAAGTACATTGGAAAAGAAAATAGTAATAATAAAAAAGTTTAAATATAAGGAAATTTGTGTTCGATTATTTTTTCATGGTGTTGCGTCACGCAAAAATATAATAAGTTTCTTATGTTGGAAGTACAAGTAATTTAGTCGTTGATAAAAGATAAATATACGGAGAGCCCTTCTAGTGATAGTAACCCAAAATTTTTGTCAATTACAATTATCACTTAACTTTTTTTTATATTAGGTAAATAATTTGACGGCAGTTTAACTATTGATTTCTTGTGGTATATTTTTTTGGCTAATGTACATTAATACAATGTAAATTTAAAGGCAACTTATTCCTATGGACGACTATATCCTTCAGGTCATCGCTTGCTTAATGGTGATAGATCATTTACTGAAATAGTGAAATAACCGATGTTGATTTAATTAATAATTATTAAATTCAGACTTCGCGTGTACAGCGGTCGTGACCGGCTAATCCATTTAAATAATTATTATTATTTCTTTATTTTATTTTGTACTTATTTGTTAAATATGTGAAAAGTTTGGGCATTCTTGAATATGTTAAAAACAAACATTTTTAACAATAGTAGTACCTTGTACAGGTCTGCCTGGGCTGATTACATCCGATCGTCAGATATTACCAATCATTGACAATTTTTTTTTTTGTTTTATCTGTCTTGATGTGGTTCAAAGGAGTGAGGGAGCCAGTGTAATTTCAGGCACAAAAAGTTTTCGATTCCTTGGGTACATTATACCACTGCCAACATAAATAACAAAAAAAATATTATGATATAGTCAAACAAACACAATTATTGGTAAAAAAGTTTATTCCAGAAACACGGCTTCATTCTTTATTCAATTAATTACATAAAAACTTTTGATTGAAATTATTATGTACTGTCAACCGCGCCTTCGCGCTCGTTTTAGTGGTTGGACGTCAAGGTATAATGAAAAAGTAGCCTACCGCCATATCAAATTGCAAATTCGGTTTAATAGTTTGGGCGTGAGAGCGTAAAGCGACGCTTTCGCTTTTATAATATATTAGGATATTACTTTCAAGTTAGATCCATTTCGATATAACATATTGTTTTCTGGGATTAATTACCTTTATAACAAGAAACGTTCATTTTAATACCAAAGTTTAATTACATTTTACCCACCTTTAATATAGATCGTGTTTATTTTGTGTGTATAATTAAGAATAATTTAATTAACGTTTGTCATTAAAGAGCTTTTATCGTTGAAAACTTCGGTAGAAAAGCAATAACATGTAGAACAAAGCAATGTTTTATTAAACCTTATTAATTCAGTACATCATTCATTATCAAGAAAATAAAATCTAATTACCTGACTTTAAATTAAGAACGTAATTTGAGTAAAATTTTATCTGCCTCTAGGGATGCTTAAAATCATACAAAGAACACGTGGTTAGAGTAAGTAATTTAAAAAAAAAAACAATTCATGCTGACATGAGCAAGTCAAATAAATTGGAAGCGAAATATTGCTCGCTATACTCCTCACCGTAGAGATTCTTCTCCTTAATTATATACATACATATTTAAAATATTTTCAGTAAAAACCTATATGATGTGTGTTGCAGTTACACTAGCTTTTATAAAACCATTTCACTGTCTTAATTTAATATAAATTAATGATTACTTTTTGTAAATTAATTAAAGCGAATCCTATGCCCTGAGAATAAGTAACAAACACAGCAAACTTTTAAGTCATAACATAAGTGAATTATATACTAAAAAAATATATATATTAACAAAACACATGTACATACGTCTTATAAAAATAATTTCTTCACTATTTGTATTTCGATATTTGAAAAGAAATCGTGTTTCCTAAGCGACTTAAAAATCCATTTCGCAAACTGAAAGAATATTCCAGCGAGCGCTAACTTTTGAAAGCAGTTCTATTGTAGCAGTTTACAGGCTTACGGCGCTTGAATATTCATAATACCTCGAACAGGAACAGAAATGGAGTTATGTTTGAACTTAACCTACTGCTATAATAAAATTACCTTTTTATTAAAAACAAAACTATACTCTCATGGTTCAGTCAATTAAAAATCTAGTAATATAATAGTATAGAATTAAGATAAGCTTACTATTAAATCGGGTTTCCGATTCCTTGAAGTCAAAGGATCCCTCCTGAAGCATTATTAAATTATTTTATACAATCGCGAAGATATTTTTACATTCATTAATTGAAAACCTATTGAGATAGGCAAGAAACGTACAGAGTTATAATTCGTATATATTAATTATAAATAGATTTAGATTAATGCTGTAGTAGTGTATTAGGCAAAGTATTTATCTAATTTCCCTTTATCATGTTTATGTTTCAATTGTCATATAAATAGGCGTTTGAATGTCAACATGTTTATAGTAATAAATATATGTAAGTTCCTTCTACTTAAATAATAAACGTTTTTACAAAATCACTAAATTAGGTAACAAATGTATAGGTAATAATTATGACAAAGATGATACTTTTATACACGGACAACGTTCCGTTTCAGAATTATTCTAATGTGTAGTACAAAATATTCTGATAAATACGCAGATACCCTCCAACGTTGAACCGAATTTAAATTTTACATAACTGAAACAGCATACGATAATATCCGACTAGTGAGTTGTCGCAAGTCGCACATTAGTGACTGGACGTAACATGTGAGCAAGTCAATCAGACTCTATTAGTGCTTCGTAGCGCGTGCCGTGCGGACATCGTAGTGAGGAAATTATTGATTTGTGCCTAATTTCCGGCCGATCGGAGTCCACCGGCCCTGCGGGTGGCGGGCGTGGACGCGGTCAGGGCTGCTGCCAACCAGTTATTACACCAGACATCTCGATACATATTCGATAACGCCGATTGCCAATCGAAATCCCAATCATATAACCGTGCCCACTGACTCGAAGACTTTTTGCTTTTGTCTTCCATTCTTTGAACTTCGAATTCATTCAAACAACGCCGAGCGGCAATTCAAACCAAAACACAATATATGTTTTCTTTCACTAATATAATTATAGCCATTAAAATCACAGCGATTATATTCATATTTTAAAATGTTTATAACGGACGGGATTTTTAGGATCAAGTTCTTTACGTCACTTTCGTATGTTAATGGACGTCCGCTCCTTCAAGTTTCTTGATACCCTTTGAATGCCAAGGGCAAATCGTCCGAGCGACGATCATATTAATTTATTATCAGTTTTAATATTCAATGTGATGACTTTTACCTTTCTCAGTCAGTATTTTTAGAAAGGATCGCTTTTTGTCGAACTCTGTAAATTTAAATAAGCCATCTTCTCCACTTCACTTTGAGCGGATAAGACCAAAATATACCTGCAAATACAAATTCAAATTTTCAAAAATATATTATGAAAATATGAATTGTTTTTATATAAATGTGTCTTGGCTTTATAAATTTACACGATTATAATTTCATCAAATATTAGTACATCATATTTCATATACTTAAAATATTAACTGCCTGGTCAAAGCTATTCTAAAATCCACAATATAATGTATCTTACTAGCAATAAAACATTAAAATAATTCAACCACATCCATTAACAGAGGACGAAAAACGAGATGACAACACAGTTATAATAATAACGACGCTAAAGTTAATAAAAATAATAAAGTTCATTATTTATTCGAGAGGCGTAACCCTTGCTACAATTGGATTAACAATTTGTGTAAAGGTCGAATGTCAAAAATTGCAGAGGGTCCACAACACGTCCGGAAAAAACATGGAGCTGGCAACACTGAATAAATAATATAACCAACCAAGTGTGAACTGTTTAAGGCAGTTCCAGGGATTAAATTAAAAACATATACATATATAATACCTTAACAATTAGACTCAAAAGCTCAACGGTATACCGTTATGAAAAACGCAGGTTCTATTCTGACCCTTTGCACGAATGTCGTAAATGTTTTCATACCCAAACTTAACACAAAGTCTAATTTAACAGAAATTTTTTTTTCTTAATACAAGAATATATGTATCAAGCTATAAAAATATCAAGCTAATTCGATTATAGACTATAGAATATAACATCAAAAATTTTGCTCCTAAAAAGGAAAAAGGTTATTTTATTCTGTACGGAACTCCAAAACGATGAGTATCGTAATTACATTATTGTTGAATTTTAAATGTACGCTCGCCGATTGCTGTTTCATATATTTTTTTAAAAAATTATAATATTGTATTTTTCCAGAAACCATTTGGGAATTGTCTTTATTGATGAGGTGCCACTTTCTTCAAAGTGATGTCTATCTCAAAAGAGATATCACAAATATTGTAAGTTTGATAAATCCTAAACATCGAGACTAACTCTTCGTAAAATGCGTTAGGTATTTTCTGTGTAGTCATTTAAAACAGCTAAGCCGCTTTGCGTTTAAGCGTAGCGTAATGTAGCAATAATACATAAGCCGGAAGGTAAATCTTGCTTTTGATACCGGTTTGTTAAAAATATTTTTGCATTCTTTTGATTAACTTGATAAGATACTAAAGTTAGTATTGTCTAGAGTATAAATATTGTTTTATCTGTACATTGGATGAAATAAGTATATAGCGTAGGCATGCTTTCAATTTGTAAATACTGCAATGTCACTCGGTCCATCTTATTTTGGCTTCAGAACACGAATCTTCGGTTGATATACATACACATACATACATAGAACATAGTGTAACGACTTAAGTTTTGTTTTTATATATCATAATAATCATTATGTTACTAAACAATATTTATAGTATTATTGTAAACTACAATATATTTCCCGAAGTGATCCCATCTCGTTTATAAAGGTCAAAACATCCTTATCAATTATTATACTACGTAGTACATTCTGTTCTCATTAAATATATGAACATGCTGCAGAAGTTACTTTTTAGCATGAATGTTAACGTTCGCTAACGGCAACAATGTTGCAGAATTGCAGCTCGTTCAGATGTTTCTCATCTCTCTCGACGTTGGGATGACTGGCAAGAGCGACACGACCGGTGCCGTGTTAGCTTAGTTTTGAAACATCTTAAGTCTGAATTAAATTTTGTTTCATAAATGAATAACTATTTTAACTTAAAATTTATCTGACAAATTCGTTTTACATTTTAACAATATTTTTATTCTATTTTGTCTATAAATGTTAACACGTCAGTTTATTCTTTTGCTGCTCTGTAAGAAATGACTTCTTATGTCAACCGAGAAAGCTGAATACGTGTTCTTTAAATGTTGTTGTTATTATTATATACTTTCTGACATGTCATGATCGTGTTCTGCTATGAGTTTCGAATTTATTCTTAGTAGAACTATTCTGTATAGTTCTACTGTCCTGCAACCGATCGACTTTCGAACTTACTGGACGATTTTTTTTACCGAAAGACACTTGTAGACTTAATAATTTGTAAATATCGACAATTATACATATTCGTGTTAATTACAAATTCATTGTCTACATATTTACTTACCATTATTAGTTAATTTAAAATTCAGTTATAAGTTAGAAAAACCGCATTCTAAATAATGTATCATTTCAATACAATTATCTTAATTATCACTGTTTAAAAATTCTTACTGAAGAGAAACCTGTTTGGTCTATCAATGGCTTATTAAAACGTTTTTTTCTTTTTTTAATCAGAATTATAATCTATCTTTATTGGAAATAAGAATTAAAATACTTCAGCCACAGCGGCGAATATCAAAGACTGCAGGATAAATTGTAGTGCGTTTAGTTCAAACAAAGGTGCACTTTCTATTACCTTATTTTCATTCTCCGATTGAACAGCAATCCGACACGATCGGAGAGATCAGGCACAGGACAAACGCTTTTACGTGCTTTCCATGAAATTGTTATAATATCGCAGGCTCTTGATACAAATCGAAAATTTCAAACTTCGTAAATTCGGAGTAAATAACCATTCAGTTGCAAGATTGCATTACATTTATATAAAGTTCAGTGACATTACAAGTCAAGTTAATATAACGCACGCAAATGCTTTTTTTTTTTAAATAAATCCACGATTTTTTATGTAGCTCGTCAAAGAAAACCGAGTTAATCCAAATTCGGATTTACTAGCTATTGAAAAGTTCCACAATGCAAACTAACTCCACCGTCAAATCAGGTCGATGTTACCAATTTATTGTACGAGTATAGTATCCCTATTACATATACTTGCAAAGTTTCAAATAAACATTTATTCAAAATACGCTAAAAGTAAAATCGACTTCCTAGATTTGTTTACACGCTGAATATTACTCACAAGTAAGTAATAATATGCGTGTAAAAACAGTGTATACGATTGCGTACTAATAATTAAAACACGATGGAAATAGTTCAGTGTTTGCAGAAGAGTCGTGTTATATTGTTTGTAGGGAGAATGTACACTGATAAAATAAAACCCTTGTTTTCATTCTGAAACAGTTCTTGAGGAAACGATTGATAATTACATTAACAATAGTTATTCCGTGCAGTTACACCCACGGTAAACGTAACTATTCTGAGATTATCGTTCAAACAAATTAACTCTAAAAAATATTTGTTTCATATGTTCTAATATTTAAATTACATATTATTTCTTAAAATTCTTACAAATTTTGTTTCAAATGAGCTATCAAATAAGGAATTAACTTAAATCGCTATTTAGTAACAATTTTTGTTATCTCTATTAAATTATCAATATCTTGATATGGCTAATAAAATTGCATAATGATATGTTATTAATAAAAACTCATTATCTTTCTTCAATCATATCATAAATGATTTTCAAGATCCACAAACACGGGCCATAAAACACAGAATAAAACTCAGGGGACTAAAATCCTTTAAGATTATAAAATATATTAGATAAAAAACTTTCTGAATAATGACGTCTCATGGCGGAACCGTACAAGAAATTAAAACGAAAACAAACAGTAAAATTGAAAATTAAATAGCACTTGTTCGAATGGACAAATTAGTTACTTGTATTTAAAAGTAATGACGACGATTAATCGATTCCACAATTATAATTTTAAAAACAATAAAGGAACTCTATTGGATTTTTATTTTTTTTGTAATGAAAAGTATAATAAAGTAATAAATCGTTTACATGGTGTTATTAATTATAACTGATAATAAATATTAGCAATTATAAGTCACATTAGTCGCTTTCTTACATGGAAACTAGTCCACTGGGAATACACTTTTCAACAATTACTAACAAAATTTATTTTGTATGTAATTGTTGAAACAAAATTTTAAGTATAATGAAATAATACTGCACACGTTGACTCCATAGAGATAAGTTAATCAAAAACGTATCTAAAGATAACAGTCAAGTGAATTCCCCTCGAAAATATTTTACTCCATTTCGACGCCGGCCGCGATACCATCTACATTCAGCGAGAAAAGACATATTTTAAAAACAATGAAGCGTGTACACTTTTATCAACGCATCGCCCCTCAAGGATTCAAACTGAAAGGCGAGGTATAAATAAAAGAGCTCGCGGTGTCAGTCAAGCTGACTTCTTAGCTATTCACTATTAACCACCTCGAGGCGACGATAAGGATGGAAAGTGTGACTTCATTCTATGTTAAGATTAACCTCAAGCATTACCTCCTCGTCTTGGCGCAACGTCATCGGCGGTGACACATCCCTCTCCACATTCACTGGGGCACTCGAATCACTCACAGCACTTGCAATCACGCTTCCAGAATATTTATCCTCTATCACGTCCCAGGGCACATCATAATTAAACACCTCCACGTTCGTCAGTCCAGAGCCCGAGTGGAACCTCCATGGCAGATCGGTCCCGCTTTGCCGGGGTCTCCGTCTCTTATGTCTCACTTTGTGCCTCGCAAACCTTTCAGTGCCGTGATACTCGTCTCCCATCATCGCGTCGTACAAAGTGTCCAAGTTAACTTTTAATTTTTGACGTTTAACGGTCGTAGGATTTTCCACAGTAACCGATTCCCGGCTGAGCCCTTCAGCGTCCCATAGCTGTATCCGTAATATGTTGTCATGGGAAGGAGGCGTCATGTGGGCGCGCGCGACCACGAGCGCGAATGCCGCGAGTGCGAAAACGAACGCGCGCGCGGACCCGTCCATCTCTAGCGGCGGTCGCGAGCCTACTGAGGCAAGAGCCGAGCGAACTGAATGGCTGATAGTCGCTTTTCCCGCGCTTTCCCGATAACACCGCTACGAGCTACGCGCTCGCATTCGACATCAACGCCGCAGCCCGCCTCGCTCGGACGAGATAAACATCGCCCGTAATACTGCGCTTATCGCAACATGATTTGTTTGATAAGAACAAACATCACACCTATACGAGTATCGGCGGCGCACACGTGGTACGTTTTTAATTTACGATCATGTATATAGGAAAATAATAATACAACAAAAACTTCACTATATAAATTAATTTATTGCAGCTAATGATGCCTCTTGACTAACATATTTGTACTAAATATTACCAAACAAAACGCAAACCGTCAAACGTGATAATTAAAGTGTTTTAATAGAATTTATCCCATAACCATTACGCTTATTTTGTATTTAACAATAGTTTCCTCTATAAATTACTATACACACCCCGCTAATGACATTTACTTACTACACTTTTAAAATTAGTCATTATTCTAATACATCGATGGCAAGCATATTTAGAGGTAACATTAAAAACATAACAATGAATAAAGAGCCAATTAAACTAACAATTTATATCTCACGCTATAAAATTCACTGATCGTGATAATAAAATAACATTCTTATTTTCTATTTAACTATAATTATTATGCCAATATAAACGATACAAAGCGCTCTGCTCATTTATATTTCGGTGGTAATTTACACTGCTGATGATAATAGATAAAAATGTACCTTTTCTTGCATGTCAATCGTCTCTTATAACAATCGCTATATTAATTATACCGTATGAACGATCAAATTACGCTTATGGTATCAACTTACTTATTAAAAAAGTGTACACAAACTGTAGAGGAACCCATATAAACGACTGCCAGTAAATTGTAGAAAAATAAAAGAACTAACTTTTTAAATAAAAATAAATAATGATAAAAAAATATATTATGAAGTTCAACATGAACTAGAATTAATGATTTATACACAATTTAAAAAAAATGTTCTAAATATTTTGCAGTCAAACCCAAAATAAAAATGTGCTAAATACAATTATAATTAATATAAAAGACACGACTATAATCGTTTCAATTTAGTACAATGATTCAACATTACATTTATCTGAAATGTATTTTAAACCTTCAGTACAATTTCACGCGGTTGATAATTTAATCATACAATAAGATTGAAGTAGGTAATTAATGTATTCATTCCTAATCTCTCAGATGAATATTAAATTAATTATTGTAAATATTAAATATTTGCTATGCTATTTCAGTTTAATATTATTATAATTGGTTCAAACCGTGATAATCTCGTTACATACCTATAGTTTAAATACCGATATTCGCAATCTGTTCTGAATGAATTAAAAACATTGTGTTAAAAATTCAAAGTATATGGTTTTTTGTTAACTTTATAAAATTCACAAAACATAATTAATTCATAATAATAAGATTGAAACAAAATTTAAAACGTTTAAATATGTGCTTCGTATTATATTTTTAACATTATGGAAACAAGATCATTCATTATGAAGTCCGGTTTGTTTGTTTGTCCGGAATGAAGTTTTTACCAAATGTGCCGTATTCGCTCTCGACAATCATTAAAAAGGAATTAGACTCTAGTTGGGGCGAAATTCACTTTCAAAGTCACAAGGCCTCAATGGAAAATACGTCTAACCATTACATCTACACAAAGCAAATAGTTTTCAAGACTCGACGTTGTTTACATTGTATCAGATACCTGCTCAAATTAAAGACGTGATAGGCTAAGCTTGATAGCACTTACAAAATAAGTTTGACCATTTAAAAAAGACTAATGTATTGTTTTTAATATACAAAAAAAACTGGTAATACATACATATATGTATGGTTAGATTTTGACATACTTACATACAAACACACTTACATAAAAAAGCCGAGGATATTAAAACGTTACTTAAATAAATTTGGTTTTCATAAAATTCCGTATTTATTTCAATCTAAGCACACAAAAGTCGAATCCAATTAAATATACATCCAACAAATCAACAAACGTCGAAGTGCATTTTAAAAATAGACTTAATGATGATTGATTAAATATAAAATTATTGTCACAAATGAGCTATACATACATATATTTGAGCCCAAAACGCTTTAAGTATTTTTTGTTATATAAAAAAGATAACACGAACAATTTCTGAGGGCCCGAGATACAAATCGTAGCCATTCACTATTGTCCTGTTTGAAGACAAGAAATTTTCGTAATCCTGATCTTAAATACTCGTGTGTTCTCTTCTCTTACAAACGTATCTAGATTTTAGCTTTACTCGTAAAACTCTCATTATATTCGCTGTAACCAGCTTCGTTATTTATAAAAACAAAGAATAACAATACTAGAATCTCTGATTATAATACTGTGAAAAACGTGCGCAGATCAAAGTCCTAAATAATTTCGCTGAGGTTTAACGCATCTATGTTAAGTAAAAGGATTTGGATCTAATTACATTGATCTGCTCAGGCGGTTGTTCGAAATACGTGTCAGAATTCCAACATATGCAAGTTCCCTTACAAAATCTTCTTCATCACGTAGCATTAGAGTAATTATTAACACCAATTCAGTATATTGTGTATAAAATACTAGCGTCGTAATGAACAACTACACATATATCAACTGAACCAACTAGGCCACTAGAAAGATAGTATATTTGAAACTTTTGAAATGCGATTCGCTTATTAGTTGTACCAAAATTATATGAAATTTATGTAGTCATAACATTTCGCATTACAACATGTTTTGTAACTTTTAAAGCTTTAAATACTTACTAAATTTATATTTACCAATAAAACTTACTATACAAATTAATTTAATTGAAATAAATCGAGGCCGTATCAGCCCACTATATCAAAACCCAATTACCCAAGAGTCGAATTAATTTATAAACTAACCCTCTTATTTAGTTAACTAAATTTATAATTATCGTACTAAGCCTATTTTAGTATTCCATTTCTTATCTACAAAGACCGATAATATTATTGATTTCGGCACGTATGAATAACTAGGCTTGTCATAATCGCAACGGACGTGAAGGACAATTTTAACAATATGTCCCGAGCAGTTAGACCGATATATTATAGTTCCCAAGAAAAACTATCGTTACAATGCCAGAAAATGACACAAGGCCATTACAAAAAATCATTCACGGAAGGGATTTTTTGTCGGAACAAGTCATTGAAAAAGTTTTTTTGCGTATAAATTTGATTACACCTACTAATGCTTCTACTAACGCGTGTAAGTTCCTAAGGTTGGTGGCGTATTGACAGTAACCCTTATATCGCGACTACTCAATACTTCTTACAGTATCAATGTCTGTATGTCTATGTGTCTATGACGTTTGCCGCCTTAATAGTTTATTATTAAAAAATGTCACATTGACAAAGCAAGTTTTTTTTTTATTGATATTCGAAATAAAAAACACTGTTCAACAAGACGTGACAATTTAAAAACGTTAATAAAAAAGTATATACCATTGTATTTAAAAGATACAGCTGATAAAGCTGATTTATTGAGAAACAAATCATATAGAGCAAGGTTGTAAGTGAATGTGATTTATCATATAATAAGTAATTTCGTCACATTACATTAAGATAAATTGCTAGTAATGAACGTCAATTGATTGACGATAGGCCTAATTAGTTAAAAAAAAAACATTCTATAAAAAATAAAAATGAATACAATTATAAATAACAAAGAATTACACACACACACACTCACTCACCTATGAAATAGTATAAAAAAGTGTGAATCAAAGTGAAATCGTTTTTTTTTTTATCGATTTGTATACACGTTAAATAAGGCTGAATTAATCCTCCTTCGTTTTAAGGGCAGTAAAAAAGTTCACATTGTACTTATGTTAAGTTTGTTGAAAAAAATACTAAAGATAATATACTAAGGCTGATATGACAGTCTAGTATTACAATAATATAATACATTATTGTTTGAAGAAATATAAACTAAAACCACATTTCCCTTACGAAGTTAGTTTACTTACTATCTGTTTGCCCATTTTAAATGTCTATTTCAAACACATTTTTTGTTTATCTACTTACACGTATATGTGTTAAACAAAATAAATGTTATACATCAAAACAAGTGAATTTTATTTTTAACAAACTTAATAAAACCGTAACTACGTTTACGAAACATAAAGTACATTAGCTATTTTAACGGTTTCTGGAAGGCTTATGATATGATTCAAAATTTACTTTTGACTAACGAACTAATAACCTTTCATTGAATTGACAACCGATGATCAAAGATGAATGTCAAAGTCGCCTACACTGACAACTACTCTTGATCTCGGTGAGAATAAATAAAACAGGTCATTACGAGAAGTCATAAGATATTTCGATCGTCGTAATCGTATAACATTTGAAAGACGTCGCAAGTCAGGTTTTGATTTAAATCTCACATTAAACACAATTATTTTCGATCTTCGATTTGCGATTAATTATTTGACATTAATTGCTAAAACGTTTAAGAAGGTTAATAGTAATCCAAAAACTTCTCTCTTTAGTAATTCGTCATCAGTAATTCGAAATTCTAAAAAAGCATTATTTACACAACGATCAGCAATAGTGTTAATTTCAATACTTTCTTAGCTACATTTTACTAAATATATTTGACTAAAAGACGATAGCTTATATTGAAATAGATAAATAGATTTGAATAGAGAGACAATGTGAATATTCATAGATTTTTTGTTGAAGTCGCCGATAAATATTTGGCTCGCAGTCCCTATTAGAAAACCCGTGTACGGAAAACGGTACAAAAACTCGGTTTTCTGAAAATTTTCTACGCATTTTTTAAATATTTCTTTTCGTAAGAACCTTCTACAAAGTATTAAAAAAAAAAACGAATGGAGTCGTAAGTCATTCGAGTTATGACGTGACCAAGGGAAATAGTGATTTATTTTTATTTAAATAGCTATATCAATTTACAAGTAACAATGTATTTGACAATAATGTCACATCGAAAAAAAAAAACCAGAAATGATACGAAAAATCAGTGACTAATTGTCTGATTAGATTACCGTCGAAGTACAATTCATAAATCATGAGGGTGCGTGTCAAGTGAAAGTGTAATTCAATGAATGTTTTGTAATAGTTTTAATATTTGTATTTATATTTGGCTATCCATAATAACAGTAATTTTTTCTCACTTGTTAACAATATAATATTAATTTTCGTTACCTAACGGCGAATACTTTATTTTATGAAAATTATATAAAATTGTAATCATCATTGAGTTAAGGAATTTCATTAATATTTAATACATTCGATTCAATCAAAATTAGTTTGATAAGGGTATCTATTAGTATAATTTACTACGTTGTTACGTCAGTTACTAGCGCCTCGACGCCCCAAATCAAATCATGCAATCAGATAAATTACTACAATAATTAGGACTGATCCATTCGCTCGAAACTCTATTATAATTAGACGAATATGTTGTAGGTACTATGAAATAACACTATTTCGAGCAACATATCGTTTCAAAATATTTAAATAATTTTTTATTAACTACAATATACCCGATGGAAAAAATTCTTTGATTGTATAAAACATCTAAACTAATAATCTCAGAATAAGCTGTGTGAAAAGTAACATTTAGCTTCTTTTACTTAAATAAAAATTATATCTAAATAATAGGAACTCAATATCATTGATCCGAAAAAACCACAATATTTTTTTAATTTTCCGTAGAAAAGCGCAATTCTGATTATCACTTGATATTATTTTTATTTTCGTAATGTTCGTTGTTATTTAAATGAATACATAGTATATTTAAATGAAATGCATAGTATGTGAACAACCTAAGCCAATGAGACCTTGTGAATTGAAGCGTTATTCAAAGATTCCGAATTCCGACTTCTAGATATGTTTAAGTTCTCAAATCATGAAACAATCTATGAGCTTACTAGTTTTAATGATCTGATAAAATATTCACGGCAGCTATTCAAAACGAAGATTATCTGTTTGTATAGACTATATAGATTCACTATACAAATCAGGTTGCTACTGAGTATTCCTAGACAGAAAATCCCCAAAAACTTCTCCGGCTTGACTTGAGGCAGTCATTATAACACAGACTGAATTATTTTAACTTTGACTTATTCATCTACTATAACATTTATACTTCAGAAAAACAATTGAGCATCAACAATCATCGGCAACAATCGTGTTTTTCTTTACAAAATCGATTCGAAAAAGTAATTTGGTCGAAAAGTACATTTGCTATTTTAACTTTATTACAAAAATTATGAATGTTAATGACGTTTCTAAGAACAACGATAATTGCATGCAATTTAATCAATCAATTACGACTAGGATTTTGGTTTAATGGAATCATACAGAGTAGATTTAACCCCTCGTCGTGTATAGTTTGCCAAAGTAAACCAAATTAATCGTTATGTACGAACAACTCTATATTATATATCGCCTCGATGTGATCATTCGTCTTCGTAAATACGATGTTAACCGATGCACAATATTTATTCCGAAGTACTATAAGTATGTGATGCATGTGGCATTAATTTAATTACCCTTAAGATAACTACATATTGAACGAGATATAATGGCATAATTTTTACACAACAATTATCTATAATATATTATCTACAAATCTATATCTAGTTTACATTGTTATACAAATTGTACTAATGGAATCACAAAATATACTTTATTATTAACTATATTACAACAAGCAATACAATATTTATTGTCTAAAGCCATGGGGTGTTGCTCGAACAATGAAGCTCTATATATTTTAAATACACCTAGCCAAGTTCATATTAAAAATATACCGTATATTAAAGGCATAAGGTTCATTTTAAATAACATACAAATATTGGTTTTGGAATGGTAAATTACATCAAAAAGTGTCATGAACAATTTGACCTTGTAATTTTAAAGTCTTTGTCAGTCGGTTTGCGACGTGATTATGAATACATTTCACAAAGCTCTTTAAATATGTCATTCAATAAAATTGTACGGCTTAAATGTTCTCAAAACTATTTTAATTGTAATGATTAATTAAATATTACAAAACTAAACTAACGTTTTAATTTTATTTTGTGACTACTTGTGACTATTACAATATGTTCTCTCTAAGTGAAATTTACGTTATGAAGAAATTATGATACATCACTAAGTAAATGTACCATAATAATTTATAGGCGAAAATCTGCAATTGAAGTACACTTGCCTTAAACTTTAGTGACATTTTAACCACCAAAATTAATTTCATCACTTTCATTTCACATATTTTTGATAATTATCAACGTCTTAAAAATTGAAAGTACATTCGCCATTTAATTATTCATGATATGCACTTTATATCATAATCTATATTTCACTGAAAATAAGCTGATTTTCTTTTATAGGGCAAATAGCTTTACAACATTTAGGACTGTGCATGTCATGACGTGACATTTTACGAAGAGATGACAAGATAATATAAAAAATTAAGGAGCATCTCTTCGTCTCGTTGCCGGCGAACCAGGCAAGTAACCTTTTAGTCAGTCGAAACTAAGATCGTTTGAGAAGTGACGGGACAGCTTCGCGACATCGAGTCCCGTGAAATCCGTGAATATATCAGTCGTGGCGGTGGAAGGTTTGGACGCCCCGCCCGCACTAGTCGAAGCCTCGACACACGGATCGATCGCCACTAAGCTGTCCTCTTTGCTGCTTACCTCGAATGGTTCAGAAATACCTGAGAGGAAGATAGAAATGTCATTAAACCAGTTAAAGAATTTGTAAACCAGTTGAAGAATAGATAATTTTGTTTTGACAACGTAAAGGTATACGAAACTCATTTATTTTAAATAATTGTATAATAATAAAAAAAAATACTTAATGTTTTTAAAGTGGACGTAAAATAATATATCCTAGGCCCATATAGATTAATAACCTAAAATAATACAGACTCTCATTACAATAAAAAAATGGGATTGAGAATTTTGAGCGTACCTTTGATATTTAAAACAAAAAACGTGGAGTACTTGCTATAGATAATAAAAGCATGGAAAGTCACTAATCATTTCATAGCACTGGACACCATAGGAACGCATGATGACGATGAAACAATTAACGCTGTGTGACTTTTCTCAACAACCGCTATTCTTTACTGCCCTGTATTGCGTGCGTACTATTGCATATATTCATTTCAATTTTTTCAGAAATTAATTTGAAGGATTTATTTACTTTGAAAACATACAAATAATCGAACTTATCTTTATCATTGCTGGCGATAATTATGTACGCAACGTTACGTATTCAATTTTAAATGGTCAGTAAATCAGCATAATTGCATTAAGCCATAGCACCTGAAGCGCCACGGTTGCTGTTAATAAGTGCGATGGTGACCACATACTATCTGTAGTAATCTGACATAACATAAGGATTGCCACAGGCTAACTCAGTTGACAGATCAACTAACACAGTTGATCTGTCAACTGAGTTAGCCGACGGCAATCCTACTAAATATAAAATAAATAACATAATACAAACCCAGAACACTCCTAACGTCGTTGTTCGGTTGGCTGAAGTATATAAACCTATAGAAGCCAGGCGTCCTCACTCCGCTCCCAACGGGAAAGCTGAGCGTTATCGTCCGAGGCTGACCGGACTCCAACGATTCTTGCGTGAGGTTCACTTTAGCCAGGTACTCGTACGCTATGTAGTCGTCGAGATTGTGGAAGTTAGCCTGGAAACAAAGTACAATCATAATACTACTAATCATCATCCTCCTGCCCTTATCCCAATTCTACTTGGGGTCAGCGCAGCATGTCTTCTTCTTCCATACGTCTCAGTCGGACGTCATCTCACAAGTAACATTCTTTCTAACCACATCGTCTTTCACACAATCCATCCATCGTTTCTTTGGTCGTAATCATAATACTATTAAATGAACCATTAATTATATTACACATGTAAAACATTCCTCAATAAATAAAATAAGTTAACTTACAACCACAGGAGTCTTTATTCAATGTCTTTACTAAGAAACAACTTTGACATTTAACTGACACGATATCTTTGGTCGAGATATTGAATTATCTATAATGTTCATTATGGATTTGCGAAGAATGTTGTTTTATATGTATAGCCTATTCCAAACAGAAGAGTGCAAAGGCGAAATAAACGTCTGACAATGTCGCGATATCATTGGTCGAAGGCTTAATAAATCTATGATTAACTTAACTATTTATAAGTAGAATATTGCTGTATTGAAAATAATGACACAATAATTATGAATAATTGTAGTGCTTAATATAGAAGTTATTAGCAAATTGCATGGCACATGTAAATCTATTGGACTAGGCTATAAAGCTATTAATACTAACAACAAAATTCCAATAATTGGTCTTGGTGCAATATTTTAGTCTTCGTCTTTAGTCTTAATCATCTTAGTGGACAGTTACCACCAAATTATTAATTAGGTGATTGAACTAGCATAATTATATTCACAAGAGACCAAATCTTAGGTATTATGGTTAGCGGCGTATTGCCGGCGTAAATACTAGTTTTAAATATTGAAATGCTCGAGCCAATGGACAAAGATGATTATTTACCATCAAAAACAATTCACACTAAAAGCTTCAAATTAAAAATATCTTAAATAATAAATTACATAGAATAATATATAACTTACATCATATATCCCAATCCAATCATTGGGATTGATCTCAACGTCGGGGGACAGCGTGCACTCTGTCCTAAAATCTGCATCACCGATGTACCAAATACGAACGATTGGAGCGAACTCCACCGTCTTTACTGTGAAGTTGGAAAAAGCCTGAAATTAAAAAATAAATTAGCGATGTTATAATCTATGGCAACAAAAGATTCATAAGTTCGAATAATGTCTGAATGGATGTAAAAAAATAAATACGATTATTTTTGGAAGGGAAATTAAATATCTCTGCATAGATATTTTATTTACAACATAAGTTTTTGCTTGCCTAACTCTATTATCTGATTGAATTTCACATACAATTACCATGCAATAAATTACTGATGAAATAGCCTTACCTCAGCTTCAGATTCATTTGAAACTGACACAACATTTTCTTCTGTAGCACAGGCTTCAGCTATTGGTTCAACCATCGCGGAAGCTGGAGCAATACCTTCAGTGTCTATTACAGCTGATCGCATGCGAATCTGTGCTTTCTTGACCTTCGGCACAGCTACATAGCAAGAGGGGCGTATCTACCGTGCAATTAGTTGTATTAAGTTAAATGGTGTGAAATGAAATAAAGCAATGTATTTTTGAGTTAGCTACTTGAGTGCGATATCCACGAAAGATAGAGTAGCACAGAGATAGGCAGAGAGAAGAGAAGGAAAAACAGAGATTGAGGTGGAGATGACAAACCATGTCCATTGGTTATTAACTCACTCTCCTCTCCGTCCATCCTAGTAGATAATGAGTCTAAAACTAGTTCTTAGCAAAATAGTAGTAAGGTGCTTAGGTAAACATTATAAAAAACAACATATTCCACGCATTTTCTAAAGGTATTGTGTAACGCAAAAAGCATTCTGGAATGCCTACAACTCTTTAATCATGTCGATAGAGATTAGACTAGATACATTATAACCGGTTTCTGTAAGATTTTTTGGTAATATCAAATTACCAACAATTTAAAGCTACTTATATTAGTTTGACGATTATTTAAGAGCTAAATTGCTAAAAAAAATAGATGAATAACGTATATTTAAGTATCGTAAAATATATCAGTAAATTTCGGTTCAAACAATTATGTCGAATTAAGTTAACATTCTTAACTTAACTTAATCATAGGTACACAAATAAGGACCTAGTAAATAAACTTATGGTAGGCTTTCCTCTCGTTTTAAGGAGCAAGTTTTTGGCATTTTTCATGCTGCTCCATAACGGATCGTTTACAAATATGCTGCAAGTTTTCTCAGGATATTCTTCTTGAGTGCATTACCGTGCATGAGGTATTTCAAACGCACGAGTAATGTACACAGAAACTCAACGATGTTTGCTCGGACATAAAATCTATCATTGGTAAGGATGATTGCTATATCCTCTGGGCCTTTTCTGCGCTATTAGTAGTTAAGTTTAAGTTAAACAATGTTTCTGCAAACTGGACAAAATGTAATTTCTATTAACCCTTTAAGAAACGCTGATGCATATTGCATATATATGCATGGAGATTATTGGATTTATTGTCGGTGGATTTTCCTATACGTGATACTTCTAAGTAGTTTCAAGTGTGTTCAAGTTATACAAATATTATTATAGTTATAAAAAAAAAATCTTAAACTAAATGTCGAATTGCTTGATTTTTTTTGTGACGTATACTTCATAATAAAATTTGATTACTTTTTCTTAAGGGTATAATTCTCTTAAAATCGAATTATAAACTTTTTAATCCTGACATCAAAATCGTAATCAGCGATCCCTAGAATACCTATGATTTTAATTAGCCACTCAGAAACCGGTCTTATTCGTATCGACAAATATATTACGAAAACTAATTAAATAAACTACATCATACCAAACCAATTTTAATAACAATTAAATAATAATATCTACAAACATGCAAGTATAAATAGGATTAATCGTTAACACTTTCTCGTACGAACACAAAGTAACCTTACAACAACCTTGAACTCAAAACTACATGACTTGACGGCAACATTTGCAGCTCTACAACATAAATCATTAAACGTGACGTCAGAACACTTCAAAAAACATTGAAGACATACCAACGTTACATTTGTTAGTATAAATTTAAACCGTGTTCGTATTGTGATAAAGTATTTTTTTTGTTGCAGAAAGTAAGTGATAATTACATTAATAAGCTGAATCTGATATAGTGTGTCAACCAAAACTAACCTTAATGTTAAACTGCGCAACCACCGGCTTGTGGTCACTGACCGTGTAGTGAGGTATGTGGTGGTAAGATATCAGGTCGGCTCTAAGCGTGATGTTCTCGTAATTGTTAGCAATCACTTTGTATAATATTCTATCTGTCCATGATGGTTTGCGTCTGAAAATATCACGATTATAACTATTTAAGTATCCAATATAAAAGTAATATAAAAGTTTTAATTTAATTATTGTATAAATGCATATTATATTTAACATATTACATCGTATTGTCACTATCATTAAAACGTGCGTAAAATATATGGATATGATTTAAATTTAAAATTTGACCCAACTAACAAGAACAATTAAATAAAAGTACACGCAGTTTAAATCTATACTAATATTGAAAATGCGAATGTAGCTATGTCTGTCTGCTGCTCTTTAACGGCCCAACCACTAAACCGAAATTATTAACATTGGATATGAAGCAAGCTTGAAGTCCAAGGATGGACAGGATACTTTGTTATGCCTTACACCTGATGACCAACCCCTAAAACGCGAGCGAAGACGTGAGTGACAACTAAAACAACCTAAAACTAGAAGGATTAAAAGATACTTAATCATTACTAAAGTTCTTTTTAGTCCACTCAAATCCATGAAGAAAATAGCTAACACCATAGTAAATTAAACAAATCGAATATATTTTAAATATTCCAATGCAATTAAAAATATTATAGAGTCTTGTTTGTAGAATAAATATTGAGCCGTGTCAGTGAATAATGCCCGTAGAAGGCAATAGAAGCAGTTATGACTTGGCTGAATATATCGGATCTATACCTGTTAGCATTATTGGTAATAAAATATTGCAAGATCATAGATATTTTCAAAAATAAAAAAAGAATATTATATCATAAGGAAACTCTACGCTACTCTACGAATGGATTAACTATGGTCGAGGAAAGAACAATCCTATTTGGAATTTTTAAAAATATAGTATTTACATTTAGGTCAGTCAATAAAGCCCGTGAAGGTCAAGTAATTAGTATCATTATGATTTTTGGAAATGTGGTTTGGGACGTTAAAATAATAACAAATTAAAATTTTCAACCCTCTGGGGTGAACGCTAGGGGGTTGAGAGGATGAAAATCGTTTTTGCTTATAACTCTGTGAAAAAAATTGTTAGTTGTTTGAAAATTGGACAGAAGATGTAAATAATTTACCTTGTATTAAAATTTCAACCTTTTTTGTTTAGTGCAAAAAAAGTGATTAACAAAAAAGAATGTTTTTTGGACAGTGGTAAAAACTTGTTTAAACGGGTCGAAATGTTTATAGAAAGTTGTTAATTAGTAATTAATTGAAGTGTCACCCTATATGTTACTTGTTTTATTGTTTTTTCATAAACAAATTCAAATTTAACAATAATAAATTTGAAAAAAAAAGGGAAAATAGAGAAAAATGATAGATAACATAGAAAATTGTCTTTAACATTCGTATTTCAGGTACGATTTTTGCAAACAACATTTTATTATTATTTGTTAATTAACAATTACATGAAAATCATTGTTTTTAGTTTTAACAGATCAAAAAAAAGAAGAAAAACATTGAAAATTCTAACGGATTAAACGAAGCAATTAAACAGCGATCCTTTTGATCGTTTCAACAGTGCTACTTAAAAAAGAATAAACAATTACAATAATTAAGAACATTTGAAGAAATTTATTATTATATTCATAAAAAAAAGCATTTAAATTTACATTACACATTCTCATTTCACACATTCTAACAACGCTAAGGTAACTTTACAAGTAGAAATGCTCAAATAAATAAGGTACAAAAAACATCCTTTTTGATAATAACTAATTTTGCACTAAACAAAAAAGGTTGAAATTTTAATACAAGGTAAGTTATAATTATTTACACGTTCTGCCTAATTTTCAACCATCTAACAATTTTTTTCACAAAGTTATAAACAAAAACGCTTCTCACCCTCTCAACCCCCTAGCGTTCACCCCAGAGGGTTGAAAATTTTAATTTGTTATTATTTTAACGCCCAAACCACATATCAAAAAATCATAATGATACTAATTACTTGACCTTCACGGGCTTTATTGACTGGCCTAATTTCAATATTTGTGATCATTACTAAAAGTAAAAAAAAATCATTTCAGTATTGTTAACTGTTATTTTATACTATTGTATGTCGAACTATTTATGTCATACCTAACGAAAAACTATTACTTGTAAGCAAAATGACGGTGTTTAAAAACACAAAAAAAAAAAAAAAAAATTATATCTCTAACAATAATATTGATACCAAAGTTGGGAAATAAAATAACTGTATTTAATAAACACGTCGTAAAAACAAAATATGTAATTATAAATTTTCACATAATCTAAATTTTCTCGAAGATCTTGAAATACCGCTCTAGAGCTTAGGAGTAGCAGCAAGACATGCTCTTGCTGTGGGTCAAATCTTACATTTGCATTCTATTCGAGTTTACCCAGTTCCAACAAATTTTACTAAAATAACATACAAACTTGTTACTGCTGACTGTACAATATAGTATGCTTAGATTAAATAAAAGTTTGTCTATGTATAATTTTTAATAATAAAATGTTTGTAATTTTTTTATTATTACGTCTGCAAGTAAAATGATCAATAATTTTATTGATGTTATCATTTTTATTAATACCTTATCAACTTAAATCTATATCTTGCAAAGATAGCGTTATGTAAATGTTTAGTCAGACCCACGGTTAATACTTACTTTAGGTCATAATCATCAGTGCCCATGTGAAATTTGTAGGTAGGCGGAAACCTTATCTCGGGTTCCATAAATTCCGAGAATGCTTCCCCGCTGTCTATCACCGCTAGCAACTGATCGTACTTCAAAATCGAAGTATACTTGTCTTTTTCCACCGTCTGTAATGCATCTACGATTTCTTCTGCTGATAGACTGCTGGTCACTGGATGGTGAGTACGGAAATTCAAGTCACCGATCCAAAACACGTAGCTGAAATATGATTATGTTTCAGTGGAAAATATTCTGTCTGGTAAATATTTTCAGATCTTTATTTATGAGTTATTATCATGTTAATCTAAAATTTATGTCAGCTAATGTAATTATTATTCAAATTTGTATTCGAATTGGTGGTACAATCCCGTCTGGATTATTCTTAATTCAAAAACCGACTAATTCTGTTTTTCATACTATTTTTCTGATCGTTTTTTGTTAGTCTATAGAGGAAATTAGTTTTTACTATAAACATACATATTATTAACTTTAATTCATAAAAATAAAAACACCTTCAGTTAGTCAGAATTTAATTAAAATTAAATCGAATCATAAAATTATAAATTACTTTTCTAGGCTTAATTATTTTATTAGAGTAAAATATTTTTGCTAAATAAGGAATATATAAATAATAATATTTCTTTTCCGTTTTCCGCATTATATTTTATGTTTGTTTAAAATATGTAATAACATAACAAATACTGTTTAAAATATTATAAAAAAAAAATTATAGTACATTATTAAAATATAAATTCAGAAACTATATATTGTTATTAGATCATTTTTAATTCACGTCATCGAAATGAATCATATCTTATCAAGCTCATTGTGCCAGCTTTTGCATAACCAAATAACATTTACGTATCTCGATATTACAACAAATACTACTGATATACAATATCTCCCGAGTTAAATTTAATGCGTTAATAAACGATAAATACAAACTAAATAAAATTGACAAAATAATTGACTAACTGTTCACAGAGTGCCTAAAATATTTATATACAAAACTATGATTAGTTAAGCTAAACTAAGCTTATACATATGAAAATATATGCAAGCCTTTTATCGTGAGTGTTTACATATGAATGTATAAGTTAAACATAAAGGCTATTCTAATCACAGAAAGAGTAAAGACGAATAAACAAATTTGACATTGAATTTACACAATATGATTGGTCGAGATCGTGAATAAAATCTATGATATTCAATATGAATTTGTGAAAACTCGGCGAATTTTTTAAACTTTTGAAGTCAAATTACAGTGGATATAAGAAGTGTGTAAATTAATTGGAGTAGTTTTGTTTTTATTTTAAATAAATATGTATTAATCAAATACTCTTGGGATGCATAATCGCCTATAATATGTAAATAAATAAATCTTAAGAGTCATTAGTGCAATATTTGACAAGCCGCCTAGCGATATAGTCACAGGCACTCCTAGCACAACAAGCTTCGATTTTAATTGAAGAGGTAATTAATATGAATATTAGTAATTCCTTAACATTTTAAGGGCCCATTGTTACTAAATAATAAAAAAAATCTAAGGTTTATTTATATTCACTGCTTCGATTGGAATAGACTATACTTGAAAACATATAATAAAAAAATATATATGTTCGTAGTTTTATTTACATTACATGTAAACGAATTGGTAGAAATATATTCACTCAACTAAATAGTGTAGTGAAGCCACTTCAAGTTTAGAGATACTAAGCTTTTATAGATAACAACTGATACTAGAAGATAAGGAATACGACTACGCGTTGCGATTCTAATATTCAAAATCACATTCGAGATGACTATTAAATATCAATTTGTGAGAATTGAATTAGATTTCGCGAGATTTGTAGTTAATTATTACTTGGTACAAAGATACCTCATAGATAAATATCGACACGGTACTTTGATAGATAAAAAATTTTTATTCAATCAAAATGCTTTAATTATTTAAAAAAAGATAAAGAGTTCGATAACAATGTCGATTAGGTAACTTCTTAAATTAGGTTAAAGAAATAATATATGGTGTACACGAAAATAAAAATTACAATATTATAAATATATTAGATTTTAAATTATACAAATATATCATATCATAATATACAAGCCGCTTATCGTAATTGTTAACCAAACTAAAACTATTGATTTTAGACTTTATCGGTCGAAGGTCGTTAGTTTATTTACCAGCTTAGAGTCACCATTTATATTTCAATTTAAATTAAGTTTTACATATTTTTCCTAATTATTTAACTATCAATCGATCTTCGTCTATCCTGATATTATAAATGCGAAAATAACTCTGTCTGTCGGTCGGCTGTTCTTTCACGGCCAAAGAACTGAACAGAATTTGATGAACTTTGGCGTAAATAAATCTTGAACCCCCAAGGACAGACCACTTTTTTATGGTTAACACCTAACGACCAGCCCCTAAAACGCGCGCGATTTCGCGGATGACAACTAGTGATTATATATTTATATGTATGTATATACATATATATATACATATTTATATTTCTCTGTTTCTGTACAACTTTATAAAAATAAGTTTTATATAACATACTTACTCGTGATATAGAATATTTGAAGTCTCGGTGAGATGATAGCCGTGTTCCTTGATGATAGTGTTGTAATCGTTAATGCGGTCTGCGAGCAAATGTTCGTGGGCGGTCAAGTGACAATTCACAAGGCACACCGAACATCCGTAAATATTGAACCTGACGCTCACAGCTCCTTTGTTGCCCTAGAACAAATAGCAGACACTGTACAGAAAGATCTGAATCATTGCAAGAACTGGGCGCAATGCTCCCCAATGGGCTTGACTTTCGAAACATATTCGGTATGTTATAAAAAAAATTAAACATAACGAACTTTACTTTTTTTTTGAGTAAGAGCATATTTCGTACAAAAATAATATTGTGATTTTAATGTCGAAATAACAGAATTAAACAATTGGACTTGCGTATTTATTATGGTTTAGTTTACGTTACGATAAATGTAAGCTGTAACTTTTAATCCAGCTTACTTGTAGGTCTTTCTAACCCATCATTTATAGTATTATCTAAAATATTTTTTAAAGTAATCGCTCTTTAAGTATATTATATTACTCCAGTATATTACTGAATGCGTGAGAAGCATAAGTAGATCCTGTCGTCACAAATAATAAACCTAATAAAATAATATTGCATCAAGAAGTTCGACATTCCCAAACAGTATTTCCATTTTATTTGTTTAATTTTAAAGCTGTATTAAAATTTATACTAATAATAATTATATAATATAATTATAAAATAATATATAATATATATTTTTTCCGAATGAAAGAACTATTAAACCCATGTACATAAAACTTATATCAGAAGATAGACCGCGTGTCGAAAAAAGGTAGTCGGAAAATTTAGTATATAACATTATTATATAATATAGCTGCAATTCAGTTTCAACCGCTTTCAATTTAGAATGTTGACGAAATAAAGATGAATTTCACCAATATCAAATATTAAACGGAAAAAATAACGCCATGACCAAACTAGACTAGAACAATAAACAATACTTATATTAATATTATATGAAGATATGAAAAGAATATTTTTGTAAGCTGTTGTCATCGATAGATTAAGAAAACATAACATGATATCATACTCCAATTTATATAGTTACAACACGAAAATTTCCCACAACTGGATAAAAGCCTTTTCCGTTAAGGAGTCTGCATGGGTTGAATGAAATTACTCTAAATGTATATCCTCCAATCGGTATTGGACAAGCACGACAAAGTTAAGCATATTTCAAGTTAAAAATTTTGATGCTTGCTTGAATTGAATATGTTATGTAATATATTTCACTACGAAATCCATTTTGTTTGTTTTTTTTTAAATAGTAGCATTGCTCCAATTTTGTAAAGGAATTTCGCTTTTGTGTTAGGAGTCGGTACGACAATAGCCCAAGGGTTCGAGATAAATCCTGCGACTTTTTACATCGTTAGATGACCCATAAACCAATGCACTATTGACGCTTCAAATAATATGCCATCTCGTCTTCCATTTAAATATATATTCATGAAATAGGGAGTAGTCAACAAGTCACGATTATAGATCTTGATCTATCTATTATCTTGACAAGTAGCAGTATTATTAATCGTATAAATCATCACACTGCTATTTTAGAAATATATTTAACATGCGTCAGAGCTAACTGATGTTAAGATAACGTCTTTTGTATTATTTTTACGTGGTGAGTTTTTATTATTTTATTCGCCCATCAACTTCAAACGGCATGGTTTCACAAGTATTACAAAAGTCTCACGGAGCATGTCAGCGTATGCTTATTATATATTACGTTACAAACTTGTTACGCGTATCTGAAATAGTTTCTTTATGCAACGTAATAAAATAGATCCGCACCCGCAAACTTCGGTTAAAATTCACTTATTATTATATTAAACCATTAATAAAGCATTATCATAAATTTAATGATTTAATTATTACGAGAATAGTCTCATTTTTTAACTTCTCTTTCAATTACCACAATTATTTTATTTACTTGCTGTATATATTCGCACATATAAAATAAATGGTTTTCAACCCATTTTTTTACTATGACATATCCTTAATATTTAAACATCAAATGTTATACGATCAATAGGCATCGACTATCCGTGCTAATAATGTTACCTAACGTCACGTCTTTTTTGTCACCACAATCTTACAACATTTCTAAAACTATTGGCCTAAACTGCAAAACGCTAACAGCTATTTGCATTTGTGGAATAGATATTATGATGGGTAGATATATATATTTTTTATAATATATATAAAACTATGTAATTTCCCCAAGATCAAGCTCACGCAGGTCACTAACTTCATCAGACATTAATATAGAAATGACTGGTGATACTATATGACGACATACGAATGAGGAATAATATCGATATCAGACAATCATTCCGACTGATTGTCACTTGTGGGTAATATTTTACATATAATGACGTTTTCGCTAAAGATAAAATAGATATTCATAAAACTTGCATATGTTTGAATTGATTAACGGTAAGCCGAAACGCTTAATGTGAAATCATTGAGCATAAGTTTGATATAAAAAATGGACAACTGTGTGCATACATATTTTTAGTTGCTGAATTACATAATTAGCAAGAGCTAACAGGATGCCGTATATACGTACTGTTTTTTGCCCGAAATATATAGCTTAATAACACTAATTACACTGACTGACTGGTGACTGACTGGTGACTGACGATATATAATCACATGGTAGCACGAAAGCTATGACTGAATTATGAAAATTCCATATAATATCCAGTCAAACATACTTTCTCTAGATAATCGCTTCCCGCCGTCTGAATGCTTAAATCTTTTAAACTACGCAACGGATTTGGATGCGGTTTCCATCAATAAAAAAATCGATTCAAGAGGAGAAATTATACGTATAATACATGTATTATGGTAGTATAGAAAAAACCGAGAATTTCAACTCTCCTAGCCGGAAAAGAAAAGAATTTATCTTTTTATATATTTGTTCTTAAGTCCAAAAGTTGTATATATTATTGTACCCGTGTGAAACCGGGACCGATAGCTAGTATATTATACAGCTCATGTTCGTTCGATAACTTTTATGTATTGTAATAATTTTCTAATTTTCTTTTTATATAATTCCACAAACCATATTATATCGATAATGATATAACCATAGCTGTTTATTATTAAAAATATATTGATAACGACTTACTTTATACGACTATTTTTTAGTTTGACTAGCGCAATATATTCCAATCCAATTAATAAATAAACGTACAACCTGAAGCCTTTTACTTAATGTACTAAGCATATAAATAGATGTTTAAAGCGATCTTATCATTTTATAATGTACACAATAAATGTAAATTGTGATTTACAGTTTTCGGCTACCTCTATAACTTAATTTATAGTTTGATCACATGTTTCATTTTACGCTATTTTCAATAGAGAGATTTTCGAGGAATTGCAAGGATTGTCGAGGAAGTTTTATATATCTCATATAATAAGAATATTTAATGCAAATTAGCGAACTTATAAATGCCGAATAAGACGGACTAATTGTGTGCCTGAGACCTTCGGAGGCGTATTGGTAGTACTCATGACGTGTAGTGTGTGAATCGATAATATAAAAATAATATAGTATCGTATAATTATATAAATGGATAGAATAAAAGACAGCGATACTATCTGCTTTACCTATTAATGTTTTGTAGAGGTTGATTGATTAAACAATGCTGTCTTCTTCTATCGAATGTCCAATCAAAAATGACGGAAAGAGAGAAATCACTGAACAACGTCTATGAGTAAGGTAGCATATGTTTATTTACTACGTAGCAAGCCGTAGCGAATCAATAGTTTTATAAACCACTACAACATTATAATGACGTATCTAATGGTTGTCTCTTTGGATTTTTATTTCACTTTATAGTTTAAGAATTTTAATATGAACAAAAGCTGTCTAGCAAAGTCATATTAGGGGTTGCGCAATTCGTCAAATGAAAATATTATTACTACTATTCACTGGGATTCAAGGATGATATTACTATTTGCGTATTTACGTGTTGCGTATCTCAATAATGGGTAAACGAATAAGAATATGATTCAAAGCAAAAATTGTAGGCAATATTATGCTCTACGACCTTTATGATAAGTGCTAATATCAATCTAAGGCAAAGAAAACAATGTATGCATGAATAACCGAATTTTGGCCTTTGACCTTAAATAGCTTAAGATGCGGACACGAGATATTATTATTAAGGTTTATACAAATTTATAGATCATTATCTTTCATTTGTGAGGTTGACCCTTATTTTTAATAGCTAATTGGACTATTTTTAGCTGACTGGACTAATGAGCTATAAAGAATGTTTATGTGTTACATAAATATATAATATATTAAGAATATTATGTATTAAGTGTTGTTTATTTTGTTAGCCTCATAAATTAAATAAATAAAAATTGCAATAGCAAGTACCATCAATAGATATAACACAGTATCCTTATTTACTTTTCAGCAGTTTTTCATCCTTATTTACTATTCAGGGAAAAATTTAAATTTGCAGTCAAATTATTTGTCTTAAGCATTAATAACATTATTATTGCCTCTAAATTTTATAATTATAATATTTGAAAAATGCCCAGAAAAAAATGTTGGCATAGATAATATGTATTTTCACTGAGATTATTTTGTATATATTTAAATACTAATGCAATTGATATAAAATTTATTTATAACAGCTTCAAGTTTCAGTTTATATGGTTTGTTTATATATAATATATTATTTATTTATATATTATTTAAAAATAAATTTTAAGAGAACAACATACCCTACAATTTTATATCGAAGATTTTAATATTTATAAATGACACCATCATTACCCCCATACACATAAGGATATACCCATTAGGTTTTATATCTGTGGTTTATCACTTCGAGTTATCACTGCCATTGATAATTATGAATGTATAGAATATTCTATGAGAATTTCAACAAACATACATATTATTCACATTATTTATAAATTTTATTATATTCTTCAGCTCTTTAATTCCTGATATTTTTATATATATAACCAAACGAAAAATTAAATAGTTAGTTTTTTTCTTAATTCAAAGAACCAGCATAACAATGTTTTACATCATACTTATATTAAGTCAGCAAGTCTCATTACACACCAACTGTTAATTAATCACAGTATCATATTCCAAGAACTTTTACATTTATTATTATTATTATATATTAGTTAATAAAAATTCACTCACCCATAAGCCACCCAGTCCTGTTTTAGTGTATTGTGCTTCTATGTCTCTGAGGTTGATCACATGTTTCATTTGAGTGTACACGAGCAGCATGATGCCTTGTAATCTGATGTTTTTAGCAACTATAAATCCCTGCCTACACAGGATTTTATTGAACATTGATGTCCATTGGTCAGTGAACAAACTGTCCATTAGCATGTTCTGTGGTTGAGATTTTACTTCTTGTAATCTAAAAAAGAATTTATTTGAATGAAATATAAAAGTAGAATAGAAAGTTTTATACATGTTTTTATACAATTTCAACTAGCAGATATCTTATCTTGTTCTTAAAGTTCTGACCTCCATTAGTCTCATTTAATAATTTGAAAATCTGAGCGAATCTGGAAAATAATAAAAATAAGAAAAAAATGAACATACCCAATAACATAAAAATCTGGTAAAGATTTGTTTTTATTAAACTGAGATGGAAAATCCAGTAATGAGTTAAGGTCTTGACCTGGAGATTTAGTTGCGACATTCCAGGTCACGAAATAAAATCTGCAAAAGTTTGACATTGTAACAAAGATTATTTTATATTTCAAAATTAGATATTTTGTTTATGTGTACCACTTAATATTTACTTACTTCAGGGTATCCATTATTCGATATCTGATTCGACGACGATAAATAAGTCAATAAAAACTAACACTATTGTGGTTCTTGGAAATAACAAATGTTTTTTTAAGAAATTTACAGGTAAAAGATAAGAATGTACTGATTTAAAAACACATTCAACATCATCACAGTACTGAACTACTGACCAGTGACCATTATCAAATAAAACTAGCAGCAGCAGAATGACAATTGACAAATTCAATCCAATTATTGCCAGTTTATGGAGTTGACTGTTTCTGATTATTAAATAATAATTATGTAGTGTAATAGTACAATAATATTTATATTAACATTTTAAAATAAATTCAGTGTAGAATTTAAATTATTATTGTAGCACTTAAGTTATTTTATTTGAATCTTAAATCATCATTATCAATCGTAAAATTTTGAAATATTCAAAGTTTATATCAATGAAAGATAGATATAAGTTTTAAACAACGCTTTTCAATTTTATTCATTGCAGTCAGTCTTGTCTTTTCCGTCACCTTTTCATAAATATATGTAAAAAATAATGCAAAAAAGAGATAAAATGAAAATATAACTATTAACTACTTTACTTTAAATCCCAATAACGTTTTATTTGATGATACGATATTTGAATGCAGGACCTGCAGCCTAATAAGTAAGACACTTGACTAAAAAGGCAGCCAAAGAATCCACATGTCCCATGAGAACTTATGAAATTAGATAGCTTTTGAGTTAGGCTGTATGGTAACAGCTCATTGCTTATCACGAATGGAATTTATGAAACAAAATGTCAAGCCGAGTCTAACTAATCAAAGTCAAATAAATGACCGGTTTATCGTTGGCGGCAAAGTTATAAGCCTTTGGGAAATTGTGTTGTTTATTTCTTTCAAAAGTTTTTATTTTCCTTAGGTAAAGTTTTTGTTAATATATAAGTAACTAATATTCACTTAAACTAAAGTTTGTCTTTTATTAATAAAATTATATGTAGAATTAGTGTATTCAGGTTATGTTCATGTTTTACCATAGAATTTCATATTTATAAGATATTTTACGATTTCAGAAAATGCCTCGGACTACGAGAAGATCTCTTAAAACACTACAACATACCGCCACCGATACAGAAAATTTAGTGGGTAGGCCGTCAAAAAGTTTAAAACATCAGCTTAGTCAAGAATCTGTTATGTATGTCAATTATTTTTAGAATAGTCTTGTTCTAATATTATAAGTCCATTTAATCGTATTAATATTTTAATAACCATATTTTAGAGAAGTAGAGGTGAAGAAGAAAAATCTTTCCACAAAGGAAACTCAAGTTAATCTTGAGAACAAAATAAGTGCTGATGATTTGACAAATCCCAAAGGAGCTTCAGAAAGATATTGGCAAATTTTAGCAGAGAAGCGTCAGTGAGTACCTCTTTTATTTTTTAAAATATTTTTTAGATATGAGTGATCCATTTTTGCTTTCCTTTTTCTATAGAGTTGCTTTACAAGAAGCTCTTGATGAGAATGAAAAACTACGACAAAATATTGAAGATTTAAAACAAGAGAACATGCAGTATAAACAAATGTTAGATGAGGCCAATAGCTTTGTTGAAGTCATTAAGGTAGGTACCAAACATTGTGAAATTGTTGTCTTATGGATTTAGTTATATCATTACTAGATCAAGATTGGAATAGGTCTAACAGTTCCACAGATCAAAAATCGTTTTGACATTAAATATAATGTGAAATATTTCTTAATCAATATCTTCTAGATCTAGATTTTGTAAGCATTACATACAAAAGGTCCAGAATCTATCTAAATTTGAAAGCAAAATATGAATTGTATTGCAGATAAATTAATAAATAAAAATGAGAATTATATCAGCAATGCTTCATTAAAATTTATAGAAAAATTTAAAAATGTGGTAAAACAGACTATTGTAACATAATTTTCCTATAATACTTAAAAACTCTAATCTAATTTGAAGGGATGAAGATAAACAAACCTTAGATTTATAATATGCCATGCACTACAATAGGTTTTTGGTTAATATATATATATATATATATATATTTTTATTTTTTTTTCTACTATATAATGGAATGAATGGCTTAAAGACATTTTTATTTTTTTTAAGGAGGAGCTAGCGAACAGCAGCAAAGATGACACTGGGATTGATGTCAATGATGTTAGCACTGCAGACGAAGCCCCAGAGGAAGATATAATTAAAACAGATCCATCTAAAAACCAGAAATAATGTATATTTATATGGTCTTTATTAGTTTTGTGTGTTAAGTTCATTTTTAAATTTTAATTTTCCTAAGTGGTGTTACTTTTATTTTAAAAAGTATGTACTTTCTCCATTTAGATAGCGTCTAAGATATTTATTTCATATTTTCTACACAATATCTTAGTATCATTTATAATTCATTATCAAAGAATTCTTATAAATACTTTTTAAGTCCTTGATACTGATTTGGAATATTACAATAAATATTTTATGTACTGAACAATAACTATAGAAATTAGATTAAGTGTAGAATGTAATTTTTCAAAATAAAGTTTATAATAAAATAAATAGTCCATATTAAAAAATATATATATTTCACTATAAATTGCCAAAATACAGGTACACTTTCAATAATACACTATAACATATTTTAAGGTTCCATTTAACATTTACTAGGTTGGTAGTAACAAATTAATTTCACTTCTAAAATTGATTAATCCTTTTTCAAAAATGCTTTAAAATTATCATCAAAATTTGTTTCGTATGTCCATGGCATTAAATCTGGGTACATAGATATTTTTGTTAGTACATCAACACTTGCATTACATGGTAACACACTCCTGACTTTCTCATTAAGGCAGCCAGTTACATAAATATAGTGATTGATTATTAAATTGTATATATAATTAACATATTTGTAATCTAAATTGTCATTCATACTAGGCACTTGCGGTGAATGAGATTTTATTCTGTTAAGATATCCTGTTGTTATAATTGGTACTATGAAGTCAGCCTGAAAGAAGAACAGCTATTTAAATTTATTATTTTTAAAAAGTTTGTAAAAAATATTTTATTATGTATGTAATATTATATAACAAATGCACTTATGATAATATTTTCATATTTCACATTGTATAAAAAAATCTCATTAGTACATAATCATCATTTATGAAATTTCCCAATGGCTTGAAATACAAAAACAACAAACTTTATAACCAACCTTTTCAAAATACTCTCTAATAAATGTTTCCGGATTTTGATATACCTCCTCTCTTCTGCTATTGAGAGTCAATATTTCTACATCCATTTCATCCCACTCACTAACATATTGCTGAATATTTATTGCAGTATCTAAACCATCTTCGGTATATGTTAAAAAGAGTATAGGATGGTCATTCTCAATTTTGGCACTTTCGGTATTTGTTGATGGTCTTAGTGATGGTTGTTTTGGTTTCTGGTCTTTATCTTTAGCAATAAATTTTTTATTTAAGGCTGGAGGTAAATCATTTTTTAAATTTTTTGTAAAGCTTACAATTTCTCGTGTACCACTTGTTTTACTTGTGCTGTGGTAGCCACTGTCCTCTTTATTAAAACATTGAGCTAAATTACAAAATGGTTCCTGGACAGCTTTCAAAATGTCATATCTTTTCATTTTTACTAAAGCATCTAATATCTTATCTAATGTGGCAGTGTCATTTTGCATAAAAACTTTAATTACAATGTCTGCAGGATCCTCTTTAACTGAATTAGATATATACTGAAAAAGATAAGTATTTAATTATTTACACTGCAACGGAAGATTAAAATTGTTTCTGAAATAAGCCACCATATCATCAAACAATATATCTTGTAATATAATTGGTTCATTTTTAGCCATAAAACAAATACCCACATTGGATTAACAAAAAATTATTAAGAAAAAATATAATATTAAAGTAACTGTGTTTTTCAAAATCATATATATCATTTCGTTGAGTACTTTATTAAGGCATTTTTACAATGATAATTAGTTACCAATTTTCAAAACATAATGATTAGAAGATATTTTAAAAGAAACTCACATCTAAATCATCCTGTGATATTCCTAGAGCATATCCAAGGTCTTTCCATGTATTAAGAGAACCTCCTACTTTCTTAACGAGGGTTTTCCATGCTTCATAACAAGTCGTGCCAGTTTTTGTCTTCACATTTCTGTAGTACAATAAACTCGTGTGAAGGTAGCATACTTTTTTGCTAAGTGTTTTCAATTCCAATATTTCTCTTTCCCTTTCTTCTTGCAATACTTCTTCAAGAGCTAATGTATCTATACTTATGGTATCTGCATTTTCGTAGTCTTTTAATAAATCCCTGAAACGAAAAGAATCTTTAATTCTATTCTATTTTCGTAATACAATATAATTTATTGAATTAAAGTATTTTAAAACAATATAATACAATTTCCTTACATTTTACAACTTAAGTTCAGATATTTTTCATAAGAGATCTAAAGAATTCCTAGAAATATTACTGGAAAACCATTCTTTTACAATGAGGAAAATTATAATTCCATACAATAATAACTCAAATTTCACAGTTTGACAGTGGCAATTAGAAGCAGTATTGCTATATCTATAATTTTTAGTTTTTGTATCAATTAGTTACAATAGGATCTTAATTCCTAATTGAAAACTATGTAGATTTTTAATTATATAAAGGAGGAATTCCTTAGTAAAATTTCAATATTTTTTTATGTATTTCTATAACAGATTTAGTTGTAATACTTCATGAATTCTATAAAGCAAATATATACATGTTTATGGCAAGAAAACACACAAAATAGTTATGGTAAAATGGTTTTGGCGCGGTTGTATTACAAGACAAATTATAAATGCAAAACTTTTAATACGTTAAGTTAGTAAAATTGTTGTTGAATAGAGCTTTCTTCTTTCGTAAAAAATGGTAGAACACATGTAAGTATTAAACGTGTCCTCGTAATAAAATGTTAAATACATGAATTAAATGTATTATTCTATTCTAAACAATTAACTAAGTTCCTTAATTTACAACATTTACTCGTCATTAAAGGACCAATCATTAAATGTCCTATAATCAAAATAAACGGTTTTTAAGTCGTATCATATTCATTAAGCTTATAAACTTTGCTTAACAAACCATTACATCGTGGATTTATTTAGATTAATTAATTTTAAATTATAATGTGTATTGACCTTAGGATACAAAGATAGATATTCGCAGTCGCAACCTTTTCAGGAATATATCTGTGAAGCTATTACGGTTAGAGCATAGCAAATGTTGCAATCGATAAATCAGTATTATGGAGTATTATACTACTGCATAGGTCCATAAAACATATTTATAAATTTTTGATTTGATATCAATCCGCAACAAATATTTGATAGCTAACCGTAATAGCCTTTCTGTTCACCCACGATGACGCACCTCTCCACGTTAAATTAATATTAGGCGTGCCTAACAAATGTTATTGAAAAAATATCATATAAATAAATGCTGTCTTTAGTTTTACATTAGTCATTTTATGCAGTCTAAGGTATTTTTAAGCTCTACAAATCTATAGAAATAATTCATATATCTCTTACCGATAAGTAAGTTTTCATGAGAAACACGAATTTCAAAGAGAAAATTATATAGTCTGTCCATCCTGAAGATTATTTATTATTTTTTTAGGGATTACCTCCTAAATTCTTATTTGCCAACCCAGCATGTCGCAAAAGTTTGGATAACGATTTACAACTTAATATTAAAGTCTCTTTAGTTCAAAATTCACAGATATTTTAGACGATGAAATAGACTGTTCGCAACCTATTTCATTACCTTCATCAAATAATTCAGATTTTCAAGAACATGTAGTGCAAAATCGACCACCTAAAAATACCGGTCAGGAGGGTAATTTTCGGAGCATTGAAGAAATAGGTACCTACTTTTAAACTATTATTTGTGAATATTTATATAGGCTACGTTCACACGGCGCTATATGATTTGATTTATTCACGTAAAAGGTTTTATCCTTTACGAGACAGTCGTTCACGACAACGACTTTGATTCGATCTAAACGTACGTTAAAATACAGCCAGTTGTTTCGTGCACGCCAACATTTATCGTTAAGGTGATCGTGGAAACGGACGTCTTTTATATTGGTATTATAGACGGACGATAAAATGAACGTAAGCGCTACTGCATGTCGTATTCGATGTAGTCGTTTCGACACGCGTGAAACCTTGCTTCGGTGATTTGAACATTATGCGGGAAAAGTATTTCTCGAACATGGGATTTTTTCGTATAAACTCCATGTAAACAATTTAATTTATTTTCAGCTGTCACTCTTATTCCATAAAATATCGAGAAAAATTGCCGTCTGAACTTAGCCTTTACGGCTTTACTTATAAATGTTGTTAAGGGAGGGATTCGTTCAACAATGGTCTATTCTTCTTTCAAATATCAAATTAATGATGATAGAACGAGAGATATCAGTGTTTAACTCAACACCTACTAAACACTTTTATAAGTATAGATCTATTCACTTGCGAACCCGTCCAAGTTAAGTTCTTTACTCTTAGGCGTCACAAGCAGACCGTTAAGTAATAATCTGTTAGTTTTTCTATTTGCATTTCTAAATTGATTTACTATTTCAGATCTAAAATATAGACACGTATTCTCTTATCCGTATTTTAATTTAGTACAATCGAGTGTTATTGAGGATGCATTATATACAGGCGAGTAAAAATATTCCTAGTATCTATATTACTTTTTAAATTAATTAAATAATTTAATGTTGTATATATATATTATAAATGTAATTCAATGTGTGAAAAATAATAATTTCCTAGATTCTTACCGGTTCTTCTCAGAGAATAATGTAAATTCGGAATTGGTGGTAGATCTTTTATTAGTCGACGCAAGACTTCGTAAAAACGTCCTTGAATTTTTTTTTTTAATATAATATATTTACAGATAAATCGATGGTAGTGTGTGCGCCGACAGGTTCTGGTAAAACTGTTATATTTGAAATGGCTATAGTACATTTACTAATGGAACTCGAAGATAAAAATTACACAGATGATTTTAAAATTATATACAGTTAGTAACTTTAGAATTATACAGTTCATTATATGCTTTATTAAAACAGATTAAAATAACAAAAGCTAAAAGCCTTAAATGTTTTTCTAAAATTATAATTATTAAAAATATAACCGCTTACACCTGGTAGACTCCAATATCTATTGGTCGGCGGAATCTTTGATGTAGGCGTCACGCCGATTATTATTTGCTATCGTCAGAATATTTACCTAATTTCTACTTTATCGGTACATTTTAGTGGCTCCAGTAAAAGCCTTATGCACTGAAAGACTATCTGAATGGTATCCAAAATTCAACAAACTAGGATTATTGTGTATCGAGGTAACTGGTGATACGGACGTTGAATTCCCACAGTTAAAGCCCTACAGGTTAGATTTGTATGTTTTTTAATCTTAATTTTGTATGAATTATACCCGTACGAAGTCGGGACGTACTGCCAGTATAATATATAAGCGATTGCCCCGTGAGCAGAGAAGGTCATTAAAATTAGGTCATATGAATCTTAACCGAGATATCATGAGCTTAATGAAAGGGGTGAAATAAAATAATTTAGGAAACCTGCGTGTGTTGATTAAAAATCTGCGACATGTGTAAAATGACCAACCTGCAGGCGTGAGACCTTCTCCTCTAAAGGAGAAGGTCCTTCGTCTAAATTAGGACATTTACATATTGTTACTTTACACGATTATGATAAGAGCAGTTGTTTAAACTGTCCCAGAAAGAGAATCGTCTAGTACTTGAAAGAAACAAATTTTCATTGGCTATAAATAAATAAATTCATCAATTCAGCGCAGTCGCTTTTTTTAATAAAAATATGTTTATATGCTATTATAATTTCCCAATATATAGAATAATAATAACAACACCAGAAAAGTGGGACATGCTAACCCGTAGGTGGAAAGACCACCGATCTGTAGTCGAAGTTATCAAACTGTTCCTTATTGATGAAGTTCACATACTGAATGATGAAATACGTGGACCAGTTTTAGAAGCCGTCGTCAGTAGAATGAAAACTATTGAAGTAAGTTAGATGAAATAAGTTCATGAACCACTAAAAAATCTTATCCATCCTCGTCTATGAACATTACTATTTTATAATAGAAAACTCGTACATTATGGGACGTAATTATATTAGTGATTTTTTTACAGGTAGATAAATGCGTTTCTTTATCGTTAGTGGTCATCTCAGCCCATATACATTAGCGCTGTGAGAAATATTAACCATTCCTTATATCGCCAATGCGCCTCCAGCCTAGGGAACGAACATGTTATGTCCCTTGTGCCTGTAGTTAAACTGGCTCAGTCACTCTTTCAGTCGGAACACAACAATACTGAGTACTGCTTTTTGGCGGTTGAATATCTGATGAGAGGATGGTCCCTACCTAGACGGGTTTGCACAAATTACTACCACCAAGTTGTATATCAAGTTTTACTTCAATTTCACAATATGTTTTTCTCTTTCGCATATGAAGTCATCAGCTCAATCAGCCCATCGTTTAGAAAAACTCAAAGCACAATACGAAGGAACAAATTCAATAAGTTCAGTATCAGCAGCCAAGATAAGATTCGTAGCAATATCTGCTACTGTTAGTAATCCTGATGACGTCGCTACTTGGCTCGGGACCGCAAATCGACAGGCTGTTTATTATAAGTAAATGATTTGGAAAATAATGTACATAATATAATTATGATTATATTTTCCTGTCTGGTTAGGGCCACGGCGACCATTCTTGAGCATGAGATTGCTCTGTGCACTAGTACAATTTAACCGTGTTGTACAGGATTGTTCCAACCCACAAAGCTTCTTATAAAAGTCATTAAGATATGAAAGGTAAAATCAATGTTATAAAAGAAATAAACTTTATGTAATGTATTTGAAATAATATACATAACATGATAACTAGATATATAAATATATATTTTAACGGGATTAGTGTGACTGTCCCATTGATTTTCATTTTAAACTTAAAAACTTTTCTAAATGTTTTTATGATGGAACATTTTTACCCAATATGGTCCAATTAAGCTCTGTATTCCTTCATCTCTTCATACGATGGGGCGGTTAATCCAATACGACCGGAAAGACTTCAGACGCAGGATAAACGACAAACTCCGAGCTGCCACTGTTAGTTTCTTCACGGAAAATCCTTTGTTTTCTTTATTTTATTAATTAAATTAAAATAAATTAAGTTAAAAAATATATGATAATAATTGTTGTCGACATTATTTTTATGTACAGTGCAACAATATGAAAATGAATTTTCATGTTCTGAATTTGTGTTTACATCGCAAGGAAACTTGCTTGTGTCTTTCGATCAACAATACCACGGTGCAGTAAAAAAAACATATTAATAAAAAAAGTATAAAGTTACTCCATACATTTACTATTCTAAAGCAACCATTTGCTGGCCAAACATTGGATAAAATTGGCGCGTGGGTTGGTTAAAAATTAAATAATAGATGCTTCTTAAAATAGTTGAGTATTTTATTATTTAATTTAAAACATATCATTTAATTACCGAAAGTATATTATACAGTCCGATACATTTATTTTTCGATAGTTATTTTCACAGTTTACGAACACACACTGAGACATTGCGGTACGTTAACACGTTGGCGCAAACGAAAGTGAACTAAATTGAAACAAAACCCTACTTTGAAGTTGCGTTATTTGCTGCTACCGTTTTTGAGACTGAGCATTATCTAGTGGTATTTTTAATCGAAACATGTCGGATAAATGTTTGTCACATTAGTATGTGCGTGGTGAAATAAGCTTTCATGGGTTTCCTCAAAAGAACAGCCTTTAGCCCAGCAGTGGCTAATTTACAGGTTTTTTGTTACTTTACTTATTTTTTTATAACTAAACCCAGAATTTTATACGTTCTGATATTTGTTTTGACCAGATTCGGTGACGAGTGTCGGCCCGTTAAATTAAAACGTATAGTAGAAGGGTATCCGTGTGCAGACGGCACTAGCATATTTAAGTTCGATATCGTACTTAATTATAAGCTTTGGCCAATCATCCAGAAATATCACGCCGGGAAACCTACTTTGGTAATTTTTTTTATTTCAATCTAAAATATTGGAAAAGTTTTGGAAGATTTCTTATAAATAACAGGCTTTTTTAAATTTATATTCATATAAATTTGATAAAGTTTAAGAATGTTATTTTTCTGATAGTGTTTTGTTTTGTATATCTACAGTTATATATGTATATATATATATGTATAATCTTATTACCGGTTAAAGTTAAAATGTGTCCCTGAATATTTTCTAACACAATAAAGATCATCAAATTATTTCCGTTATACAAGATGAATCATTAATCTTAATCAAAGATCGGGCAGTGGTGGATTTAGAGAGGTAACCCTTGAACTCCTTAACATCTCCCTCCGAATTGCTAAGGGGTTTAAGCACCTCCAACAAGCAAGCATCTGAGTTCTTCCGTGAATAATTTTAAAGCGAACTTGATAATATGTAATTCTTCTAATTAAACTTTTTAGCAAGGGGCCATTCATTTATTACGTAAGACGATTTCAGCGGGGAGGGGTGTCGACTATGTCTTATATTTTCTTACAAGGGGTGGGAAGGAGTCTCGATAGTTCTTACGTAAGATCAAAAAAATGCACAAAGTTAATTAATAAAAAAAAATTGATTCTTTGAAACATAAACATTAAAATAAACCAAACGTGTATTCATTTTTTCCTTTAGATTCTTACGTAATAAATATTAAACAGGGGTACGGCCTATTCAATAGTGTCAAAAACAAGCGAAAATAGTCTTACGTAATAAATGAATGGCCCCCAAGCATTAATATGCTTAAAGCAAATAAAATGTTGTTTACTTTGCTACTTTGCCTACCTTCAGCGGGTTCAAGCCCCTCCCAAAAAACTATCCAGGAGTCGCTACTGCTCTCAGGTTTTTATTCCGGTATGCTTCACGGAATTTTCATGTGTGACATTGCATTTACAATTCATCTAGTGCTCGTAAACGAATCTGCCACAAAAAGATCCACTAGCCTATAGTCAACAATCGTAGGGTATTCCCCAAAAATCCAAACTGCCTTATTAGTAGGAGAGCTGACCCAATACAAAATGTTTGGATGTTATTATAGAACTTTATCTAAAAGTTGTATTTTATTAGTCCATTCTTAATTTAGATATTCTGCAATACAAGAAAGAGTGTAGTTTTAACCGCGGAGACGCTCGCAAAAGAAATAACGGTTAGCTTCAGCTCGGAACAGAAGATGAAATTGACAGCACTGGCGTCTACTATAAAGACTAAGAAAATTCAGGTATTTATCATCAATAATATAAAAGAGAAATGTAAGTTGTTTTTAAAATTCCTAAACTGTTTTGTAGATAAAAAGAAAGCTTTAGTATTGGATATCACTTCAAAGAGAGTTTTTTTTTTAAATATTTTCGATCGCTGATACTTTAGATAAATTCTTCCTCAGTCATTGATCCTGTGCGGTGTGGGATGTCACCACGCCGGCTTACTTTTTGAAGAGCGAATGAACATAGAGCATGCGTTTCGGAACAGAGACCTTCCTATACTTATTACTACAACTACTTTAGGTAAAATGAATATAACATAATAATATAATTATACTTTGCCGGCGGTTTTTCCGAATCGATACAACTTGACAGGCAACGCACCCGGCGTTGCAGATGTCTATGGGCAGTGGTAGTCACTTTCCTGTTTGCCACCTATATCAAGAACTACTAATATACAAATACATAATTGCTCTTTGAACCTTTTTTTTTTGATGTTGACAAACTGTTTCGAAAACGAAGAAAACAGTTGAACAATCAAATGTACAATGATAGACAAAAAAATTGTTTTTAACAAAATCTACTGTTTAAACGCAAAATATATAAAGATATTATTTTATTAAAATGTATTTACTAACTTTTAACAGTTCCCTAATAGAATTGCATAATTCAATTATATAATGCGGATATATAAGTATGACGGTACCGGAGTCCCGTTAGCGACATAGCATTTTAGTTTCCCAAAGATTATTCGTTGATAGTTAGTACCGTACGACTCGTACGAGCGAAGGATAACGTACGTCACGTCTTCGACCTCATGCTTTGGTTACGCCGCTCTCGCAAAAAGACATTCGCAAATCGCGCCTTTATACGAGAATTTTACGATATCATATCAAAATTATTCAAGCGATTACACATCTTATATCAATGTCGTAAGCTCTTATATTGTATAAAACGTGAAAGAGGATATTAATATACTTTTCGGTGTCCCATAATCTCCTCGATCACAGATAAGACTGAGACTGGGACGCGACGTGACGTCGCTTGTTCGCGATGGTTCGAAAAACGGAAACCGTTGCATTTTGATAATATTCCCAGAAATATGCTTCCGTATTTGATAGAGAACACGTAAAGCCTTTCACTGCATGTAATCATTTAAGATACACATTAACAGATTAAACATGAACTAATAGTATGTGGCTAATAAGTTCTATTTGAATGTGGTCTTAGAAATTTGATTTTTTTTTATAATTATTATTATCCTTACAATACATCGACTCCTGCCACGGGTCACGTTGGAGCTATACGTCTTCTTCTTCGTTTGCTTCAGTACTGAAGGGCGTCCTTGTCCTGAGATGCTTTCACCGATGTGTCGACTAGCTTCCTTCACATTTTGATTTTAGTCGGACCAGCGGTTAGCTATACTTAACCCACCACAAAAAATGAATTTAAATCGGTTCTTATACACGAATCGTTTAAAATATTTATTGACTCGATACTCAAAGCATTATGATATATATTTTACGTATACATTACGATTTATTTGAGTAATTTAACCTCCTGTTTCTACGCAGCAATGGGGGTTAATCTCCCGGCACATCTCGTGATTATCAAAAATACTCAGCAATACGTCAATGGAGCTTATCAGGTATGCAGTCACTCTTATATATTTACAAATATAGAATAAGGAATTCTAGTGGTGGTAGAGTTTTCCGCAAATCAAGGTAACAATTAAGAAAATGTCTATCGCACACACAAAAGCATGTAAAGGGCGGACTTACTCACTGAAGTAGTGATCTTTATAGGCTACAAGTTGTCCTCGCGTTGTAGAGACTGTTCGTCAGGTGTGAGGTAAGCAAGCCTATGTCCATCCTCGGGGTTCAAGCTTTCTTCATACCAAATTTCATCTAATTCGGTTTAGTAGTTTGGCCGCGAAAGCAGGGCCGGATCTATCGTATGGCTTTTTTGGCTTCAGCCCAGGGCCCTGTGAATTTAAAGGGCCCCCAGCTAAGTCAAGTCAAAGTCAAAAATAGACGTTAATGCGAAATAATCCATCACTTTATTAAATTAAACAGATTGTGTGGTTTGCAGCCCTGCGAATCCTGCAATTAATCAAACCCATTCAATTAATTTAATTGAAGTCTACGTTCAGGTGTGTCTTAAGTTGGGCCCCTAAGTAGTATTAGCCCAGGGCCCCCTAAACTCACGGTCCGGCCCTGCGCGAAAGAGCAACAGAGAGATTACTTTCGAAGACTAATATCTCCAAATATCAATAATATGTAATGCGTTGTTCCGATTTTAAGAGAGCTAGGCTAATAACAGGCATAATTATTATTGATGTAACATATGAGATCTAACGGTTAGCATCGACAGCATAGTAGTTTGTTACTTATAGTGTCTATGTCTATAAGATACTACCTACGGTCAGCCGTCGAGTGTCAAGTTTTTGCCTTACTGTTCTAAAGAAATAAATATATGGAGTCGATTTCAATGGAAGGAGGAGTAAAGAAACAGCTTTGATCTTGCATTGTCATGACATTATTGGTCGAGATCCTAAATGATCTAGAGCATTCGTTGTGGATTCGATAAAAAAATTGAATGTCATCGATGTTACTGTCGTAATTTTGGAAGTATACTTGAAGAAAATATATTTAGTTAAGTGGAATATTCTTATATTATAAATAAAGATTATATATTAATTAAGAAATTTTAGCAAGTCGCATGGAATATGATAATCTTAAGTTTGTTTTTCTTAACTTCTCCTGCCATTGGCATAATGTACAGTTTAAGGTCGTTTTGTATCGTCGATTCAATTTCTTTTAGGTTATGCAATAATATATTATTATAGAGCGTAATTCAGTAAAGGTGTCTTAACTTTCATACGTAACGAAACGCAGATAGTTTCTGCGGTCGCAGTTTGTCAATATCCAGCTAATAACACATGTTGCGTTGCTTTCTCACGATAAGTCTTATCTCGAAACATGAAATGAAATCCTTGTTCTGTTTCTTGTACCACATTGCTGTTTATTATAATCGAATAATGTTATATGTTTTATTTACACAAGAATTGTTAACATTAAGGAATCGCAATTCCGATACTCTGGGAAAAATATTAACCAACCCTCCTGTCACCAGTAGAGGCAATAAGGCTAAGGCAAATAGGCGAGCTGTTACACTTTTAATGAAGGTTTTTACACTACTACTCTAAGGTCCAAGTGTCAATATATGGATCGTTTGTTTGTTGTTTGAGACGGGGTCAGCGTGTCAACGCATGTGGAGCCGTTCTCTTTCCCAGGAAACCAATGTCAGTTCACCAGGACCCACAAGCTTATATTTCATTATAAATTCTCATTTATGATGAGTATTAATAAATGAGTCTCTTTGTTACTGTTTCACGTCTTAAGTATTCAATCTATCATCATGAAACTATCCAAAACGTTGCTAGGGGTCCATCAAAAGCACATAGAGTACCTGCATTCCTCTTACAAGCAGTCAATGCCACTGTCGGAAACAAATTGAGTTATACTTTGATGTTCTCTACAAAGTATTATTTATTCGTCAAATATACAGTACATAAGCTTCTCTAGTTCTACGATTCGGAACAATAAACTTGAAAACTTTGTAGCGATAATTGCGGCTGTAATTGCACGTTGTAAATGACGTAATGTTTTAGTCCTTGCGAAGATGCGACGGCAATATTGTAAGAGAATGTCAGATGACCATTCACATTAAAGTTTTATATTTTAACTAATCCTATAGGAGTACAGCATTAGCACCATCCTCCAAATGGTGGGTCGCGCGGGCAGACCGCAATACGACACTGAGGCCACCGCAGTTATTATGACAAGATTACAAGACAAGGTGAGTGTTAACAATGACAATTTTAGAAAAAAATAATGTATTTAAACATTCATCGAATTCGAACTGAGATAGTAGGAACAGGTTAAGTGCGGGACCAAATCCAGAAAAGCGCCACTGAACTTACATGGAGATAACTTGTATTTACAATTAATTTCGTACTCGATGACATAAAATAACCGAGGAAACCTTTATGTGTCGAATGGAAATCTGTATAATGTATTCAGCAACCTGTTTTGCACCAGTGTGGTTGAATAAGCTCCACGCCTTCTCAATAAGAGAGGGTGCCTTAGCTCAAAAGTGGGACATTGACTATTTCGTTTCTTTATTTTAATATTTATTATATTTTTTTTATTACTAGACCATATTATCATACCTACTTACGACTTTATTATATATTGTAGAAATAAATACATTAACGTTGATTTTTTATTATAAAAGTAAAAATATAAATTATAAAACAGACAGAATTTTGGCTCTCGGATCTTATTTGAACTAGCTATCTGCGTCTTATATATTATAATCTAAGTAACTGATTGTCGGAGAAAAGTAACTACTGAGTTTCTTGCTGATTCTTCTCGCTCGAATTTACATTCCGAACTTGTGGTAGCTTTAAATTTAATTTAGTCATGTATAATGACGCAGTACTCGCAAAAACCTACTTGAATAAAGTATATTTTGATTTGATTTAATGTTAATAGCTATTTCGAGTTCAATCTGACTACGATCAGACACGACTGGAAAGGGATATACAAGATGAAGGAATCTATTCCAAAATAGGACTGAAGATAAATAAATCAATTTTAATTTGAATTGACGCAATACCGTTAGTCGAGATTTTGAAAAATTGGTATTCAGGAAAGATTCGCGAATAAATCCATTTATGGAACTTCGAAAATAAAGTTAATATAGGTTGTTTAGTGGAATAGTGTTGAATAAAAAAGATGAATCGAGAACTGTTTGCTTCACTTGGTGGTATGGCTTTGTGTAAACTCGTCCAAATACACCCCACTCATCACATATTCTATAACCAAATAACCTAGTATTTTTGTGTTCCGTTTTGAGCCAGTGTAGCTGCAAACCCAAGGGACAACACTTTAGCTCCCAAGTTTAGGGGAGCATAGGTGATGTAAGGAATGGTTATAATTTCTTACAGCGCACATATCTATGGGCGGTGGTGACCACTTACTTCCAGGTGACCTATTACCCGTCCGCTCACCAATAATATAAAAAGTTCGTTATATAGCAGAGCTATTAGCTAATCGAATGGAATATTTAAACCTAAGGTCTATCTCTTCTCCTTCGATTAACCAATCGAATCATTTCTCAGTTAGCTCGTATAACCATACGAGGAATGAGATTTAAGCCCTACTAACTTCTATATACACCTGTATCGGCAGATGTACGTAATTCGTAGAGCGATGAATAAATACTTCATAATCATCAACATGTGAAATAAAATCTTACTAATTAACAATTTTAATAGCCGCGGAAGTCATTAGGATGATATTTTGCATCGAAATTGTGTTCGTTTTGCATTTTTCTTTATAAAATGCGTTTTTTTACTTATATTTTTTATAACGAATTATTAAATACTATATAAATAAAACTATGTAAGATGCTAAAAAAACACATTAAAATTTATAGTTTTTAAAGTTCGTAACACTCATACATCTAAATTAGCATGATTTAAATTTATTTATTTATACCGAATATTCGACAGAAGTAACAATAGTTATTATGTATAAAACACATGAAAAATAAATAAAATGAATTTAATCGGAGTGGCAAATTTTTAATCATGGATTATATACTAATGTTAAAAATAGTTTGCTACGTCTATAGCATAAAAAAATAATGTTCATTCTAAGATTAAAAAGTGATTAACTTAAATTCAAAAGATGGAATAATTTCAGATTAAAAATAATAAATAAGTACCTTTATATAATTACAAATGCTTGATAAATAACACAATTTAGATGAAGACGATTTTAAGCTCTATTTCTGGTTCTATTACTTATTTAAAAAATTCTGATGCTTCTTTGTTTTGGCTGCAGAACTAGATTACAGATACATTAGGAATATGATATAATACTTCGCCATAAGATTATTTTGATGTTATTACTATATTTTATTTTGATACTAGCTGTTTGTATACCACATTGGTGTGTATTTCAGCCCTTAGGGTAGAATATCAAGAAACGCTTAAATACGTATCTACTCATTTTTAATCAGTAGCTCAAAAATTAAGTTTCATGGTTCTAACTTCAAAAATGACGGACTTCCAGACTATCCTATAAACGAAATGTCTACCCAATTTCTCTCCTTAGGCGTAAAATATTCAAAAACGCATAAATACGAATCAACTGATATTTAATCGGTAGCCCAAAAATAAAATTTCATGCTTCTAACTTCAAAATGACGGACTTCCAGACTATCCTATATTCGAAATGTCTACCCAATTTCTCTTCTTAGGCGTAAAATATCCAGAAACGCTTAAATACGTATCTACTCATTTTTAATCAGTATCCCATAAAAAGTTTCGTGTTTTTAATTTAAAAAATGTCGGACTTCCATAAAAACTTTCATCCCTTATTTTACCCCTCTCAGATTTAGAATATCAAAAAACGCTTAAATATGTATTTACTAATTTTTAATCAGAGTCACAAAAATAAAGTTTCATGTATTTACTTAAAAAATAGTTGACTCTCATAAAAACTTTCAATCCTTATTTCAACCCCTCAGAGGTAGAATATCAAGAAACCCTTAAATATGTATTTACTCATTTTTAATCAGTAAAACAAAAATAATATTTCATGCTTCTAACTTAAAAAATTACGGCCTTCCAGACTAATCTATATAAGAAATGTCAACCCCTATTAAACCCCTTAGAGGTAGAATATCTAGAAACACTTAAATACGTATTTAATCATTTTTAATCTGTATTCCAAAAATAAAGTTTAATGTTTCTATCTTCAAAAATGACGGACTTTTATACAAACGTTCAACCCCTATTTCACCCCTTTAGGGGCAGAATATCCAAAATTCCCTCCTTAGTAGGTGTCATGATATGTTAGTTTATAAGTGTACAGGCTCAAAAATATCAGTTTTATGCTTCTAGTTCTAAAAATGACAATACTTTGAACAACTTACAACCATTCATCCTCCTTTTCAACCCTTTACACGTTTTTCCAGTTGAAAGTAGCTTATGTCCTTTCTCAGGCTCTAGACTATTTGTGTACCAAATTTCATTTAAATCGGTCCAGTAGTTTTGGCGTGAAAGCGAGACAGACAGATAGACAGACAGAATTACTTTCGCGTTTATAATATTAGTATGGAAATATGGATTATATTAGGTGACACAGACATTGAATCGCTAGTTGCGCTCGTCGATTACGCGAAACAATTGTTAATAAGATATTCTGCAAAAATAAACCAAAGACTCCTTTAGTATTATGCTATCTAATATTCCGATGTTAATAAAATTTTATTTTAATTGATAGCATAGGAAAAAACAACGAAATCAGAGAGTACTTTGCATATTTATTTACTTCTAATTAATTTAGTTTATTTTTTTTTTAAACAAGAAATGCTAGTAGTAGTACTTGTAGGTTACAATATATGTCTTAATTTTTTTCTGATTACGATCATTGAAAAGAAGGACGCAACGTAACGATTTTCAACCCTATATAAATATCATACTATTTATATATTTTAACAAAATTGTGATAACTGCTTATTACAGATACAGCCTACATCTGCCAAAATCTTGTAAAATGCGAATTATTTAGAACAGTAAAAATAAATATAAACCATTCGTTTTGTATCAAAAATGTTTATTTCTTAAAAACTTACATACAATAAGAATATTTTAACTAGGACGTAAAAAAAGGAAATAGGTCTGTGCTAAACTATGAACGATTGTACTATGTACATACAAAAGGCGATTGTGACGACCAAACCAACATTCAAAATATATATACTCTATACGATCTATACTCTATGCGATAATATTTATAATCACAGAATTGGTAACTTGCCTGACATGTTTGTTTAATATTACAGAAACACATTTCCCAGTAAATTTTGGAAGCTTATTCGTAGAAAACTAAGCTTATCAAAACGGTTATTTACATAAGGAAAATCACGACAACTTAACATTATTAAATTTGGTATTATATTTTAATCGGATTTTGTACTTTACAACAATAAATAAAAAACATTACACAATGTTTTCTTTTAAGAGAGTTTTCGACTATGGATATACATATGTAAGTTACCATATCAAATATTATTTTAATAATATTGTCTTATTTGAACACAAAATTATGGCAACGTCTGGCCCATATTTAAATTCTTATAAGTTTGTACATATTGATAAAGTCCTATATAATTTAAATAACAAACATTTACAGTTGGTTCACAAATTTTCATTCACGCATTTTCCTTTATTAGTCTAAGACCTACTTCCTTTTGCCAAATGGATTAGCGTTTTCCTCGAACTTGATTATTGGGACGAAACCACTATCGCCCTCTACTGTATATTCAACGCTCATGAGACGACCGTCTGGAAGTAGAACTCGGTAGCCACCAATGACCTTGCCTTGTGCATCTCCCGCTTCGTTCGCTCCAAAGTAGAGCAGTTTTTCTTGATCTTCTACATCGTATTTATATTCATACTGAAAAACAATTTATTATTAAATAACATCAATAATATATCATTTTAATTTTTCCACTATTTTATTTATATGATAAATCCTATTGTATTTACTACATAATACAAAATAAATTACACGACCGAATTGATTGATTTTTTACTGGGTTGATATATACTTATAGGGATATAGCTTAGTATGTGATATACGTATTAATAAAATCAGCGTTTCTTCGGTTAGATCATATAAATAACTTTGTGATATACTCATTTAAAAGTCCAGTGTCATATAATATTATTATAAGTATTACCAAAACTGTCAATGAATATAAACGATGTACCTGCTATTACGAAAGAAGCCTTACAAAATACTTACGCGCGTTTATGATTTATAAAAGTAAAAACATTGAACGGACAATTACTTTTGGTATTTACATTATGTATAAAATAAATTAAATCTATATTCGTCTTAGACACTAGACAATGCTATTGAATTGAATTCTTTTTTGTTTAATGTTACTAATGATAAAGATTAGATATAGTCAGAGAGCGCGCACAAAGGCGGTTGGACGCAATAGCGTTTAATTAGGGTACTCAGTCGCAAGTTCACATCGTTAGCATAATGCCTGAGATGCCTCCGATAGTAATTCGAGGTACAAGATTAGTCCGCTATGAATGGGTAAACCTGTTAATTGTAGCTTTAGAAGTCGATCTGGTCCTTACCTTAATAATATATAAAATTGAGTTGTTTTTTGATTAAATACTTAATTACACAGGTAGAAATATAAATATATGATGTGCAAATAAATGTAATAAAAATTTAGATATTAACCGGCATTGGTGGATAATTCTCTTCTTGCGGCGCTGGCGCAGGCGCAGGCGCGGATGATACGTGTACGCTGACACACACCAACACGAAAGCACACGCTAACCACTGAACGGAAGTCATCTGCGAATAAATTTTGTCAATTTAAAAATAATTCGTTGTAAGCAATTCTTTTTTTTCTGTATGCGTGAGTTATAGTATTTACAGATTAAGTTAAAAGTGATTTATAATATCACGAATTTTTATTATATATAATGATTAGGGATCTATAATATTTTATAGAATATAATCTCCTGTAATGGACTAACCTTCCAAAAGTGTGAAGAAAATTATTTTATATTATAATGTGATGCTCAACAGTTTTGGGTAAGAAACTCTATCCATTCTACCCAGGGACATATAGCGACAAGTTAGAATGTACAAATACAAACATACGAAATAAAAGTTACCTAATACTGTAACTTAATGTACATGGATTTTTTATAATTTTCGTGTGGACTTTGAATAAAGTTCCTTAGCTACTAAAAGAGAACCCTTCTCTTCTCAAAGACATAAAGTAGCGGCTACATTATCGATGCTTATATTATAAATGCGAAAGGAACTCTGTCTGTCTGTCTTTTACTCTTTCACGGCCAAACCATTTGGACAGAAATTATTGAAATTTGGTACGTTATGAAGCAAGCTTGAACCCCAAGGAAAGTCATAGGTTTTATAAGCCTAACACCTGACCACCAACCAATGAAGCGCGATCGAAGCCACGCGACACCTAGTTATTTATTGTAATTTACCAAAATATATCATTTTAATATTATGAGTACAATATTGTGAAATTTACACGAAAGTGATGAGAAACGAAACATACCAACATTTAATATGTAGATTAGTTAGATTAGAATTAAGTTAGAATTAGATTAGAATAAGGTTTAGTGCACATTCCCAAGAGCAACACATGAATCATTATTTCGATGAAAGTCAAAGTTATAAATATTAATTAATCTTTATTTATCCCCTAATCTTTTGGAGCATATGAGTGTTTTCTCATTGTTTTCTTTATATAATTCTATGTCTTATATAATAATTATACTTATCTAATAATAAGAGCCGGATGTTAATGCTATTTACTATTCATTGAATATTCTTTTATTCATGACTTTTTGTTTAATAAAAAACGTTGTTTTTAGTTTTATTTATGACCATTTAACTCGACAGACATACATAGATGGATAATTATTACGGTATATAATTTTATGAAACATAATATATAACTACATTGCATGTAATGCAACACTACAAGCTTCTCATGTAAATTAATTAGGTCGTTTGAGAGATATCATAACATATTTAATAATAAAAACAAATATAATTGACATAGAATCTTTTATAAATAAAACATTGATGTAATATATGAAATTACATATGTATGTAGACATAAATATTGTAAGAATGTGTATTGTTACTTCTTTTATAAAGTAAATTATATTATTGTCAATATAATTTCATATTATCACGCTTATTCCAATTGCCGCTTCTCAGTTTCTGACATTTTTAAGCTTGTGTGCGTGTAACTATGTTGCGTGTATAAGTGCTCATACACGCATACAAAGTTACACTACTACAGTCAAGCAAAACGTTTAAAAGCATAGTGATGCTAGTACGTTTATTTGAGTTAAATATTGTACTACAGTGTAAAATAAGTTGTCCGCAAATCGTATCCGATAATAATTTCCAATAAAAAAGAACTTAAGTATTGTAACGTATTAACGATATGAATATTTAAACTAATATCTACAAATTGAAATATGATAATAGCGATCAATTAAACATTAACGAAGTGTTTGAGGTCGCAATCTGCATAAAAAATCGGTATGTCAATAATTGACTTTTGTTCGGCCTTGCGTGATCGATTCCTGCGGGAAAATTAGCTTTGTCTCGATATCGTTGCAGACATGTGATTGCGAAGCTAATTATAATGTGGTTTTTCTTAGAGCCACGATAGGAGAACTTGAATTGTTTCTACAATTAATAATATTTTAACAATGGTAATTAGATACTTGTAGTAGTACATATGTTTTAATTTAGTTTTTATTTTGATTACTATGAAGTTTCGTTATTTTCCATTATCTTAGCTAATTTGTCGAAATCAATTTTTCAATAATCATACCAATTTATTGTATTAAATTGGCCGTGCCTTTGGTGTATGCATCTTAAATTTGTATTTATTTTTTTAGTATTCGTACCTGCATATTTTTATTACCGAGCAACATTAAAATTTTGGTTTAAGGATAAATTATTATTAATTTTTTTTCTATCGATATATGGTTTCAAAGAGCACTATAAATGCTGTATATTTTAATCCTTTATTATGCACTTAAAAAAAATCTAAGTTACAGTGTGATATATTTTTATTTGTAGCCTTTTTTCTTCAATGAAAACATGCATTTGATGATGAGTTGTACGCATCAAATTAATAGTTGCTATGGTCTTACGCGTATAACTGCGGTTCACAAGTTACCGAAGCGTAAAGGCAATTGCTTTAAATAACTACTTTGTTTGAAATAACATTCGTACTAATCGTTAAAGAAAACAAGATGCTTCTTTGTATATACGACAAATATTCCATTATAATTACATTTTCGTAATAGATAACTCTATAAATGAACAATAGGCTGTAAAGTTTCAGTGTCAAAGTTTTTATTTGACATTTCAATGGCATGCGACACTTCGGATCTTGTAATAATGACCCACATTCACACCTTTTTGCTAATCTACAGGAACGAACAATTGGCTTAATGATTTAAGCAATTGATAGCTATCTTAATATTACAATAAAAATAACGTGATTACGAACGTTAGCGTATGAAAAAAGTATCCGAGGCGTACCTACATTTTGTATTTTATGGATCTATATTTCCCAAACACCTTTGTGAATTGTTGTCATATGTCGGTGTTTGTTTTTTAAATGTTACAAGACTTTACTAGACAATGTTGATTTTTTTATATTATAGTATAATAATACTATTTGCTAACAAGATATAATAAATATCAAATATTGCATGAAATTTAAAATGATAGAGTTGTAAATCAAGACTTATACCCTACTCGTAGACCTCAATCATACAATGATTAGTACAAGTCATGATATTATGGATTCATCGAAGTTAATGTTATAAGTAAATTATATTACATGATCTTGCACGAAACACACCATATCAATAATAAATTGCATTTTCTTTTACCAATTATTTGAATTTTGATAACCAAATCATATGAATTACAATATTTTTTAATAAAAAATAACACAAAAAAAAAAGATTCCCACACTTGTATTTTCGGTGGGAAATTCATCGAAGTACAAGGTCAGAGTTCTATTTAACATTAAACATAATTGTAATAATTCTTGTTAGTGAGACAGTATTAATTTATTGACATAAAAAAATATTTATTTTAGCAATACATAAACTTACCGTATATACTCAAAAGCACACACAAACACTAAATACGATATGACTGAGACGATAGTGCCTTAAGCGTGCTTGAAGTCGACTGATGTCGCGCCCCTACCTCGTTCTACATTTATATACTCACCCTGCAGCTTCCCAGGCATCGAGAAGATGCTGCAATATCTCCATAACGTAGCTAAACCTCCACACATGCACGGCTAGCACCTAACGTACTATATCGGTCGCTATCGCGTTTTCAAAGGACATTATATGTTTTAATTATACTTATTAAAAAATGTCAAACAATATAGGATTTTGCTTGAATAGTATGATGATATTTTATTAAAAAGGATAATTATTGTTATCTATTGTAGTACTTAGAAAATTTAAACCTATGGTAGGACTTTGTGCTAGCCCGTCTTTGTGGGTACCACCCACTTACTCTACCCCAAACAATATTTCGTATATACATATTTGATCCCTATAATTATATTGTCGATATAATTATAGGGTTCTAATTACAATGGTTATACCTGTTACATCTTAGATCGAGTAATTGGCAGCGCATTGATGATATAGTCTCTAGGTACAGCCAAAACTACTATCGTAAGTCGTCAAAACTGAAATTTTGAACATATGTATATAGGTACATTATTTGAAAACGCAAGCATCGGATAACAAAGCAATTTTGTAAACTTCGACTTTACAAATGGGACGACACAGTAAGAGTAGTGTTTATACTTCTTGCAGTTCTAGTTTCTATGACTATAAGAGTCCAATTTTATCATTATCTATTTGCTCCTCTTATCCGAAATTGAGTTAAAATAAAATAAATTACAGGTACACAAAAAAAAAACTATCAAATTTTCAAATCGATACATAAATAATTCAGTTAAAAAGAGTAAATTTTGTTAAGTTTAAATTCTATAAGTAAGAAATATATACACCTTTGAGGTGAAATATAATGTGGCTAAGAAAACATTTTGACATTTATTAAATTACGACAAGGATAATAATAAAATTTTAGAAAGCCATTTTACCGTCGAAAATAATTGAAAATAAAGAACATTTAAATTTGAAAATATATGAATTTTAATATACATCACTAGAAAAGTAGTATAGAAAATATTTAGAATGAGTTAATGTATAGTACAAATAAGGTTTCTCATGGCTTAACTATTACTTCCAGATATATCATCGAATTAAAAAAAAATCAACCCGGTATAGTCGAATAACAATAACACGTAACAAGTAACAATAATAAACGTATTATCTAGAAAAAAAGTAGTAACATTGACACAAAATAATAATCTTAAATACGCAAATGTACTAGAAGGCATGTTCGTGACAGCTGTTTCTGTGATTATAGTTATTGTGTTATTGGACACATTTCATAATATCTATCATACGGCGTTTATTTTGTTTACCAATCAATTTCGCGGCCATGAACCCCTGAATATGGGACTCGATGAGATACGTTGGAAAAGCTACAATCGTAACCAATTAATTAATCTGCTAATTGCTTCTATGAAATGTAACCTACGATTAAAAACTTCTAAGGTGTGCCATATACCATGACAGATTAAAATTATATATTTAAGTAATAATTTGCCTGTAAGCTTCCAATGATACTGTCATCAGTTATGTACTAAAAAAATTTACCTACTTCGAGAAATACTTTAGAAATAATTATCTGCAAATTGTGTTTCTTATATATTTATAAGATATAACCAAAATAACTAAGTTAATAAAGTAAAAAAGTTATTATTGGTATGCTCGCAAGTTTATGTTTTATTTAATTAACTAATATTTTATTATATTTTGGTAAAAATTTTAAGCCAGTGTAATTATTCAAGGTTATTTATTTGAATCGAACAATAAATAAATAATCAACGTATAATATTATGATTGAATTAAATTCCTATTTCAGTAGTAAGTATTCTTTAAAATACTCATATAAAATAAAATATATAATTATGCGTAACGTAAAACAACAAACATAATTTGGTACAAAAACAAAATTACGAACAAAATTACCGCTACAATAATTCTAAAGCTCATTACAAAGCAAGTCGTGATAAAGCTAATAATTTTCCGCGCGTGTGACGCAAATCTACCCTTTAAATGAGTGAAAACAAATTAATCTTAGTTTCATAGAACATTCTGAGAGTTCATTCATAATAATACAGTTCATTATGTTATCTAGGGCGTCCATCTTCCTTGTAGGACTATCTTCACCACAGACCTGGTGAAAGCGATCAACATAACTTGTGACACAAATATAATAAAATTTGTAACGTACATATAGTGATGTACGCATTAAATTTGTAAGCAGCTTTCGTTAAGAGGAAAGCAAAATTTTTCAAGCGACGAATAGAACTTGAAGAAATTCCGGGATAATTTTCTTTCTATTATATATTTATTTATATAAGTAAACAGTTGCTTATAAAACTGAATAAATACTATTATTCGGAATTAAAACTACTTATCCGGAACATTGATATTTTAAAAGTATATAAATAATTATGGCGATTAAATGTATGAGTAAATTTATAATAACGCTCAACTTATTTATTTGTTTTTAGAAATAATATCAATAGTGATTCAAAAATCATATATCCATGACATAATTTAAAAAAAAAACTTAATTTATTGATCGAATAATTATATTTGAGAATGAGGGAGTATCGCTATCTATTACTTTTCAGAACGAAATCGATAAGATTAATATTCTTGTTGTGCATTTATTGATGTACTAAGTGTGCAATCGATGCTGAGTTGTAATTTTATTGTTCAGAATAATAGCTGTTCAGATTTTCGATTTAATTTATTCATTTAACGTGCGATTGTTGTCATATTTTTCTTATACCTAATTACATGCGAAGGAAACATTAAGGAATTGTCAGTATTAAATATCAAATAATAATGTTTTTGTAACTCGATTGTAAAAAAACTCGTCGCTTGTTTGATATGTTGGATTTGAAATTAATTATAATTTATGTTTAGGATTTAGTAGAACTACTTTAACTATGATGGACGTACATATTTTTGATCTTATAACCATTATTAATAAATTGAAATCTAGTAGCCTTGAGTATAAATTATTATTAATCCCTAAAAAATGACTGGCTCTTTAGAAACGCGTTAACAAAGCTACAAAGAGTTTTTACTTACTAAAAAGTATGCATAATTATATTTATTAATCATCTATCTACAATTTGAAACATAGTTTGTTATTAATTAAACTTTATTCTAAAGCAATTTTAAAAATCAGTATTTAGTTATAAATATTCATTTTAAATAAAGTCATAGTAGTCATTTCAACTTTTTAATATTAACAAAATCAAATCTTCATTCATAATAATATTATTTTTATACTAATACATAAAGCAGCGCCCAATCTTAAATTTCTATAATGATTGACATTTTAGATTGGTGCAATATACAAGCAGAGACGAGCGATTGTTATTTGCTATTGAACATTTTCTCTAAGCTCTTTCTTCATATCTCGTAATATAATTTTTCGACGAGTTTGATTGGTTTGAGTAAAATTTTAAAACATATCTTAAAATTATTAAAAACGAACACAATTTTAGCTTCGTATTGAAAATAAACGCTTCTTGGTCGTGTCGTGTTCCACAAATTTAGAAGTAGGTAAGGTCAAAGTGGCATCGTTTGCGCCTTGTGTTGTGTATTATACCTTATGTCATTGCAACATGCAACGCTCACGCCGCTTGCCTTGATGTGACAAAATTTATTTAAAAGTCTTTGAGGATTCCCAGGAACAGCGAAATTAGTTTTACTTCATTGTGTTTACCTAAATATAATAACACTGCTTTTGGTTTGGTTAGAGTTTTTTTAATCTAATTTATGATAGAACTATTAATAAAAAATAATCATCTATATTTAAGTACTTCCAATACACCATCTATAGCTACAGGATGGCTAGCAGGGTCCGTCTTTCCTGGATCACAAGGGCATTTACGAGACTCGGGTATAATGTTTGACTCCTGATATTCTTGAATTTTTTGTATAATTAAAGCGTTTTCTTTCTCTAAAAACATTTTTTCACGAACCAAAGCCCTCCTCGATAATTCGGCGTTGGATATTTTCTGCCAGAGCCTCGTAAGTCCTCCAGTAGACGACATAGCATTAACGACCAATGATTCATTTGAATGTTGCTGTCGTAAGCTTATTTTCGTTTCTGTCGGGGAATACGGCTGGTTGGAACCGAAAGGCAAAACTTTTTCCCGTTGCGTTTCAAATTTTCTACATAAAGCAGCCATACGTAATATTTTTTCACCTTTTTTATAAGCTGATTCAAGCCATTCTAGTGCGCTATCGGACTGTCTAACTAATGTTGCCATTTGATTTGAATCAATAGCGCAACCATCTGCCAAAGTTTTTTTCAATCTAAAAAACGCTGCCCGATGGCGATCTCGACGATCTCGAAACACTGCTTGCTTAGTACCCGATTCATATGCCGCTAATTCAGATCGAAGACGTTTTAGCAAACCGTCATTGTTGGCAATTTTTTTAGCCTGAGACGCAATGATATCTGCCATTAGATTTTCTTTCCTTCGCAATTTACGTACTTGTTTTTGATTTTCAGCCGTTTCAACGACATATGATTTCAATACAGCTTTATATTCATCCCAAGTAGAATTGTAAGTGTTTTCGAGGAATGAACGCAAATTTTCTCGTTCATTAGCATATTTATTTCGTTCCTCATCTTCCTTAACTAAATTTTCGCCCCTAGTAGTCCAAGCCATAGAATCCGCTGTTGTACGTCCATGAAAAAGTAAAAGCTGAAGATGAGTCTCGGCAGCGTTATGATCAGTGGCTATACCTGAAGCTTCGTCTTCGCCAGATTTAAGTATTTGAGACGTTCTTATATCGTTATATTTTGTTAACTCCTCTAACTCTGAAAGGAATTTATTGATCATTGTGTCTATTGTGTCACAAAAACTGGCTACGGTTCTCTGAAACTGATCATCAGCAACATCCATCAACTGCATAACGTATTTAATCAAGTAATCTTTTTTATCATAAGCTCTTTCGAATGTATGCCACAATACTTCAATATCTTGTTTGAATATCGGTTCTTTTATTTTGAGCATCATTTCACGCCAGCTCTTGTCTAACTCGCCACGTTTTCGAGCCTGCGCTGCTATTTCTCGTTCGAGTTCTTCACGCTTTAACGCTTTTCGTGCTTCATTTTCTGCTTTAAGTTTTTCTAACCTTTTAGCCTCTTTCTTGGCTTTCTTTTCCTCTTTAGATAAACCCATGGTATAAGTAAATGTTTACAAAAACTCTTCAAGCCAAATTATAATAAAATACAAATTTTAACGTGTTTCTTCAAATGTCAGTACATTGACGCTGTCATTAGTAGGTCATATTAATATGAAAAAATATATATAAATGACACTAAGGATACTGTGGCTACAATATTTAATGTACAATCGATTATTGTATTTAATGTAATATGTTTTTAAAATCACCGATGTATATTTTTTAAACAGGATTATTCGTAATTCGTATGGAGATTAAAATTATTGCCAATAGTCACCTCTTTCATCTTCCAAAGGGAATATCGAATGTCGAATTACCAATAACCCTGTATATTAGGTATTGTTTTTTTGATTGCATTTTTTTTTAAACGTATCCAGTCCCGGTATCAAGCTTTAGTTGGTGGAAGCGAGCCTCTTCAAAGCTACTTGCACAAACGTTTAGCTGAGAATCTAAATAGTGAGGCAGCACTTGGTACTGTCTGCGACGTCGCTCAATGTGTGCAATGGCTCAACTCGACGTTCCTTAGCGTGCGAGCCGCGCGTGATCCGAAGAGATACCTGGGTCTTCCGCAAGCTGCGCCGGCGCACCAAATTTCTAAGAAAATAGAAGGTAAAATATTTGTTATCGCTTATACAAATTCGTAACTGTTCAATACTCTTAACTTTTGTTAAAAGCTTTAAGTATTTAATATGTATATTTTAATCATGATTAGTCTATTAATTTATTTACGCATACGAAAAAATATAAGGAAACTATAAATATAATATGTTTACTAAAGCATTGTAATAGATGAGATTCGTATTATTACTTTAACATGATAATAGGCATTAAATGAACTTGAAGATAATGTGCGGCAGCTGCTGTTGGCTTAAGGATGTTTCTATTATAAAAATATATTGCTTTACAATTTTTATTGGAGATTTATCTCATTTATGCGCGTGTAAATAGATTATAGATCATATCTACGATTCAGATTTTATATCCTATGTGCTACTGAGAAAAGCTTTCTTATATGAGTGATAACAGAAAAAATATTTATTGTAGGGTAGAAAAACATAATATTTGTTGCCTAGTTAAATTTGCAACATTTTAAAATATATTTAAAAACATACGTCATAAAACCTCATACATACCTATAAATTTTTGTTAAATCCTAGTTAAACATTAAATGTTATCAAAATGTTAAACATAATAACAAGGGGCATACTTACGTACCTTTATCAAATAAAATTTTATACACTTTTTTAAATGTGTGAATTTTTCAAAATTCGTAAATATTAAATTGCTTTTAAGCCTCCTGTTAAAAACTGTGTCCGGTTCCTACAACTATGTTCAAATGCTTTTATAAATTTTGAAAACAGAAAACATTTATTTAAGTAATAAGACAATCTAAAGATTACTTATATATATTAAAAATAATTAGTTGTTAGATGTTTAAATATAATATATATATTTAATACATATTTGAACAAGGTACGCGCCTATGTGTGTAAACATGCATATCTACCTATTAATTTACCATCATAATACGTCAATCATGCAGACCTTTTTATATTTTAAGTTCAAATATTTACTAATTGCAGTTTCGAATTATATAAAACGAATGTAATGAATACCGAAGTGTCGTAGCACGAAAAGATCAATCGATACTAAATGCTATCATGTATCATAATCACTCGTTTATTTGCAGCAAAAAATAATTTATAATTACTGTAATAAAATTTTATATGATTAATCAAAACAATATGTACATAAAAATCTTGTAAAGACCATCACCCTGACGTTTATGGCCTCGCTAAGTAGGTAGTTCCGGATCGTGATGGATGAGTCTTGAGCACACGTCGCTCCTTGCAATAAGATGCACGCAATTTATAATTCACATTTATACCACCCGGCTTCGCTCGGTACTATTTATATAATATATATAGTTATTGAATGTAACGCCCGGTGTATACTGACACGATAAATATCTCTTTTATATTGAATTCCTAATACATACATTAAACTGAAACAACTTATTTTTAAGATAGTGAATATTGTTGATTTATAGGTCAGAAAGTTATAGTTAGTAAATTGCTAACAATAAACATAATCGAACTCGGACTTGAAATGTACCTAATCCAATTTAGTGAGACATTTAATTACGAATTATTTTGTTAAATTAAGACCCAGACTGATCTCTGTCTAGAAATCGTTGTTATGTTTACTATTAATATTTATATTGATAGGAAAATATATCGGATTCATGAATAAACCGTACCCGTAAGTAATTTTAAAATCTAAGAATACTCAGACGGACGTGTTCAAGTGACTTTATTTTATACATCACAAGATGATCCTAAAAATGACTTAAAATAAAAGCAGACGCGTTTGAAAATAGTAATCGTGAAAAAAGGATAAGTATGCCGTAACTAATCGATACAATCGGTTATTATTAATACAACAACGTTTTCGTTTTAATGTATTTTTTTTTAGCAATTTATAGTTATCAATCCGAGTAAATATCGATCTCTTAGATCATATATACAAGCAATCAAAATTTTTTTGCTATTTGGTATTTAATAATTACTTTTAAATTGTTTTATTATCGCGACGATTAAATAATTGGTTAGTTAAGAAATAATCATGTTTCATATATATATTTTTTAAATATTCATTAAAATAATAAGGAAAACTTACTAGTTGCTAATAAACAGCTGACCTTAACGTGTATCAATGTGTTTTACTTAGACAGAATATTTAATAGACAGTTACCAAATCATAATTATTCAAAAGAGTCTTCTCAAACTGCATTTGCGATCATACGTTATTTGAAATAAAATAATACTATCGTCACTAGGAGTATGTGAAATATGAAAAGTTTTATCAATATAGAAGGCAGACGGGTGAGTAAGGCAGTGTAACTACTGGCACAAGGGACATAACATCTTAGTTCCCAATGTCGCTGGTGAAGGTTATACGAGGAGTGATTAATATTTCTTGCGGTACCAATGTCTAACGGCAGTAGTGAAACCTTACCACCTTGGTGGACCACCTATGGACCTTGATGGTCGATTTGCCAGTTCGTGTTCCTATGACATAAAAAAAATTGGATCATCTGATAGTACAGGTTTACCTCTCCATAGAGCTCATAATAGCTCATAATAGAAGTGTAAATATTTCTATAGGTTCCTGCGTTGTCACCATTAGATGTCAGATGACACTTACATATTGATATTAATTCAATCACCCACTAAACCGGAAAGCAAGAGTAGTTGGTGGTGGTGCTTAGCGGTAGTATAAATAACCTAACCAGGCAGGCAACCCAAACAGGCTTGCACAAATCCCTACTACCAAGAAAAACTCCGTCATAGCAATTAAACGACAACTATTTTTGGTGAAAGAAATTCACTAAGAGAATGCGTTTTGTATTATTTTGTTTTTAGTGCCGTTATTATTTCCCTTTCATTACAAAACGCTTACGCTTATAAATATTTATGTAGATTATTTCGTAGACCATCTGCCTATCGCATGCCCTTTACCCATTAATGTTGGAAATGTCATCGATGCACCTAATGAGTGCATGTTTATTTTTAAAGAAACGTCAAGTACGACGATTGAGCGTCTCATCTCTAAATTAGCATACACTGTGAACGGAAGAAATTCACAGAATCCGTAGATTAATTAATGTGACTGAATAAGATAATGTATCGTATGCGCATCCTACATGCGACGTTTGAATAATTAATTATTTTCTCCGTTTACGGTCAAGTGTCTAGCGAGAAAAATAATTTAAATGAAGTTTTTTTTTTAGTCACGGCTCAATCCAAATATGTAGCTGATGGTAAGAACAAGGTTAATTATATGTAGGAACATCGGTCCAATAATCTAGATTAATACTGTTGATGACGTCAGATTAATACAAATCTAAAAATTGCTAAGAAATTGTTCGTTCGTTATACGAAATATATGTATTTTTAATATTTCATGATTAATTCTACGTTTAATTACCTATAACTCTTTTTGATTAGGGTCATTGTTAGTGCAACATCCATCTAGAGATGTGAAGGTCGTAGGTTCTTTCTTCGTATTGCAATATTCAGTTCCACTAAATGATATTATTATTAATGTTAAAGAATATAAAATGCGACATCGGGAGAAGTGCTTGATATCTGTTATTGTTGGCTTCGTATATTCGTAGTCATGAATGTTTAAGTCGAAAACATCCCACGCACTGTTTACTTCAAATATGTTTCATATTTTCAAGATGTCTATTTTAATATGAGACTGGCTTTGATGTTCCGTTGGATATCTCAGGAGCGGTACTTGTCAGACGGGCCACATTAAGTTTATTTCAAGGGGAAAATCTCGGTTTCGAACACGATATCTACGTACTTTAATTATTTTTCAGAGCTCTGCGTAAAGGCAATGAATGGTTTGGTTAGTGCCGGGCTGATAACAATGGATGAAGCAAGCTGCATAGAATCGACGGAAGCCGGTCGTCTTATGTCCGTATATTATTTAGATTTGGGAACTATGAAACTCATTATGAAGGTTTTGATTTTGTTTCTATTCATTTATTTGACACGAATTCGAAAACTTTAGAAACAATAAATTCTTAGTTAGCGCATAGAGTAAAATGTTCGGATAAGCCGAATATTCGTTCGATAAACTAGCAATAAACGAATAGCTTACAGTGCTTAACACTTGTATAACAGATAAATGGAATATATATATAAAAAAAAAATTAGGGTATTTTTAGGGCAACCTCGTAAGAAATCGTTGGTATGGTCATGAAAATATAAGTAAAAACCACCTCGCGTATTGTTTGTAAATTCAACATGAAATTCTATAAGTTCATGCTAACATAGGTACAACAGTCAAAGCAATTTTATAGAGCATTTTCATTGGTTAGTTATTATATAAAATTTGTAACCTACCGACTGTCTATGACAAGTTACAATATTTGATGGTATACTCTACATAATTATACTTTATTATCGAATATCTGTATCGGTAAACCCAACATTCAGCCCATCACTAGTAAGCGTTAAGTCTTATATTTATCCCCATATTATGTAACATTATTAACCTCGGTTGAAAATTTTCTTCAAGAATTTGAAATATCGCTGTACAAAGGCAATCTACACTAAATTAAGCGTTATAGTTATAGTCGAGGCGAGTCGAGCATTTCTTGGCGGATTTAAATAAAAAGAATTCCAGACCGATGTTACATATGAGTCATTACTATTATCGCTGTAATCGGAAAACGTTATTTTTATAAACTCCGCGCAGCTGGAAGGAACAGAATCACTGGAACGCCTCCTATGGCTCGTGTGCGAGAGTCACGAGCTCTCAGACATGCACCTCCGAGTTGACGAGCGAAGATGTCTCAACGCCTTGAACAGGAACAACGCCGCGGCAACCATACGTTTTCCTATGAAGGGAAAAATAAACAGCAGACAGATGAAGCTTAACTGGTACCTAATTTTGTTTGCAAATACTTTATATTTTTAACACAGATTTGTAACAATACCTATTTATTTAATGATATAGGTAGGCGAACAGTCAAATGGGCATCTGGTGGTAAGTGGTCACCACCGCCCACAGCCATTAACGTTGTAAGAAATATTAACCATTTCTTGCATAGCCAATGCGCCACCGACCTCGGGAGCTAAGATGTATGTCCCTTGTGTAGGTACAATAATTACACTCACCCGTCAAACTGGAACACAATAATACTAAGTATTGCTGCCTGACGGTAAATATATGATATGTGGGTGGTACCTACCCAGACAGGCTTGCACAAAACCCTCCCACCAAGTAAAGTAAAAGCTAAACATTATCATTTATATTTCATTAATATTTCAGTATGATTAAAAATAATCTTTAATAAGTTTAGGAACGTACACTGATCTACAAAAAATCACGACTTGGATTTAGATTCAGCCAATATGCCTGTGAAATGATTCAATACTTTTTCTTAACGTGTTATGCAAGTTACATTCGCCATGTTGGATTTAATCTTACATATAGCCTATTCCAATCGAAGAAAGAACAAAAATACACTAGTCTTCGATTTACGTATTCCTTCAATTTGCTCAGCTATATTGTACACTACTAACAGTTCTAGATTAATGGTATACCTATCTTTATTTATAATACAACATTCCACATCAATTTAACTTCCAAATTTCCGACAACAGCTTCGTCAAAGTTCAAAACGTCATTCTTACACGAATCCATTATGAATATCATAGATTATCTAAGCTGTTGGCCAATTATATCACGTCAATTCGATGTCAAAACTGTTTATTTAGCTTGTGTCCTCTTATGATTGGAATAGGCTATAGTCTAGGACGCGCAAGCCTCAAAAACGAAACTAAAATACATTATTTATTTAAATTTAATAAATAGTTTACTAGCTACACGAGAACAACATACAGAATATATTAATACACACAATATATAATATATAAATTATAATACATAAACATTTATAGTTCGCCAAGGGTAAAAATTATTTGATACATATAAACTCAGATTATAAAACTGACGACAAATGGAACGCGCGGACCGTCATGATGAAGCGAATAAATTCCCGATGATGAAAGAGACAGCACTTATGACAAATTAACGAAAAGACGCGTCGTTTAGCACCACCGGACATTAGCATTCGCTTTTGTTGCTTCTGTACAATGATCCAAGCGCTCGCTCCCTCGACCTTTTGTTTTGTATCTGACCAAAAAACCAAATCATTTTTGTTTTAATTAAGACAATTTAATCTAGTACTCGTAAATTTTTCACACTCGCTTGATGCGTGAAAAGGCCCGTTTATAAGGTCAGGTAACATATATTTACGTGTTCAAGTTTACCCTTCACCGTACGGTTATGAACATGATAAAATATAATTGTATATGCTTAAATTATTTTATTCGCGTTTAGGATGACAGGTTGTAACATAAGAACTTCCTTGATGTTAACGTTTTTAATTGCACTGAGTGTTCTATATAAGACCACTATAAATAAAGCGAAATATGATAATTATATTATAATCATACAATGCAGTTAGTCTCATATTTCTCTCAATACTCTATACGTATTTATTACTGGAAGGGCATCTAGAAATTCGGCGTAATGTCAGATTAAGTTGATCATATAGATAATGAACTACTTTTATTAAATAGTTTTTATTATAAAGAATATACATATCTAATATTCTTAATAATAATAATTGAACGAGACGATTTAATGATACTTCAAAGAGATGAAGCATCAACTTAATAGCAGCTTATTAAAATGTATGCAATAGAAATCATCTTTATATACAGCATAAAATCGTATCACCGTAAGTCAATTTTCAACATTTCACGAGTGAGATTCGAAGTGTTCTTTGATTTAATTACATATTATGAATGTCGCATATCAGTGAAATTTCACGATCGTATTCTACGATGAACTTGAGTTTGTTCTTACAAAATAGTTCTACTATCCATTGAGGTAATGACGTCATTATTTTAAGCACAAAGTGAGGGAAACTGCCCATGTTACTTTGAAATAAAATGACAATCAATAGTCGGTAACTACGCGAATTTAATCTATGAATAAAATAAGGACATACTTTTTTCATTATTATTATAGTATAATTCAAGCTGTGCTCGGTTGCTTGCCTATCCCGGACCCTTCTCTCAACCAAGAAGCAATGAAGATCATAAGAATTGCGGATAGAGTGTGCAAATGTAAGAATTGTCAATCGATGCTCTAACTGTCGATCGTTAAAATTGCATGCAATTAATGCATGCAAGGCTTAACTCAATAAAAACAACAGGAAAAACATTCTGTAGGTATTCAATAGCTAGCTTATAAGGCAGAATCCGTGGTCCTAGGCTTAAACTCCGTTGGACCATAATAAAAGTTATCGAATTTTACCGTCGATAAATTAGCAATAGCAGTCCTGAGTCAGGACAAAGGCAATTTTTATACTTCCGTGCCTCGGAAAGCACGTATAACCTAAAAATGTCTGAATTATTCATTCCTCCCCGAACCATCGGATAATTAGATTTTACTTATGTTTGCTATATTATACACCTTATATTTTTCAGGTCTAGTATCTTACGTAACACGTTCCAATCTTATTTCTCAAAACCCGAGATTCTTTGCGACAATACTGAATTCATTAATCCTAGCTAAGTGTATATCGGCTCAGTTATGGGAAAATTCGCCTTACGTCAGCCGACAATTAAAAGGGATAGGACCGACTTTTAGTGCTTTGCTCGCGTCTGCCGGAAAAGTTAACTTCATGATACTAGAAGAAAGTCATCCGAGAGATTTGGAAAGGGTTAGTTTAAAATTTAAACCGTTCATAAATTAATTATTCTTTTGATTGTAGTAGGTATGTAAGCCGATTTAGTCTATAGGATAGAATGTACATGAATCTTAAAGGAAAATCGCTGCTAGTTTGTTGCTTTGTTTACACCTCGATACCGAAGCTCTTGACGTCTCGGTGTAAGAAATAAAATACATATATGTAACGAAAAGGCTTTGTCATTAAATATGGATACCAATTATAGGATTCAATATCGATATATATCGGTAAGACACTATATACAGTTAAACTGTAATGTATCTACGGCAAAAGTACGGGCGGTAGGTGGCGAAATTTATATATTAGTTACGTACTTTTTTATATTTTAGATAATGAACAAGGCTCCACCAGCTGGTAATATTATGAGAAAACAAATAAATTTACTTCCAAAGTACAATCTTACTACGACACCAATAAACGAACAAACTGTACAAATTAAACTGTCGTTGTTAAATCATGCCTTATTGGCTGAAAATATCGAACACCTAACTGCTGGTGCCGGTCACAAGAGCTACGTGATTGTCGGAGATTCTGAAAACAATCTGTTATACTTTACATATTTTAAGTAAGTATTGAAACACGGACAAAACTTTGCAGATAAGATTATTGTTATGAAAAACATCTTTGTACAAATAGAAATAAATTAGTTTTTTGCCAGTTCTTGAAAAAATTTCAGACGCGCAAAATTTCCAATAATGATTATGGTCGAATTTCGACCACTGGGTAATAATTTTTTTTTTATATGAACAAGCACTTTCTTGACTATATTCCAGAGTACATGATTTTTTTAATAAATAGGTAGGTGAACGGTCGAATGGACTACCACCGCTCATATATATTGATGCTTTAAAAAAACTTTAATCATTCCTTACATCTCCAATGCGCAACCAACCTTAGGAACTAAGTTATTATGTATCTTGTGCCTATAGTTACACTGGCCCACCTACCCTTTAAACCGAAATACAAAAGGACGAAGTATTGTTGCTGGGTGTTAGAATATATGATGAATGGATGGTAATTACCGAGATGGGCTTGTACAAAGCCCTAACACCAAGTGTAGGTTAAGATAAATTACCAACAAAATATTATATCTTGTTTCAGGGATTCCGATCTAATAAACATTTATGACGGAATCATGACCTTTAAAATTAACAGAAAACATGATAACGAACATAAAATATTTATTCACTGCATTAGTTCAAGTTTTGGTTAGTTATTTACGTATTTTAAACACTAAATGGAAATACATAATTTAAAATTGTATGTTAATAACAAATTGTGTATTTTCAGTGGGTATAGATGAACAGTGTCAATTTTTGTTTAAGGATTTATATAATATTCCTTCTAACATTGAAAGTGCTAAATATTCAGCAGCAGTGGCAGTAATAAATCCCAACAAACAAGCTACTTCTAATATCAACAAAGAAAGAAAAAGAAAGTCTTCAAACGATAATGAAATAACACAATCTAAAGAAAAGAAGAAGCGTGAAAATGATCTATTAGCAAAATTTAAATTCCTTAAAAAGTCTTTAGGGAAGACTTCAAATGAATATAAAGAAAATTTTCATAAAACTGCAGAACTATCAAATAGTATACTACATAATTTGACAAAATCAGAAAACTACAATATTGTGAATAAAACTGCTAATGAGCCAGACGATACAAATCTAATTTTAAGTAATGATATTCAAAACGCTTTTCGAATAGATTTTGAATATAACGACTCTGAAGACGATAAACAAGTAAACGATATTCTGAATGAAATCGAAAACGAAAGAAAAACTGGAGAAAATACAATGAATGCCACAATATCTGCAGATGTAAATTATCATGCACAAAAAACTAACCAAGGTCCACATACAAGTACTTCAGCTATGATATTTAATACTTCTAGGGATAAAAGTGGAATCGGCAAACGCAAAACTTTAAATAAACAAAATAATTATAATTTCATAGAAAGGTTAGAAAAAAATATTGAACTGAATAATGAAGATACCACGGCTGAAGCTATTAATGAAACTGGTTTTAATAATGCTGTGAAAAGTCAAATAGAGCAATATTTAAAAGAAATAGCTAATATAAAGAGCGAAAAAGCAAATATTATAGATGTAGGCGTTGATTGTCAAAAACATAATACTATTATGATGAAAAATACAGAAGAGTGTAAAACCACAAAATTTTCAGAAGATCCAATATATAAGAGTGAAAGAGATTTCCTAAAAAAAGAAGAAATTGCTTCGCAGAATGATTGGTTATTACTCGAAAATATTAATAAAAATATCGATGCAATTTCCGTCGAAACCAACAGAAACGATTCAAACGTGTTACTTTCAAAAAAAGAATTAATTGTTAAAGATGAAAACAAAACCGTCCAATCGTTAGGAAAAGAAAATAACACTTGTGACATTGAGGCAGAAGATTCTTTGTTGAGTAATACATTATGGAATATGCCAACAATAACAAAAAATACTTCAATTGCATGTATGAATACAATGTCAACGAGTAATATTTCTAATAAATTTCAAATAATACAACGACCTGCAGTATCAAATACTAATCCCATTGAACCATTTACATCATTATACAAGAACAAATACTTAATGACCTCTAGTACCGACGACAACTCTAATAAGATAAATGATCATGTGAAAAGTTCAAAAGAGCAAAAAAAATCTGAGTATACAAGAAAACGTACCTTAAGTAAAACGCATTATATTGACGCTACTATTAAAAATAATTTTAATGAAAATGTTCATTTGGTAGGAAAATTGGAAATCAATTTAGACGTAACTGAAATCGTTTATAGCAGCGAAAATAATATTCATTCAAATACGATAGCTATTGAAGATTCAGAAAGTGCTTCTAATGTGGATGTTATTGACAAAAAAGTTATTCCAAAAAATGATAAAAACGATGTCATAATATTTAATGCGCTAAAAACATCATGTACACAAAATTCTAGTGATTCAGATAACAATCATTTTATTTTGCACGATCAGACAGAAAAAGTGTTATTAAAAAGTTATCCTAATGTGAATGATATCTTAAAAAAATACAATAATTTAGTAAAAAGGTAAGTATTTTTAAAACTATATGATAAATATTTGTTTTGTAATAGAATTACACAATATGACACAAGTAAATACCAAATCTTATATAATTTTCTTGTACAATATATAATACCAAAAGACTTTGATTATATTTTGAATCTCTTCATAAAAAGATAATATTATATAATAATCATTCCGTAAAATAGTAAAGTAACAATAATATCACAAACTTTCAGACGAGACAAAAATAACGTCGAATCTGGGCTAGCAATGCCGAGCGAAAAGATTAAAGAGAACAATTTTACATGCGCTGATGTAAAACTAAAGAGAAAGTATAGAATCAACGATTTAGACACAATAAATGTAGAATTGCCAAATTTTTTAATAGGGGAAAGTCAAACAATTGGCATTAAAACTGTAGGTAACATCGTAAGTCAAAATATAACAAATACAGAACAAGAAGTGAAGTCTGAAATCATTGATCAAAATATTCAAAGTAGTGTTTGTGATCCGGAAGATGAAACACACGAAATAGGAACTAACATATCACCACAATTTAAATTAGAGGAAGTAACCAATTTGGACTTAGAGGTAACCGACGCCATACTTAATCCAAAAATGCTTTTACAGTGTATAAGCAAAGACATTACTAATGACATAATACCTCCACCACCTGAATTCGGCGATAACGATACTTTTCAACCAACGTCACCGTTTGTTCTACGTGATGATAAGATTTATAGGGAATACGACTTGATGGACTCTAATGATAGTAAATATGATAACGAAATAAATAATATATTTAGTGAAAATTATGAAGACGATTTAACTCCATATAAAGAAATTGAAACATGGACGTTAACACAAAACGTCGAACCACGTGATGAAGTATTTAATCCTAGTCAGTGTTATACAGTTAAGCGTAAAAATGTAATTGAAAGTAATCTAATTTCTTAAATTTACCCCGCGCTAAACTATCACAGTTTAAATTTAACCGTAAAAATATATTTCGAAAATAAGTTTTGTTCAAAAAATATGTAAGCGACATATAAAATATTTTCTTTCAATATTTACTTAAATAATTCAATAAGTAAACATATATAAGCCCATGTTTGAATGTAAGGTTTAAAATAAAAAGACGATTTTAAGCAATACCAAACTTTATTGTAGTTAGAGCAGAAAAGACGCGCAGCAAATATATTAGTTATATAATTTTTCAAAAAAGTGACTACACCGCAGCTAAAGCGAGGAAAATTTTGATTTTTTACTACAGTGACAATATCTATATTATAATTATTATTATTATAATTAAAGTAAAACCAAGACTGACTAAACATAAAAGTGTAACAAGTGAACTTCAACGTCTCGATGTTCTGACATTATAATTTTATTTAGTTGGTCTTGGTTGAACAGAACTCCATTCCTTTACTCCAATTAGTCTTTTCTAATTTGAACAGTGCGATGTTTTAATAGGGCAGGCTGAACTCACACCATTCAATTTAAAAGAAACTCGGTAAGTGCAAAACCCTCGTCGTTATCAGTAACAACCAATAAGACGACGATCCTGTACCAGTAGAAATAGTTACAACCTCTATACTTTGCATTAAAATAATGCCCATTTTCACAGGCAAGGGATCCTAACATCGCAACCATTAATTCCAGTGATATATTCACTCTAACACCTAGTTCTCAGCTTCCCTGCAAAGTTTTCCATCATGTTTCAAAAAGAAAACCTATACGTTCACTGGTAAAATTGAAATAAATACAATTAGCAATCCTGCCTCTCCGATTTAATCACAAGTTAGTTACCTGCAAGTTCCAACCCTTGCACTTTGTAAATTTAACAACGATTTCAAAGCGAATTACAAAGCAAAGGTCGGGCAGTTCGTCAACAAGACAATACCAGCTGAGAATATTTTCCGTTTAATGCTCAGCATGTTAGAAAAATCCTTAACACACCGGACGAGAAAAAATATTATTTAAATTAATATATACTTTAACTAAAACACCATATTTTATTTCATTCATATTTTTTTTTATAACAATATGATACATTAAAAGCTAATATTTTGGGTAAGTAGTAATAATGAGTTCATTTTATTATAATTATGTAAAATTATGCCTAAATAATGCTGAATATTAAACTGGAAATTCATAGTCCACACTTTTTTTTATACATTTTTCATATTTTATATATTTTTTTTACATTTTTTAATTATTGAGTAATTTCCACGCTGGGAAAATTACACTAATTCTATGCAAAGTATAGCTTGTATTTGTTATATGACCACTCCATACTTTGTTTCTTTATATTTACGGGCTATGCTATTTACTCTCGCATATTAGCAGTATTAGTACGAAATGTTTTCAGTTAGTAAAAAAACCATAGATGAAATTGTAGGCTTTTTCGTTCTTGTTTCGTATCCTGTTAGATTTGTTCAGTTGGTTACGAATTATTCATGAAAGCCAAGACCTTCGTCATAGTTTCCAAAATTAATGATGATCATACAATAAAGTGTGTCATTACTATTTGCGTCATGAGCAAAATTCAGCAAACAATCTACAAATTCATCAGTTTATTCTTTACAAGTCTTAGTGCAAATTCATTTTCGAACAAACATTATAAGATACCTTATATATATTTAAAGTATAATTGTATTACTCAAGGTTAGTGAAGGGATTTTTAAAAAATAAGTTTAAATGTGAATACTTTTAAGAAACCACAAGAATAACTTGTAACATTTTCAAATTAAACTAGATTGCATGCTACATGAAGGATGAGATTATGTCTCTACAAACTTCCTAATATAATTTATTTTATTTATACAATAATTATTAGATTTTTTATAATTATAATTAATTGAAAAAGGTTTCTTTGTTATTAAAAAAAAAACATGAACTATCATAATTTTGAGATTGTTGCAAGAAACACTGCATTTTTTTATCCTTAATAAAATAGTATTTAAATTTAATTAAAGCTATATTAATAGTAGTAATTGTTAGTAATATACTGCGAATATGCCAGTTACATAGCATAGCCCGAAGTGCTGCTGGCACTAAGGCATTATTGCCATACTCATATGGATTGTGGTAATAAAGATTCATACAGACTCTAAACCTGACGACATCAATCATAAACCTTGAAGTGGCGTTCTATGCTGACTAAATTTTCTTTTTAAAATTAAAGTATAAACTTGTAGTGGCCATATATTTTACATTGATCATAATGCATAGATCGACACTAGGCGTGAATAATTGATGTCGCAAGATGAGGAGACGTTTCACTTTTTTGTCATTATTTTCAAATACTCGAGAGCATTTTGTGCTGCCGAAGACTGAGCATCCTTGCTAGTTAGCCCTGAACCATAGCATACGGCGACAGGCAAAGTTGATAGCTGGACTAGACACTGACTGCGCCCCGTCATAGACTTTTCCTCAATATCTACATACGTCACCTCAAAAGACTGCTCAGAAGCTATTTCTTGGAGGAACTGGACGAAGTTGAAGTCCTTGTTGTTAAGCGGGGTCACCTAATAGAAAAAGTTTTATTTAAATCTGGTGTATATATATATATATATATTATGAACATTTACACACAACAAAACATCCACCAAGGAAACTACATCGGTATGCAACTCATGCATTTATTGATTTTACTAACACAGACTGTTTACACCCATCATGCATAAAAATTCAAATCATACCTGCAACTTGGCCAGGTTAGGGCCGACAGATTGTTTGAGGTGTTTGTGAAACTGCGACACCTTGTGGCTGTGACTGGTTGTGAGTGTAGAGATTTTACTATCTTTCAGGTCGGCATAGCGGGCTGCGACACCGCCCTAGAACACAAGATTATGAAAATTAAGTTTATGTTAACTGCTCCTTCTCTGCGTTGTCCATTTGTCCTGTGGTGCAAAATCGTTAGAGCCGACCGAAAGATAGTAAAACACCTGGCCAAGTGCTATCGACCTTTCAGGAGAATGACTCAAGATCCACCTAACCTTTAGTTACCGAAGACAATATAAGTTAAATGAGATTTATTATAATGATAAATTCAATGCAATCGAAATTTAAGTAGACTAAAAATTGTCACTAGTTTATATTTTTTTTATAATATACAAATGGATAAAACATTAATTGATATCATTATAAATTAAAAATTTTAAAACAATTAAAATTAAACTGATACCTTGTTTACTTATCTCTACCATTGAAGATTGACTAGACAACATAGTGGCATACAATAAAACATTTTATTGCATTTGTACAATTTAGTGAACAAGAAATCTAAATCAAGGCACTATAAACTATAAATATTTTTAATAAATTGTCAGTTTTTTTTTTATGGTTGCTAAAAAGTTTATTTATTACCTCTTCTTCAGGTTGGAAAGTCTCTAGTGGATTATCTTGAAGTGCTTGCCACATTTTGTATGCTGCCTGGCGCTTAGCCAATTTCTTAGACTTTCCTGTTCCCACCTCACGACGTTTCAACAGTGTACAAACAATCGTGAACTGGCGCTCATGGGGTAAACCTAATTTAATATAAATAAAAATTTAGAGATTTTATAAAACTATTTTACACGAACATAACACACTTTGTATTTGTAACATTATGATCAATGTGTCTCTTGACATATTGAAAACAGTTTTATACATTGCTAATGGTAAAAGGAGTTATTGAACTTATAATTTGGGCATAGCACATTAATATTAAAAAAAGAACATACGCCTGGAAACATTGTCATCATTCTCTGCATGATATGAGGGTGGAGGCCAGAAGCGAGACATACAAAGCTCCTGCAACCATCCCACTGGATTGCCCATCAGTTTGTCCTCAAAAGATGATACAACAGTCCCACTGAAAATATTAGTTTACATTTGTATAAATGTAAATTATATGAATATGGATTATATATATACCATTCATTACTTCAAAAATAATTGCATTAATATATGTTAAGTTACTTTAAAGTAGTAATGTGCACAGGCACTTTGCCTGTGATTTTTTAGCACATTCAAGTTAATAACACAATTGAGTATACAAGCAATATGAATAAAAACAGTACACCAGTCAAATATGCATAATAGTGATCATGAAACAAAATATTCATCAATACTAGTTTTCGAAGTGACACATTTTGTATACTAAAGGCATACCCCGATATAGTGAACACATGAATAAATTGTTACACACTTGGAGGCTTATTATATTAAACAAATACTAACGTTTCAGGTACAGTTCCATTTGTTGACTGATCAGCTGGTGTAGCACCAGTTAACTTATCAAGTAAAGCTTTGGCAGCTGAATGCTTAGCTTCCTTTTTCGATCTTCCAGTACCCATTGCTGTCAAAAGAAGGCTAGTTGTTATTGTATTACAATATTTACAAAGATTTTTTCTGATGATGAATGGCTTAATATTTTATTGGCAATTAATTGAGTTTATTTGTCAAATTTTAACATGCTCTATTATTTTAGAATTACACAAAGAGGATCCTATTATTCAATTTAATTATATTTGTGCATATTTAGAATCAAACATAGCACCATTTGCCATTTGATATTAAACTTTTTATACAAATGGCCCAATACTAGTATGTCAATACTTACCAATCAAATCTGCAACAGTCACCCGATAGCGAAAGGTAGGTTCATGAATCATTCCTTCTATTTGCACCAGCTCATATTTGGGAACCGTGCCACGTCTAGCCAAGAGCTCTTGCAGTACTGACACTGGTGTCTTCATTGGGAGAGCTTCCATTTCCTAAATTATAATTTAAAATATATGCTTTGTATATACATTTGTGAATATGAATTTAATCTTATGTTACATAGAACTTTTTCAAACATTAATGGTTAAAACTATTTACCCTTTTCGCAGCTTCATCAAGTGGTAGACGTTCCAAATTGTTAGAGGGCTTGGGTCTGTTTTGATAGCGGCGCCGTGGTCCATGAGGAGGATGCTCTCCATCTGGACCCGCCCCATGTACTGGCATTCCATGTACAACTCCTGTCACCCCTCCATGGACCACACTTGAGTGGGGGTGTACAACACCACCATCCATCTGGAGGATAAAACCCTTTGGTCATAGTAATATATTGAGTGGAATTTATCAATCTTGTTAGAATTTCGATTTATTTATATAAATATAAAGTGCATTGTATTTATTTGAACCAAATAAAAATTATAAAATGTAAATAAAAATATTATTTCGAGGTTTATATTATTTGAGTTGACCCAAAATAAACAGATTTATGTCCATTTAAATCTTAATATGTTGTGATAACATTGTACAACACAGAACACCTATATCATCGCTACTTTAAGTCGTTCTGTTGACATTATTTTATTTTTGCCGGTATTTGAGTGACATTAAACTATACACCCTCTCCAAAAATGCTTGTTTCATTAATGTCGGTCGTAAAATAATACTTATCTTTCAAATTTTTATTTGAGCCGAACTTTTACTTAATAATTATATATGATATAATTAGCCGAAAACTTTTACTTTTACCGGCTACTGTATATATCGTATTTATGCATTGATAGAATATGACATAGTCAATTATAACATTCCTATTTATGTTATTCGGGAAGTTAACATTAATAGCACGCGTTATACTCGTAGTATTCACATTGGACTTTTCTTATTAGTATATAATTAATTAAATAAAAGTTAACATGTGATTTTGAGCTATGACATGGCGCTCGGCCATTAAGATTACGGTACCTCAAAATGGCTACAGACATGCCGGCATAATTAGGGTTAAAATGTTGTATTTATAGTGACTTTATGATTTTAGGGTTAAAAGAAACATTGGAAATATATTATATAAACAAGAAATGTTAAAAATGTATGCATGAAATTACTTTTCATGACTGCACAAAGTAAACTTACCATTTTGTGTAATCTATCCACAGTTGCAACTTTTACAAAACTACGAAGATAAAATAGAAATAAGCGTAGTTAATGATTATTAATACTATAAAAAGTCGAAATTTTAGTTAATTATTACAAAAGCGCTTAGACTCCGAACATGAGATATTCCAATTTCCATCAATAGAATTGTTAAAGTTGCCATCATCTTATGTGTCATGACGAATTGTCATTAAATACATTAGGTATTGTCATTTTAAAAATAGCAATTGAAATAGTGTGTATAATAATTAGCATATTTTATTCAATCAATATACTTACTCATTATTTATATCGAAGAAGGGGTTATAATTTTCAACTATCATTAATTATGATTATTGGCTGAATACAGTAAGATAAGTGCTTTATTACACACATAATTCGCATTATTGTATTTATAAAGCATACATTGGCGAAATAATCTGTGCCTGTATATAACGGCACAAATAAAAGCCAAAAAGAAAAAAACAATTATAAATCATACTCGTCTCAAATTATTTTTGCTACCTTTAGTCAATATTTACTACCTATAATGAGGAGGTAAAAAAGTAATCATATTTTTTTAGTATATATTTTTATATTTGTATAGACGCTCATAACCGTAACTATAACACATATATATATATGTGTACCATTAGCATTTTAAAAACTTTGGCCGAGTCGTAAGTCGAATTCGTTGATTTAAAAAAGTCATGTGTTATTGCAGCAGCCAATAGTATTGCTAATAAGGATAACTTTCTGAAATTTTAGTCAAAATTCCTTACATATTTAATCGAAATACCTACATAAAAACATCTCATATTTATGTTAATTTTGAATCAGAACTGAAAAATCGTACCACATCTGCTTTCAGCATTACAATTTATCATTATATGATTAAAAAAACTTCATATAAGTAAATATGGGATATAAATACTCTAGTGAGTATACCATGAGTATTCATAATAGTACCCATTAAGGTAGTACGTTTCTAGGGTGATCAGGAGAATAAATCTCATCATTCTTTTTGGTAAAGTTCGCTTCAAAAGTATATTGCCAATAACTTACCAGTCGAATTATTATTATTTGCATGAATTCGTAAAAATAAACAAACAAGCTTAAGTAATCTCTTTATTATATTGTTTTTTAAACCCACACATAAATTTCATTATTTAAAGATTAGTGTTTAAATAATAGTACACGAAATAATTTATTCTCGCTTATCAATTTGCACTAAAATTATCAAATACATCATAGCCGATGCCAGCATCTGAAAATAACACAAAAAATACATATTATTACTTATTACAGTATCAAAAATCGTACATCCACATAGTATATGAATGATATGATTTCGATAATTCTTTGGCTATTACCGAAATTTTTACAACTTACATTATACAAAAGAGTCGCATCCAGAGGAAAGTATTCATACACCGTCATTTCTATTTTTTGGTAAGACATAAGAGAAGAGAAATGTTGAATCTGGAAGATAACATTAGTTTGTTAAAGAATTTTATTTTATATACATAATTAGGTAAAGTTTGTAAAGAATACAGTAAATAGTTGTATATATCTTTAATATACTTTGTTTAAAAAAATAAATATTAAAATACCTTTCAACCGACTATGGCGAAGCGAGAAATTTAACTTTCATGTTACCATCTTTATACCAATAACTATTAATAACTATACATACAAACCTTGGAAACTAAGATGTTATGTCCCTTGTGCCAGTAGTTACACTGGCTCACTCACTCTTCAAGCCAGAACACAACAATACTATGTATTGCTGTTTGGCGGCCTATACCTGATGTATACCTGATGAGTCGGTGGTACCTACCCAGACGGTAACAAGTAAATATAATACCAAAATTATATTAGAGCCGAACAAAAATTTGAAAACATTAAGAGGTGGATACATGTCGTTGATAATTTAAATATGCCTAAAGAGTCACAGATTCATTCAGTAGAACGTCTCGTTCAACACTGATTTACTAGACGACGTGGTAGAGGCTACATCACGACTTACGCGTTTCGATTACCTAAAAAATTGTTAAAAGAGATTGAAAAAGTTATTCTGTATAAATAAGTCAAAGGTTACTTAATTTTCCAATATAAATAAAAAAAAAAACTTGTGATGGATAAATTACGAAAGAATGCTAATAATAACATCCACTAAGTTTGTTATTATAATATTTTTATTTTATGACTTCTAATTGTTTCTAATTTTTTTAATAATATCTAATAATTATTATAGGAAATCCCATAAGTATATTATATAATAATAATATATAATATACCTATGTGTAATATATTGGTTAACACTATATAGGTTATTTTATTAACATATATATTTTTTTAAGTTTTTCCAGTAACGATTATCAACAAAAAAATTAAACAATGAAACTGTAACAATTGAAGTCTTTCCACGTAGGTATACCTTTATGGTTAAGACACAGATTTCGTAGATTAGATTTGTAGCAATTGATAAATAAAAAAAACGATATAATAAATAATATTATACCCCATAGCAGGCAGGAATACCAACGACTTTTTTCCAGTGAAAATATTTTTAGTATTGAATCAATAGTTCCGGAGATCACGGATTATTATTACTACACACAAAAAACAAATACTGAAGTAAATATGTAAGTAAAATATTTTTTTACTCTAAAGAGGTACAAACCTTTTCTGAATAATTATAAATTTGCATACTTACATTTGCATTTATAGAGGAAATACAATGGTATTGTACAATCGAGATAGTATGATGATGGCGTTTGGAGATATTCATAGAAACTCATCAAATGGTTAATAGTATGTAACATTTAGTTTACATTTCGCTTGACTTATACGAAACTAGACATCTTCATTATCTCTTTATTTTATTTTTTTTATAAAATAGATAGTCGGACGGGCCACTTGATCGTTAGTGGTCACCAATGGACATTGACTTGATAAGAACTTTTATAAACTATACTATTTTACTTTTTTTAAAAAAAATCTCATTAACGAAGACCCAAGTTGGAAAGTTTACTGATTTAAATCTTTAAATCGGAAATTAAAATTTAAGGCTGGACGAAAGGAAATAGCTTGCTTCTCTCAAAATAGTAACAGTATGAAACAATTTCATCTGTATCATTTTATATCAAGCGCTTAATATTATTCGATTCATAATTTATATACAAAAACTAAACAATTATTAATTTATATAGATATTATACATAAATATATATATATATATATATATTTCGAATGTGGTTAATTCTTAACGTAAAGGCATGAATTCGTTAAAAATTTAATGAATACTATAAACATAATAAAATTTAAATACCTCCATTAACCGACGTAAATCCTGTTTTTCGGTTGGAATATTGTGCAAAGTTTGGCCAATTTTTAATCCCTGAAAAGTTAATATTTATTTAAAACGTAGACGACAAATTCGGGTAGAAAAATATGCATGAAATAACCAAGAGGTACCTCCAATTTTATCAAATTTCCAGCGTAAGATAACGAGAAGATTTTGAGAAGCTGATATGCAATCCAGATAGAACAATTTACGACATCGTGAGTCGTCAGAGTGTTACCTACTACAACCCCATGATAGATGATATGAGACTCACTTATTATTGAGTGAAAACATTGTATCGTGCAAGCTAGAATAGGCCCTTCAAAAGCTTTATTTATATATGTTTTAATTTCAAATGCTTTTACATAGGCCAGTTCCATTTGACGCAGAGTAACCGTTGATTTCATTTGTACCTCAGTAATTTCGCTCACTGATACTTTGGTATTCTTCGTCAATATTAAACAGTTGTTGTTTATGTTAGCCAGGATGGTGACTAGCATTATTACAAGCGAATAAAAAAAAGCCAGCGCTGTAAATTCTATCGTCTGTGGCAAATTAAATGTTAATGCTACAAGAATCACTTTCCATATATTACTGTTTCGAGAAAAATTAACAGCAATTTGTATGATTACTATCATAATTAAACTACCCATCACTATAAATTTAACGTGAAATTTCAAATTAGAGAGAATATTTTGACTGCTGCTATTAATCGGTATGTCGCACCATGTACTGATTATCATATTCAATAGTTTGACATATTTTTCACGATTTAGAAAGGCACAGATGTAAACAACAAGGCAAAAAATTACAAGGGTGATTAATTCAAATACATAATTCATTTTAGTCATAATCGCCTCAGTCATTGAAACGCTATCTGCAGTCAGAAATACATTTTGTATATGCAGAGCTGAGAATGCTAAAATGATTAATATAATAGTCAACCCGCACAAGGAATTAAAGTATGCGTTGCTCATAATTTCGAATGAGTTTTTTGATTTTTTAAACCTTACGCTGTAAGGAAACAAGCCGAGCAGTGAAGTGACGATGTATAATGGTCTGATAATATCTTCCATGCGAACAATTTGCTTAGCACGTGCTTTAAAATGAAAATATCTTTCAAAAATATTTAGCATTTTGAAACAGTATAAAAATATTTGCACGGAAAAGAAATATGCGTCTAAGCAATTCACTTTATAGAACGCTACAAGTTATTGGCTGCGCCAGTACATTAGGATATTGCTATTTGTTATCTAACAAAGAAACTATCGTCATAAAATTAAAAATTCATATTTAACGCGTGTCAGAAGTTACTACACGACCGTCATTATGTTTCTGTCGACATGATTTTCTGTAGATTTGTCGCTGTAACTACTAGATATTAGATGAGTTTTGTTCGTACTATATTATTTTAAGAAATAATTTCAAGCCTACTATTTACACTGTTACATTGTTGCTCATCTAAAAAAATAACAATATAGATAATATTTCATTCTAGCAATAAAAACTTATGGAATTGTTTTCAAATTGGACCTTTTTTTTAAATACATTAAAAATCATAGCTGAAAACCAGAAGAAATGACAAATTACTCTATCCATCAAATTTTGACGCACACGTAAAATCTCAAATCCAAATTTAATGTACAATGTAATTTTTTTTTCGGTAAAATAAAATATTATAAAATTTAAAAAAAAATGTTTACACGATATTTGTGGAACATGGGTAAAGAATATCTACGAATTACCAAAACTAGGGTAACACAAAATTGTGTCGGAGAACATAAACATGTCTTAAACAGGATGAGACGTCCTTATAGCACTTGTCCCGCTGGGATGAAGATTACAATTTGTGGAGCTGCGGGATGTACCGGTATTCTACTGTCTACTATTTTTAAGTTATTTATACCAAGAAATTGCTTAATTTTAATGCACTAAAAAGTAAAGTATGAAGTTAACAAATAACCATTAATAATAATATATTATATGTGCATCTAATCTTTATCTTTATCTTAATAAGTTGAATCGTATGATTTATATATTATAAGTATATATTACATTAAGTAAGTTTTAGGTATTATTAGCTCTGAGTAGGCTGCATTGGTATTAAGATATTTTTGATTTTGAGTAATGCCTAAGTATTTTGCATTATATTGGCTGTATTTCTAATAAATAAATTTCGAGATAGAATTTTTCTAATAATCTTTTCAAAGTGCTATTGTAACTTTTAACTTGGAAATTACAAGTTTTATAATATATTGATATTTATAGGTCAACCCTTAGCATTGCTTTTAAAGCAATGCCCTTTATTAGACGAGATAGCTTTATACGATGTCTGCGCCACTTGTGGTTACGGCATGGAACTAAGTCACGTCGATACTAAGTGCAAAGTGTCGTCATTTTCTGGACGTCATATGCTTTGCGATGCCCTTAAGGTATGAATGCACTTTGAATGTTATTTTGGAAAAATTGAACACGATTCGGTGTAGTAATGCTGTTTCAAGTTGTCTTCTTTGTTTAAACGAAATATTTTTATTGAATACATAAATATTTTAGGGCGCAAAAGTAGTCGTAATTGTTGCAAGAAGTCAATGTGATACCTTCGAAAACAATGCTCCGATCGTAACAGAAATTACACTGCAAATTTGTAATATTTGCCCTGACGTAAGTTTAAAGATTTATTGCATGTAATACTGTTAAAGTGTATAAATAATAAGTAATATGTCTATGTAGGCATTTACGATTGCAGCAACTGAGCCCATAGAAAGCTTGGTTCCACTAGTTAGTGAAATACAAAGACTGCGTGGCATGTACAACCCGCGATTGCTTCTGGGTTGTGTGGAGTTAAACTGTGTTCGAGCAAATACTGTGTTGGCGAATTTTATGCGAGTACCACCGGAATCGGTTCGTGTGCCCGTCATTGGCGGAGCTACACCTAAAACGATGGTCCCGGTACTTTCCGCTGCTATTCATCCATGTACCATGTCACAGGAACAGGTTAATTTTAAAACAAAAGTTATACTTTAATATAAACTATTAATATAATTAATAGTAAACCTTTCATTCTAATATAACAGACTGAATGTGTGACATCGTCTATAATGAGCGGGAACGAGGCAGTCTGTGCAGCTAAGTGCTCGTGTACTGAAACAGCTTGTCTAGCGGGCGCATACGCTCTGGCAAGAAATACTATTAACGTTGTTAAGGGTCTGCAAGGTGGAAGAAATATCATACAGTGCGCCTACGTAGACAGTCTCGGCACTTGCGCTCCGGACTGTCAATTTTTTGCAAGCGAAGTAAGAAAAAGATTAACACCATTCCATCGACTTAATGTGAAAAAAACCTTGAAGAGAAATTGTGCGATTTCAATTTCAGGTTAATTTAGGACCTTCTGGAATCGAGAAAAATTTAGGTATTCCGGAACTATCCAAATTTGAGAACTGTCTTCTATGCAATTGCTTGCCATACGTTCGTAACGAGATAGCTCACGCTATATGGCTGGTAAGATGGCGTTTTTTGAAAAATTTCAAAACAATAATCTAAATTCGTTTTTTCTTTGAAGTTGGATTACAAATTCGCATAAGTATTTTAATGACATTAGTTATAATTTGCTTAACAGGTATATACAATGTGCCATCAATGTTGCTGTTCCACCTGTGTGGCTCATCCAGGCACATGCTTCACGCCTCCTATCGTCCCATGTGTACCACCTACCAACTGGACTTGCGACTGTCCTGATACTTGTCGAGACGAATACCTAGCTTCAGTAAGTATTTTATAAGAGTTAAATAATGATTATTCGAACATCATCATTAATGGCAATATTTTACGTATATAACATCTGTTTTTTTCTTTTGCAACGGACGTAATTCCTTAATCACGAAAATTTCACCAAAAACTACATTACTTTGTAACCCAAATAACTCAAGAGGTATTATAGTCCATTGAAATTTTACATTTCACCTTATGTTTCTCAGAGGTCGCAATTTTATTTTAGGGATGTGTCAGTTGCTTTATAACTTTTTGTTTCATTTTACAAAAATACAAATTTTGTTTAAAAAATAATTGATAATTCAGTCAATATACTTGCCCAATTTAGTTGCATCAATATATTTTTTACTAAACTGTACATTGAATAATACAATCTGCTAATTATGATAGTTTCATACTTTTTTATAGATATGTCGTGAAATGAGCTGCAAATGTGGAAGTACAGAACTGTGCTGGAGACCCCGGGAGGCGGACTACAATGCCGCGCGAGCTGCCAACTTGAAACATCAAATGCCATTAAAAGGACTTTCATGTAATGTTTGCAATGTACCAAGAAGCGTACGAATCGATAAAGAATTGAGAAATAGATTCAAAGATTCATAGAACTTCAAAAACCTCAAACATATTCGGTGTCGCCATTTTTTTATTTGTAATTGGCCAAATTGGATTTTGTTGTATTTGTGAAGAATTCCACAACTGTAAACGTAGTGGTGTTTGGTATACAAAAAAATAACACTTCAAAATATGTTTATTAAAAGAATAAGTATCGCACATTATAAGCTGTAATTTATTAATCATAATTTTTATAAATAAAACGGAACAAAATTAGAAATCATATTATATTTTTATTATTGTCATAATAAAATCATGACTGAAATAAACTTCTAATTTTGCTTTGGACTTCGCTAACTTTACCTTTGACGCTATCATAAAAAACCCTCAGAGCATCACTGTTTTTAATTTCGGATCGCTTCTCTATATTAAGTGTTTGCTCTCTTTCAATTGGGCAGATTTCATTGGCCGTTGATTTAGATTTTCCTAAGCCTTTCTGTGAATATATCTTCATATATAGCAAATTATTTCAAATCATATTATAAAATATAAAATGAGCATACCCTTGATATATTGACATTGATTCCAGATGGTTGATTCACACATTTCAATGATTTCTGTAATTTCAAACCAATTTATGAATAAAAACTTACTTGTTGTATATTAGAAAACGATATATAATACCTAAAAAATACCTTTGGTAAGCATATAGTGATTCCAGAGGGACCCTTATGGGGTGCCATATTCTTGAAGCAGGGCCCGATAGAGGCTTTACGGCTTAATATACATACATCACTCGGCTTTCCCTCTACACCCTATATTCCATAATAAATAAAAATTTTAATAATATGTACCTACATCACAATAGTTAATACTATAATAATAAAATAGAGCCTCGACACATTTACCTTAGCAATATTCTCGTATTTGTTCCAAGATACTTCTCTCTTTTCTTCCGAAGGGCACATTGTTTTCTGGAATATTAATTTTTTTTTTGTATACCGTCAATAGCCCGAAAGGAACTTTATATCGAAACCTCCCACTTACTAATAGGAAAACATAGCTCATAATCGAAGGTTTTTTTTTATTAGACCTACCTACCTACCAAAAGGCAGTTTTTTAATTGTATTCATGTTAAAATCATTAAAATAAAATAATTATTTAAAAGAACTTATTTACAAAATAAACATTTAATGGTTTGAATCAAATGACAGTTTTATAATGAACGTATATGTCTATATTATATTAATAAATCGCTAATACATTTGTAATTTTATATAAATTAAAAACCGTAACATGATAACGTTTAGGTAAGTCACACACTTCGATATCTACAACACAAATTACAATACATATTTAATCACTATTTTGCTTTAGACGAGGGCGAACTCACGCATCCATTGCAAATTTAGAAGTGGACGGAGATATAAAAAAAACTACTTTTATTGATAATTTTATGTACACAGTTTCGCACAAGCACCAAGTTCACGTCTTATTATATTTATAATCCTAGCCAGCCATTCCCAGACAACAAGAAATCCGATTATAATGACACATTAGCGTTCGTGTTCTCATTTATAACTTAATCATAGATGCTATTTAAGATTCTAAACTGACGGCTGAAATGGCGAGCTAATATAATTTTTTTTAGATAGATACATTAGTAGTATTGACATAAATGGGAACGACGATCGACGGCATATTCAAATGCCTTGACCAAAAGCGCGATGCGTCGAAATATTGTCTTCGGAAGGAGCCTCATAAGAAACTCCACAACAGAAGAACTGTCGCACCATGCGAGAGACGCGCGAAGCCCGCGAGTCGCTGCGCGGCAGCCCGCCCGCCTCCTCGTCATCCGACTACAACAGAAACAACATGAAACGCGATGTTAAACAATAAGAACCAACATTGTTTTTTGTAATATTAATAGGTAGATTTCAGATTAAAGTATTGTATTTATAGTAAGGGCTGCCGCGCATCAACAATGTTTTCATTCAAGGTATATATAGAGGTATGGAGTTCAAGATATTACCCAATCAGAGTGTTTTTTAGCGACTTCTGGCGACTGTAACTCTTCAATCTCCTCTGTTATGCTGCCATCGTCGATTTTCATGGTCGCTTCTTTTTCACTATCAATAAGACCTGATGTTGTAGATCGCACATCAGGTATGGGTTGAACTAAAGGTTTAATGGATCCATGGGTTGTTTTCTATAATCGATATGAAAAAGTACAAGTTTAAAAATCTTGTTCGACAAATATATTTTTTTCATGATAATACATATAAATATACATATCTACTTCTCAATGTTTATACAATCATAGATTTCTAAGTAAGGCTTATCTTTATAAATTATAACATATAGGCTATAACTTTTCGTAACAAGACGCGACTCCTAAATCCGCATTAAGCACGAATCTACAAAAAATAACGCTCCTTTCAGGGACCTGTTCGAAAATAATTTGCGCAGGAGTATAATGATGAGGATGGAATCCTACATTATGCACTTTAGACCATGCTGTGTGTGTTGTGCTCTGTTACAGATAGTCGTGCGACGAAGATGTTTGGCGAAATGGTTCGAATGGTTCATCGATAAATTCTTATCCTCTTAGTAATTAACAACATGGACTGAGAGTCTTTCGACTCTAATTTTTCGTCTCTGAACACTACCAGGTTCTCGGATTCGCTTATTATAAAGTGACATATCGGGTAGCTGTTGATTAGGAAACAAACGCGAATAATCTTGCATTGGTTAGGTATGCGTATGGTAAGTTTTATTCGAATACGAATTTCCACCAGCGTCCTTTGTGGTCATTTTTTTTCGATTGCTTTGAAATAAGTTCCTAGTTGTTATACATTTTTGGAAGCTAAGAAAACGGTTATGTTTTTAAAATAATCTGCAGGACAAGTTTCATAACATTTTTTTTAGTTTTTAAGGCATTTTTGTGGAAAAAATATCAAAAAAAATATTGAAGTAATATCTTTTTCCGTCTCGCATTTTTAAATTTGATTACTATTTTAATATTGACAAATAACCAGTGTTTAATAATTTTTACAAATCAAAAGAATAAAATAGATTTTAATTGATACTTTTTTTTAAATAAATTTTTTAAGTTGCATTTTTGACTTATTTTGAAAAAAATTAAAAAACGTGATAACTCAAAAATGGTTCACTTTTGCATCATGCAGATGGGGGTTAAAATGTTCACAAATAGTCACCCTTATTACCTCCTAACGGGAATACGTCGAATTACCAATAACCCTGTATACGCAGACGAAACCTAATAACTTTCGTGTTCAATGCAATATCATTTAGGCCATCTTTAGTGAAATTAAATTATATTGTGCAAATAACATATATAAAAATAAATAAAACTAAGTAACATTAGCGTATTAATACAATAGTTGTTGTTTACAGCAATCTCATCGTGGCAACCTTTTACAACATTATGAATAAAAAAAATGTGATAGATACATAAATAAATAAAAAATAAATAAATGTCTATGTGCGGTAATGACCACTCACTCACTGGCCCATTTGCCGTATATTACTATGTCATAAAAAAAAACAAGCGCAATATGATACTAGTATAACATTTAGTTTTCATCTAAGGGTAAGTGATTTTGCTTAAAACAAACTAATATATTTTATAAGTGTAATTTATATAAATAATAATGAATTTGACCTTTCTATCAAGTTCCGTAGATTGTAAGATAATAGATTCAGGTGAGTGTTCCCGCCTCTCCGTATTTGATGTAATTTTTTTTGCAATACTTTGCTTTTCTTTGTCATAAGAAACTATGAAAAGAAAAAATTAAATCAAAATTAAACTTGATCAAGTCATAGAATTTAACAAATAAAAAAAAAACAAGAAAACCTGATGATAATAATAAACATAAATCAAATTCCTATATTTTTTGGTAAAAACCACTAATATATAAAACTATTAGGAACCTTCTTCATATTCCTTTCTTTTCTTGAACTCATTTTCATTAGAGGTACAATCTTCAGTAAAATATTTCATTTCCTCAGCAACAGCTATTTATTAAAAAAAGACGGTTATATTAAAAAGTTTGCTCTACATTTGTTCATGAGAATATTAGAACTTTCACGTACAAACTGAATATATAATAAAATTAGCGTAGTTATATAGAAATTTAACTACACTATATTTTGAATGAATGTGGATATTGTAATCGAGAAATATTTACAAGGTACGATAGGAGCCCTGGGACGTTTCTGGTGAAAATCAGTATTATCTTGCAGCTCATTGGGTCTATAGGGCTGCTTTAACCGACCACCTGGCGTCTTTTCTACCATCATTACAGAGCCTTCGATGGCGCTCCCGCCACTCTTTTTCTCTTGTTCCGACATTAGGAAAACTCAAACATCCATCCGTTTGATACACTCACTTTTTGTCACAAAAAAAATGGATATCAATTTTTAGAAAAGTTCAATAATTGCTTAAACGTCACGCTTTGTAATTTTGACATTTAACTAACTTGTTTTTTTCCTTATCTTCTAATTTTAAAATATAATTTTTATTCAATTCACTTTTGTAATACAAATATAAACATTTACTCAAATTAATTTAGAAAATACAAATAAAATTAATTTACCTTTATATCTGTAAGTATCTTTTCTTTGGAGAGGCATAAAAACAAAAAAGTTTTTGCATTTTTTTTTAATTGAAAGAAACAGGACGAATTATGTCAATATTATGTTAAGAATCAAAATGAAGAAGAAGATGACGTAAAATTTTCTAGTCTATTCAAAATTATCGTTTTGTGTGCGATATTCGCAGGCTTACGATAATAAAATAACTATGCTCGGGAAAAAGAGAATAAAATGTAATGGAAAATAAAAAGTCTCCATCAAATAAAAAATTAATATCTATTCAAGAAGAAAAATTAATACGTCAAGTCGATTACGATTCTATTGCGGAATCTTCAACTCGTTTACCTAAAAAGTTATTTCTGGGTAACAACTTTATTTCTTAAATTTTATAAATGCTACGTGTTTATTAAAATTGAACATGCTAATTTTTTTGTAGAAATATTTCGAAAGGGGTCCTCTTGTAAGAATCCATCTCAAAAAGTACTTGTGTCTATAAAACCAAAATCTCCAGCGATCAAAACTTTATTTTTAGCCGAAAAGAATAAATTCCAGTCAAAGAAGGTAAAGTAAACATAAAGCATAATTATTTAAGTGAACGATATTTATTCAAAATGTCATCTGATGATTTATTTAAAATGCGTATAAAAAATATTACAGCATTCTACTAAAGCGGGTTCACGGCTTGCTTTAGGAGATTATTCATCGCTTACATCTCGTAAGTAGTTACTTTAAAGTATCACAATAATGTTATTTATATTACATTTAAATATTAAATTATTAATGTTATTTTAGATTATAGTGACAATGATTCAAACACGTTGAATTCAACTGAATCTATTAATTATTTGTACAGAAATCGTACAAGAAGCGAAATTATACCTAATAGGGCTTCAACGACTACGACAAGAGAGGATAGTACCACAGGAATTTCAAAATGTATAAACACTGAGTCTTCATCTGTTTGTCCTCCTTTCTATAAGAACCATTCTAAGCAACGTTTTACCGAAAAATGCTATGTTTATACTCAACCACAATTTACCATGACAATCCCCAAAGTATCAAAAACATTTCAAAATAATAATAGAAGATCAAACAAAGCTGATATTGGTACCTTTGTAGTAACTAATTCCTCTTCTCAAGATATATTAACCTCAACTGAAAACATAAATAATTTAAATAAAAGACTAGAACAACTGGAAAGGAAAGTTCTCAGACAGCAAATGTTATTCCGTTCTTTTGATCCTAACATTTCATTGTCTTCATCAGATGAAGATTCCAAAGCTCGCACAATGAAAAAGTCATCAAGTCACGGGCGACCTGGATGTAGTTATGTAGAATATAGTCAAATACCTGAAACATCAGCATTCCAGAGATATTCTCAGCAACCTGCTCCTTTATCGGCCAGTAAAGCTACAACCATTCAAAAAGAACACAATTCAGAGCAATATGGTCGCGATTTTACTTTGTATGATGGCATTACAGCAAGAGGTAGACGTCAATGTGCATCCGTCCCTTGCAAAAGAGACGATGGGCCGAGAATAGCTGCAGATAGAGTTCACAAAATAAGACACAAACTTAATCCAGTCCGTGATTATAGACTTATGGATACAGTCCATTATTTAGCTCAAGGTGAATTTGCTCCACGTGATGACGGAATAAAATTGACACCTTCTCGAGAGGCAGTTTTGAGTGATATAATATGGGAAGATGTTTGTCGTACTCATTGGCCAAATACTAGACTAGCACGTCGGCTCGCTCACTCAGAAAGATACGGACCAAAATCAGAATTGCAGCGTTTAATAGATAGTCTACTCAGAGAACGAGTAGCTCATGTCGAAAGGCGAAGACGACGACACTACCGAATTGTTAAATTAAACCATCGTCACGAAAATTGTAGACCCATGGGTAAAACTGGAGATATAATAGTTGCTAGTCACAAGAAAATACCATGTAATGACGATCACGATATAGTTCACGGCCATACATATACAAGAATTTCAATGCAAGAAGGGCGACATAAGAAAGTTTTATATCCTGGTAAGACTCATAAAAGTCATGACCCTGTTCTTCAATCTGAAATAAGACAAAGGAAACAATTTACACAAGAAGACTGTCCACCAGGACCTAGTTATTCAACACGTCATTCCCGAACAAACAGAGAACCTACATGTTGCTACCATACATCAAGTCCCTCAAATCAAATGGGTAGCTCGAAACCAGCATCTAGTTCTATACCAGGAAGTATTATACAAGACCTAACAAGTGATAGCAGTAACACCAATGGCAAAGTTCGCAAAAAGAATCCTCGTTTAGTAATTAAAAAAAATTCATCAAGAAAGAAATATAAAAATGAAGAACCTAATCTTGAACATTTCATTTTATTACCAACTTTGGTAGTTAAAACTCCATCTAACATGAAGCGCCAAAAGAAATTCAATGAACTATATCATCGAATACTTAATGTACAGTTTAACAAAGGTAAGAATTATTTAATAAAAAAATATCACTAGGTTAAAACGTACAGTACAAATTTATGAACTAGATATTTTGGGTATCTTATTACTTATTTATTTTCAGCCAAAGCCGTTAATAAGGAAAATGAAGATCTAAATAGTAATCAAAATAAAATAGGATATGGTCTGAATATCAATGACGCAGTACCAAACAGCGAAGAAAGTATTAAGAAAAATAACTTCTGAAACAGTTTAATTTTTAATTTCTTCTTTTTTAACATACTCAAATTATCTGTTTGATTATCACCAATAGTATTTGTTTACGAATTCGCCTAAGGAGAAAATAACAAGACTTGATAGTCTTTAGTTTACCACTTCATGGCATGATTTTAAAAAATGCACATGATATAAATGTCAACCCGAATACATTATAACTAATTTACATAATACGAAAGTTTGGATGTAATTTTTATAGCGGTAATTTTCAATGTTTTAAGGCATTTATTTAATTTGGAATTTACTTACCGATTATTGACATTTATATTATTTTTAAACCAGAAATAAAATTTTATCGGAACAACTACTATATACGTATTATTTGTCCAAACATTTTCCAAATACCTGTGTATGCGACAATCCAACAGTCGAACAAATTACTTCCCTTCACGATGATTACTCAGTTTGATGTAACATGGCCTTATTTCCACGGCGCAGACAAACAATGGAGCTTACACCCCGTATACCGAGTTAAGTATTAATTAGTTTCAAAGAGTCACATACCAAACTCGTTAATAACATGAACTTCTTTGAATTGCGATATTTTTTTATAAAATGTTGCCGTATCATGGACAACGATGCTGTCAAGTTCCTGTTAGCCGACAGTTAAATTGCTATCGAGTATGTGTATGATTAATACGTTTTCTTTTGAAGTAAAACACTTATAATATCTTAGTTGGTCTCTTTTACTGTTTCTTATTAAATCATTATTATATTCATTAAAAAAACTTACTTGCTTTTTGATCGATGTGTAATAGAAGTTTTATTTCTATTTGAAATAATAAAATAGAGAAAAATATCTAGCTTATAGCGTCCAAAGATATATAATCATCATCAATAATTACGGGTTTGCCACCGTCGTTACCCTCACTTCACAAGTAGGCAACGTCATTTTTATTATGCGTTCGAATTTAAGATGAATGTTAACAGGTACAGTCATACTGCCTAAAACATTACAATTGTATTTACTCCGTCTCAAATTAGATTCAAGCAATAACGCACGTGTCTTAATGTAGAAATCGAAAAGAAGTTAATTGAATGCAGACTTTGAATTGTAATATGTACGTAACAATTTATAAATAAAATATTTAAGATACTTACTATACTTGTTCGATATTTTGTTTGAAACGAGATCGAGACTAGTGGCCAGTTTACATATAAACCCAATCTTCAATTTAAATAAATATATCGTGAAACCATAATTAACTAAACATATAATATCGTCAAAATTGTGAGAAGGAACCTAACCTAACCTGTCAATATTTTGAGAAAATCGTATAAAAATATTAAACATTTTTAAATAAATAGTAACATAAACCTATTAGGAAGTGTGTACCTATTGTAGATGCTTCTAGTTAAGTTTCTATATAGAATTTTCTGCCTTGCCTTTTACTTTAGTACATGGGTGTTACTTCCATATAGCACAGTGTTAAAGAAAACGAAGTCTATAAAACAATAATATATTAACAAAACGAAAACTGGCAGCAAGAAAAATTTAAAAACTGTATTTAAAAACTTATAACTTATAAAGTTTAATTAAATAGATAATATTTTTTGTTGTGACTTAGAACATTCGATGGCACACTAAGTGATGCCAGAAGGACGGGTCGGTAAATATTTGATAAGGAACATTTTCGATCGTTCGTGCCTACCGGCTATAAAATCGATTGATGTTTGCCTACATAGTTTTAAATGACCATGTTTTATGTTAACGCTAGACACCTAATTGCCGCTTAAATTGGTTAGGAACCTGATAGCAATAGATGCAATGTTTTTTTAATGACGCCAGTGGAAATCAATAAATAAAACTTTAGTTTTTGTTTGAAATGTTCACTGAAAAAATATTTTGAACGCTTTTAGCATTAAAATATTATAATAAAAAATGTAAGTTTTCGTTTGTCCTTGATACCTAGACGTATTTATCTAGAGACTACATTCAAAGTGTGTTATTATAATATGCTTTTTGTTTGCTATCCTATTTTTATGTACGTATAAATTTTATTAATAACTTATGACCGCATTGCCTCAGCTAGACATTTTATATACTTACTGAAATAGAGTACGCGGTGAACATAAAAAAAATAATGAATGCTGTGTGTATTATTATAAACTTAATGCAAAGTAATATTTTTATTAAAACGCAATGGAGAATTTAAATAAAAAAAAATCTTCGCATATCGAGAAGAAAAATGGACTATTTGTACACACCAGCCCTCCGAAATGTAAGTTAGTATTTTGTCTATTTCCTACTTTTTTTAAGGGTTCCGTACATCTAAAGGGAAAAAGCGGAACCTCTATAAGATCACTTCGGTGTCCGTCCGTCCGTTGTCTTTCTGTCTGGCAACTCTTTTTCTATAAAATAGAGCTATAAAATTGAATTTAATACCAAACACTGAGGTCTATAGTCCATTGAATGGAACTGTGAAAAAATCAAACCTCTAAATCTACGCAATCAAAACATATCGTTTGTCACATTTTCCATACATTTGCAAAGGGAATCAAATCCGATAAGATACTTCCCGTTATCTTATGTTACATTGATACTATAATTATCATTAATTATACTTCAAAAAGGATTTTATTATAACCATGAGTGATGACAAACAAACTAGCGAGAACGTTAAATGTTTCGCCTGTTGGAACAAGTTCGCGTGCTGTAAGCCGTGACATGTCTGTTGCACGGCTGTGATGTTAGGGAGTGTTGTCATAGAATTATTTTAATTTATTAAAATACTACTAATACAGTAATAGGAACTAATTGTTTTACTAATTACTAACTTTCAAATAAGTTATATTTTAATAGTCTAGTATTTTTGTATACTCTGTGAAAAACGACGATATTATTTTAAAATTTGATTACTTTTCACGTTACATTATTAAAGTAAAATGATTTTAACACATTTTTTTTTAATCATTTAATATATAAGTATAATTAATATTAAACAAACAAATGGATAGATAGTATCGAACGTCGTGTTCAACAATTCATCTTTGTCGTTTAAACTTGAACTTTACCTAAGTTATAACGACGTTTTCCTTTGACGATATAACCTATTCATAGGAATGTAACTCTTGAATATGAGCCTTATGACATTGAAATAAGAACTATAGAATAACTAGGTCTCTACTGAATTCATACCTATAAGCCACAATATGTTACTGATATGCTACCGAGTGATACGGGTTTTAATGACCCGCACCTCGTGATAGGGAAATATTAGTTGATTTAAGCAAACGGTATATCTTGTACACACATAAAATATAGTCAATGGAAATTACTTTTCCATTTGCTTGCAAATCTACACATATATAGCTATCCTATTCTCAAAAGGTGTTCCTTTTACCCCGTTTTCACGAATACTCCGCTCCTATAGGTCGTAGCGTGATTATAAATAGATTATAGCCTTCCTCTATAATTTAGCTATCTAACATTGAAATATTTTTTCAAATCGGACTATTTGTTCCTGAAATTAACGCGTTCAACCAAAATCTTCAGCTTTGTAATATGAGTATAAATAAAAAAAGTATATAATAATTTACATTCATATAACAAAGAATCAAACTGTGTGAACGAGAAAACAGAGATTAGTCACTACTAACAAATAGATATTATGGATTTAATGGTCCCAAAAATATTAGGTTCCAAAAAATATCTAAACAAATAATGTATTTGATTATGCGTATTAGTTTTATTTTGAATTATATAAAAGCGTACGTACTACCTAGCCGTATAAAAGATTTATCATAAAATATGAAAACGTCACTCATTAGCCGTGTTAAATCATTTTTATAGTACCCACTTCGTGGTCAGCTAACATAATTAATGACAAAATTATGCATCATTTGAATAGGAATAAGAAAAAAAAATTCTATGTAGACGTGACCTTAGCGTGATGTCGCGTGAAAAGCATATCGCATAAAGCACACGAGCACTTATTTAAAAAGTCCATCCAAATCACAGGAAAGCAGGCTATGTAAACTTTAGAAAATTACCGTGAAATTTTGCACCATTTCCTTTTTATACGCGGATTGTCTTTCTTTAATGTGTGAGTAGAACTATGTTTATGTTTATATTTATTAGAGATTATTATTAGATTTTTTGATTATTAGATTAATAAGGACAGGTATTTCATTACAGTTTTAATATCTAACAGCACTAACCCTTAAATACTGCAACGGTAGTAAAAGCAATTGAAAATTAAAACATATTTATTTATTTATTTTGTCCTTATGTCTATTATTAATAATATGTATCAAAACCCAGAATCATAAGATGCGTTCAATTTTAGAAATTAATAATTAATTATACTTCAAAATCTGATTGAAAACCAGTTTTATCGATTTTATAATTACAAACAGCATTTATTTGTTTTGAGAGATGATAGAGACAAAAATTGGAAGAATTAGTGAAAATTGCTATGAGTTTCTTAATTTCACTCGTTTTCGTTGTTGTCATTAGCGTAATAATGTATGTTTAATAACTAATCTATCCCAAGTTTAAATACTATTAATTTTTTTTTCTAATAACATTTTTTTTTAATTAAAAGCCAAAAGCCTAAAGTTAAAACATGTTAAACTTAACCGATGATTGCGGGTTGAAGCACGGCACAGCAAGCACGATGAATGTTCTTAATTTGTGCTGATAATAATTCATTTCGTTCTTGGGGGAGATAGTAAACATCCCGAAGAAGCCTGCATGTGTCTAATTTGACTGAAATCTGTCATATGGGTAACCGCCAACCCGCCATGGAGCAGCGTGTTGGAATAAGTTCTTAACCTTTTCAATAGGGAAGGGAGGCTAAGGTCTCCAGGCAAGGACATTGGGACATTTACATGCTATTTACTTTACTTTCTATTATGTTATTAAACCAAAACTTTTTATTGTAATGAATAGGTGGACGGTCAAATGAGATAGTATGTGGTATAAGAAATGTTAGCCGTTCCGTAAAGTCACAATGACAGTCATAATCTTCATTATTTTATGCGTTTAGTTTTCACCAACGAGTCGAATGATGACACATGTATCCATTAAACCGTAAAATAACAGTTGTATTTAACCTTTATAGGCTATTGCTATACTATTAATAGCCCAAGCATAAATATATTCAATATATATGTCATATTACAGTACATTTTTTTTAAATGTGAACACATAATATCGTCTAAACAAACCATTAAAAATAAAACTCTGAATATTCGTGTTTATGAAATCTTGTGTTTTAATTTTAATGACAACGTCACAATAGTAAAACAAGTTGTATAAATGAGCAAATAAATAAATTCACTATAGCAACATAGGTTTTCTTATTTAATCGACTATTCTAATATCATCGATATTTTTTGAATATATATTTCATGGATACTAAAGAGCATATTTATATTCTACATCAATCTGTAAAATAGCTTCAGTTCATAAAAAAAACACTTTTTTATTACCACGTACAATATCGATTCCTATAAGCTAATTCTAATCTAATGTTATAATATTTTAACATGTTCTTGTATTATTGTCTTAAGAATATTTAACAAGAAAAAAACATTAATGTCTCGTTCAGCCGTTATAGGTTAGTAGAGTTGCCTCCCTGAAGTACATAGTTACAATCTAAATAATATATATTATGTACATTATAAGACAGATGTACACTCATAAGATTTTAAAACACAAATCTTATTAAAACACATTATCTGCTCTCCTTAACCAATATTTTATTATAGTCTTACTAGTATTTCTTTGAGCGATACATATATGGTTATAGAGTTAAATTGAATGTTACAATTTCAATCATGACAATCGGTTATAACCACAGTTCATAACATATTCATATAACAGAACAAATCAATAGCCAGCCTAGTTTAAAGTTATACCAGCACAAATCATGTACAATCAACATCGTATAAAACATCAACGAAGGCCATATAAGATTGACGACATAGAAACACTGTAGGTCAGTATAAATAATTTCACTTTAAAAAACCTCATAAACAATAGGTTGAATTTGCATAAAAATCCGTACAAAGCGAGCGCCGTATAAGTGGTTTGACATTAAATTACTCACTACGCAATTTTGTTGGTAGCTTTATGTAGGTTCATATGTATCGGCTTAAGGTCGAAAGCGGCAACTCCACTACCGGCTGTTAAAGAATAAATCTTGCAATATCGCATCACGAAGTGGCTAACTCATGCGATCTTCAGGAACAGGGTGATTTTTTTAAGACAAAACATAATTATGTAGGTAACGAGATCAAATATAAACAGGCCAAAATTAGAATCATCGTTAAACAAGCTTAATATCATAAATTCAATTGTAACTACTCAATCTATATATTTATTTAAATATTTTAAGACTATATGAACTCAAGACCGTAAAATATTATCAAATTCACATCACTATTTATTTTACTCAAATGAACCTTAATGTTGCTTTACTGATAAAGAGGTAAAATTAGGTGGCAATCGTTCTTATATCCTAAGTTAGACACTTAATCAACAAAAAATAATATTTTAAATTATAAAATTAGAGTAGTAGTTTATATTATATACAAAAAAAAAATTGGATGCGTAAAGGAACACACTTTAAATTATCGGCTAATCTTTAGTCGAACATCGGATAAAGTCTTGCTACGTCATGTTAAAGTTACAGTTTAAGCTTATTCTGTTATTACCTTTGATACCGTCCACTTCTAAATCTTGAATCAGAAAGAAAACCTTTATCTTAAGACAATATATTCTTAAAAATTGTCTTTAATATTGGAAACTAAACTTATTTCATTTTTATAAACATTAAGATGAAGTGAAGCAAACAATGCTACAGCGTCTACGTCGTAGCAAAATCGTAGCAAAATTATATATGATATGATAGTTTCTTTAGTATTAAATATTTTAAAAAGCCGTGCTATGGTAATAAAGAAATCCTTCATTTAGGTTATAGTGTAAAATCGCAGTCATATTGCACATTGCAGTTTTTTACTTTATTTTCTAGTTATAAAGTGCGCTTCAAGCAATATAAAATAAATATATAACTCCAAATAAATCTGCAGTGTTGGGAATAGTATCATCAGCACAACTCCGTCAATGGGCGCGTCGTGGTTCGGAGACTAAGCTGGAGCGAGCGATCTTAGCTGGCCAGGGCCACCGTCTTCTGGCGGAGGCTGAGGCCCTTCCTCTTTCAAGATATCTCATAAATTTAATTACAAAATGCAAGTCTCTACATAGTGCTGTAGAGAAAGGGTCGTTATTGGAACTGCAGGTATTGCTGGTACATATTATTTCATTACTCATACCTTCTTAATTTTTCTCCGTTACCATTTTAATAATTTCATACTACTTTTTAGACTAAAAAATGTTAATTAAAGTTAATAAATAAAAATAAGTTCTCATGAAGACAACAACCTAACCTAAGAAGGTTAGGTTGTTGTTTGATTTGCTAAGTTATCTCACGCGCTATTTTCTCAATTACCAATAACAGATACAGAAATTGTACTTTTTTTTTATTTAGGCGCTGATAGACTGTGATTACAATCGTCACAAATATGTAGCATGCTTAGACGAAGCCGGCGTAGGACTTTTACACAAAGCAGTATTTTACAATTTTATGGATATCATAGATTGGCTTGTGAACAATTATCCACAGCTTGTGCATCAAAAAGATTCCGTAAGTATTCTATATAAAATTGATGTCGACACATTTATCTTATTTTACTTTCAATGTGTTTAAATTAAAGTTTTAACAACTCATTAGTATACTGAGTGTCTGACGGTGACCGATAATATAGACTTGACATTGACTATTTGGAAATTAGTTCTATTCACTTCTGCCTATGTATAAAGAGCATTATACTAAAAAGTAACATTAATCTTTTTCATAAATAAGAATACGCAGGAAGAAGATCCAACAAATCTTCATTTGTTATAGGAAGGTCGTACACCATTGCATTACACTGCTGCTTGTCGGGACGAAGCAGCGGTCGCGGCATTGTTGGAGCGGGCGGGCGCGGACAGGGGCACGCGGGACGCGGGTGGTCGCACGCTCGCACACTACCGTGCCGCGCGCACTTCACTCACGCTGCCCGACGCTGCGAACATGCCGCGACCGACAGGTGAGTACTCAGCCTTACTTGCTGAACTTATTTCAGTGATCAAAAGTAGTAATTTTCAGTGCTATAAACATCTTATATCTTATTTCTCAAGCAAATAAACGCAATAAATAAAGTGTTACAAGCAATTCCACGTTACGAAAAAAAAAAAATTGAAATAGAAAAATAAATTGTTTTCGTAACTGCGTTTTAGGTGAAAATAAATATATTAGCTATTACCGGATTAATACTATATATGTAATTATATGTTACCCTTAAACACGTATCTAGCCAGAATCATCAAAATTTGCGCCACTATTTACATAAAGTATCCATAAAAAATATCTATAATCTAATGAAATTTAAAATTTCATTCATCCCTTATACATAATGCAGATACTTATTAACATACAATACTAAATATAAAGCGTGGCATTTATTTAAATATGTACAATATTCATATTTAACAAAATATATAAATTGAAAGAGTAATTCACGTTGAATAAATTTTTAAAAAACATAACATACAAATCTTACAATAGAATTCATAAAATATATTATAATGCTTATTATATTCCAATGTTCGTTTGTACAATATGTTAGATATTTTAAAGATTAACTTTTAATTGTTGAATTTTTTGTCGCATTTGAATTTTACTAACCCAAAGGGCAGAGTGTGAAAGAACTGGACATTGCTTTAAAATAGGGAAGTTTTATTATTTATTTATTGTACTTATTATTATTTGTTCATGTATTATCGTGAATCCCTTGACCAAACCTATACTTGACAAAGTAGAGAAATTTTCTCTTAATATTAACTTATGTTATAATTTCTTCAAGTTTGAAGTGTTGAACATGTTAATTTTAAAAACCGCATTTATATTAATATCTATGTCAAAATAACCCGTTATCATTGTGTAACTGCTACTTTTAAATTAAACAAGATAAACGATGAATTATAAATTATAAAAATAAATCTTCAACATTTTTCTTTAAGATGGTATTGGAACAAAAATAAGTGATTCGTGCACGGTAATTCCTATGAAACCTATATTTAGTTAGGTAATATTTATGAGCATATAATATTCAAATTTACAAAAAATTTTAGTAATTAAATTACAATTAATCTGATGAATCTGAGTTTTACTACTAATATGTAGGGTTCATGTGCTTACGAAAAAAAACTACAATAATATGTTCTACAATACTAATGCATATGTGTGTGTGTGTTTAATAGTTCAACGCTATTATAGCTTTATAAAGTCGCTATTCTATAGCTAAATAAGAATACTCCGTAATTGGAAGGATGAGTGAGCCAGTGTAATTTCATGCACAAGGGAAATAATATATTAGATTATGTATTAATAGTGTTTAACACTTTTTATGAGCAAAGATGCCATACACTATTATGAGTGACATCAGAACGACAGCCTTCTTTTAAAAAATAATAACTGACAAACGTTGTAATTAAAACTACCTTAACATCTTACTAAGCATTGTTACCAGCATCAACATCCGTAAACAATACTGTCATATGTAAAAATACTACAGTCTTTAAAAAACCTTTTAAATTTATTTAATTTTATATATTTTTTTACTATTCTTAATAGTCGTAGCATTTTGCATTTATAACAAATAAATATAATATTGCAACTTTATTTTCTATGTGTATGTTTAAAATAAAAATACTTAAGTTCAATACATTATTAAAAGTTACGCTTTGCTACTGCTTTTATAATTATAATTAATAGATCAATTTCAGATATCAAAATTAAACATGATTTTAACATAATTAGATATAATGTAAAATTGATTTTTTTTAAGACGCTTTGGTTTTTTTTATATACGATGACTATTAAAGCGATAATTATATAATCATTATATAGCTCATAATTAAATGTAATTATTGACTTTTTTCAATATTAAGTCATCAATTAAAATTTGAAACCACTACTTTTAAAGTATTACAAATAAGAGTGTGCGTACATTTACAATGCGTTTAAATACGCTTTCCGCATCAACGAGTACATTAAACATGTGTACACACAAATTTATCGTGTGTGTTTTTTAACTCACACAAAAAAATATTAATAACAAAAAAGAAAGCAATTCTTTTAATTCATCAATTACCAATTTATACCTATTAGTAACCCAAATGTTGCATCATGTAAGCACAACACAAATTAATTTTTGGTTGAAAAGTAAATCATGTTATATTCATTAAGTAACAAGAAATGTAATTAGTAGAAAATCTAAAACCTATTTTTACTTATTATAATGTATATTCAAACGATTAGTGTGAAATAAATAATCATCAAAATTATTTAGTCAAACTAATTTAATATGACAACGTTGTACAAATCAAACCAAACATATTAATTTATCATATGACCAACTCAATAAAATGAGTCCTGAGTCATAGTCGTATCACATATTTTTTCAAATCGATTGCGCTTTAATCGTTATCATTTCATAGCTGCGAGTATTACGGTGCTTTCAACATTGTTGAAAAGTACATATGGTAATATAATTTGTATTAAAACTCATATGGTAAAAATACACGCAATAAAGGCTAAGTAAAGGCAATTTTTTGTAGCCAACTGTATATTCTATACATTGTTTTCAAAAGTGTCCGATTATAATATCTAGCTTTAGTGGCGTGTAAAGGCTTGGCTTTTAGAGGTGGGGTTGAATGTTGCGTGGTCATGAATATTATTTTATGGTAGCCTTTTCACCGAATTGATGCCCCACCCGTTATCACGTCGCATTATCTAGCTGTCTATTAGTTTCGGTACTAAGTTTTTCCGGACGCACTTTATCCACCGTTGCGGGACTGCTATTATATTGTATATCTTAAATTCATATCAATATCAGATATTTTAAATTATAGAAATGATTTATTTTGAAGTTAGTGTTGATTAATTGAGTATTTTTTAAGTTTAATTTAACCAAAAACACATTCGTCCACAAATCCGTGACCTTCTCTCCAAGAGGAGAGGCCTTCGCACAGTTGTGTGTGTGAGACAAGCAGCTGTTATTTTCTTTAAACTTAAACACATATAATCATATTGTTTTAAGAACAAGTTATTACTTCTTTAGGAACTCTTAATTATTATTAAATGTTGATTTATTAATATTAAACATGACATGTAATTTACAATCAAATCATTGTGGAATGAAGAATAAAAATTTTTAGATAATTACATCGATTTCTGTTTAATTTGAATTTATTTTTATTTTGATATTTACAGTGATACAGAACAAATAGTTATTTGAGTTAAAATCATTTATTTTATACACAAGTTTCATATTCAACATTTTCTCATGTACCTACATAGTTTTCTTTTTGATATTGATAATATTGATATTGATAACATTACTCACGTCTTCTTGTTGCAATATATAATTATTTACAATTAATGGCGCTCGGTTTATTTCATAATGTTTTGGGAAAGCTTCTATTATGCTAATCTCGGTAACGATTCTGTTTCTGGTTTTCAAACACGCGAACTTGTTGCTCCATTGAACAAAACATAAAGATATTAGCAATAAATATTCAAATAAGAATAGCTTTTATTTATCATTTCAATAAATAGAATATTTAAATAATTATTAATGTAAACATAAATTTAAAAAATATATATATATCAATAAAACTCATGTTGAAATTATTATGATTAAAGTATGTTTTTGTAAATTAGCCAATTATTTTTTATACATAATACGAACTAATCATAAACTAATAAAAAAATCTTACAAAAATTAAGTGCCGAGATGGACCAGTGCTTGTTACACATGAAACTTAACCGAAGATTTACGGCTTCAAATCGGTTCAAGCATTTTTATGTGCAGACGTGAGAGTTTAGTGGCCATTTGTTTTTATATCTTTTTATAATTTTGTGACAGTGTACCCTTAAGCAATTATTTTACGTTTAACAAAAAAAACAGCGATAAATAAAGTAACGAAACGGTATTAGTTACGAATAAGATTATGAACACTTACTGTATATTTAATAGCAAAATTTCCAAAGACCTATAAAGTGAATAGCATAATGTAGTAACTGCCGCCTCCATCAATCACACGAAATGTAAGACGGAAGTCTTACGAATTGTGTCCTTTGAACCTTAAAAGTATTTGTTATTATTGGCAGGGTTTAGGTCTACCTAGTTATTATTATTTTGGTTTGTCTCAATGATGTGGCTACCTACCGGCCACAGAACCCTAGTTTATAGGTTCAAAATTCTGGTTAATGTTACTAGATTTTCCTGTCGAAATTTCTTATTACTAGCACGGAATTTGGAATTTCCGTTTTTTGGAAAGCACGTAAACGTGCACGTGTTTTTTTTTAGTTTTAATGCTTTCATTAAAGAAGATATATTTATTTTTTAACTATTTTTTATTGAATGCTATTACTAAATATTACGTATTATATTACGCATGTCCTATATAAACTTTCGTTCTGTCACTGTTTTAAAATTACAAAAACCTGACAAGCTGATTTTTATTTTGTACTTATATTATGACAACTTTTCAGTTTGTAGGAATAAATTTTCTACAAACTGCTCTCTAATGTTGATCTACGTTATACTCGTATATGATTTTTATTCCAAATTGCAAAAAGATTGGCCCTTGAGCCTTTTTAGTAAGTGAAGCAATTGTTGACGGTATTTTTTAAGCAGGTAGGTAGATATGTAAATTTCCTAGACTTATATCCAGTCTGTAGAAATAACCTTGAAATTCTCCGAATGTTTTTAATTTAATTTATATTTTACATTTAATAATAAATACATACACGTGGAATAACTTCTAAATGTATAGACATTAATGTAAGCCAATAAATGTCCTACATAAGCTACGTTCCGATCGGTTGGTGCCATCGATCGACGGCAACATCATTAAACATTAACAACATGTCTGTCTAGCTCGTTCTGTCTGAATGTAACCTTGGAACTTCTTTTATAATTCCTACGTTAACATTTCATCTTATATTTATGTTACAATAGTAACAAAAATATCTACGAACTTTTAATTATTGTCAATTTATTTATTTAATAAAATGTTCTCAGTGGTAATTATAATAATGATAGGTAAAATTATATAATTTATGAATCTTAAGACTTACGTGTCAAAAACATTGAAACCTCGAAATCATCGCCAAGAGAGGGTCTGTGCGAACCCGTCTGGGTAGGTACCACCCACTCACCAGATATTCTGCTGCCAAGCAGCAGTACTTTGTATTGGTGTGTTCCGGTTTGAAGGATGAGTGAGCCAGTGTAACTACAGGCACCAGGGACATAACATCTTAGTTTCCAAGGTTGGTGACGCATTGGCGAAGTAAGGGATGGTTAATATTTCTAACAACGCCAATGTCTATGAGCGGTGGTGACCACTTAACATGAGGATAACCACTACCATCACTTACTCATCACATATTCTACGACCAAACAGCAGCGCTTATCATTGTTGTGTTTCGATTTGAAGGGTGAGTGAGCCAATACAGGTGTATTGGCAATGTAAGGAATGGTTAATATTTTTATAGCACCTAAGTCTATGGGCGGTGCTGAGTGCTGACCACTTACCCTCGGTGGCCCATTTGTCCGGCCGCCTACCTATGACATAAATTAAAAAAGAAAAGAAAAAGTACGAATAGAAACCAGATACAGATCATTGATACAGTGTGTCTTATATTATGACATCGAACATAAGCTTATTACTCGATTACGCTGAAGCCAAATAGATATGAAGGTATGATGACAGGTCACAATCATTCGCATTTGGTTTTATTAATTTTACAACCAATAAAATATAATAATATGTGTATAATGAAAAAAACACTAAAAAACAAAAAATAGTACACACACAATGTCTGTAGACAAATAAATTAAAAAGAAAAGCGTAAGACTGCAGAATCAGAACATGCATTTCAAATACATTTAAATATATATACCACATAAATATATATAAATGGAACAAAGTTTAAAATAATTAATTAATGTCATGGACATTGTTGTGAAATATACTAATTAAAAAAAAAAATCTTACTTAATATAGATAGGCAACATTTAATAAGACTATTTGCTCCGCTTGAATGTCGCTTCGCGTTATATTAATTATTAACTCTCATTTATAAGTAACTAATTTATTGCAAAACTCGAATATGAAACGGAGAAGAATGCTCTTACCAGATATTTTATCGTAATACTTATATTTTATCAATTATATTCGTTAAATTTTGGCGGTTGGGTTTATTTAATCATCACTATGCAGGGTTTTATTAAATTTATGTATATTTCATATAAACATTTTATTACATTAGAACAACACGTGACTAAATCCGCGAGGCACATCGAGTATTTGTAATCTACTTAATGTATAAGTGCAATATATGATAATAGCGCTGAAATTCCGATGTATAAAAACGATGACGTCAGTATAAATAACCTTTAGTAGTTCCACATAATAATATTATGCGGCTTCGTAGAATAGTTTCAGTAAAAATAAGTCGATTTCAAAATCGAGGACAATCGACATCCACAATTAATTATGTGTCAAGCGATCGATTGACAGAAATCAATGGCGTCGGCTGAAGACACGCATTCATTAGAATCCCTTACTAGTTCATTTATGTAATAAATGTTAGGAATTTATTTTTGAGAAGCGGGTTAACAAAAACGAAACGGAAAACTTTCGCCACAGCTGTCGATTATGTTCCTCTTGATGATTTCGGCCACAGCGACAATTCTGAAGGGTATATTACTAGTGAAAAAATGTGTGCACAAATACAAATGCAATCTCAATTAATTTTCCTTCATAATCTGAAAAATCGACAATTCCAACTCGATCGAAAAGAGACCGATCCAGGATCTGCATCTTTACGCGTCGAAATTGTCAACAATGTCAACTTCGCAAGTCCAGGTTTACTCCTGAGATATTGTTATACATAAAATGAAGTAACCTTTTTGTGGGTCGACCTGCGATTTTAACTCCAAAATTTGCAGTCTTATAAACTTAGCATTATGATCAACAATTCTTCAAAAAGAGCAGTTCACTTGAACTTTATCATCGAAAATTCTAAAAAATGCTTTTAAAAAAACGTTCTTCTTTTACGTTTTTAAATTGTAACAACATAACATTATAATTCACTTGATACATTATACCATACAACTATAAAATATTTTGAATACTGTGTATTTTTGATTTTGATTCAATAGTGAGGGAAGAATTCATTAAAAAAAGTAAAAGTCACTGTAGTTACAATTTTCTACATATAATAGCATATAAATATTAACATGCAATTGGAAAATGGGTATTTTATAATAATTGAACGACGAATAGCCAAAAGGGTCAGGATTGAACCTGCGACTTTATACTTCGCTAGAGTAAACCATTGCGCTATTGAAGCTTAAATTTTATATTTTGTATTTTCATAACATTTTGAATTTTAATACAAATAGATTTTAGTGGATTTTTATAAAACTAGGATTAAGGTAGAATAATTAACGAAACCATCGTATCGTCATAATGGTACCACCAATATTATATATGCTTTAACACTAAAGGCTAATTTTAATAGAATTTTATTGATCGGATGAAATCTAGTCCAAATTGAATTTCTTTCGACGCCGATAGCTAGAAATAACTAATTATATGTATATATTTTCTTGGAAGTAGAAGCCTTGCGTAGGTTATTATCTAGTCATGAGGTATTCAACTAAAAATAACAATGCAACATGCGGTTTTATATAACAATGTGGTGTGGTGAATGAACCAGTATAATTACATCGAAAAGACATGCATGTCATCTTACCCGTAAGTTATCTCATACCCAGTGACGACTAACTTACATAAGCCTCCTTTAAAACAACAAACAAACAAAAAGTTCCACATTTAAAGGGCTCAAGGATATATGTACTCTGATACATAAGTATTAAGTATGTTTAAAATATTACTTTAATTTAATTACAACATTTTATCTGATTAAGTTTAAATTTAATTTAATGAATGGTAAATAAAAGTCCATAATACGCTGTATAATAATTCTCTGCAGAATAAGGGTATTAAGTAATCTCTAATACACTGAAGCGGTGTTGTAATGAGTAGCTAGGGAGTTTTTAGTAAGCATCAAGTATTTAATCGACGCACCAGCTACTGCTTATAAGACGAGATTATTTAAGTGATCGGACAATGTCTTAAACAGCAACCAAATTGTTTTTTATTTTTATTTCAACAGGGTTGGTTATAAAACGACACAACATACGAATATGGTGCCACGAATGCGACATGGGACGCTTACAACGCGTTGTGTGGGAGGGCCAAGGTGCAAGACTGCTTAGCGAAGTGTCTAGCCAGCCGATCGTTAAGAAATTTTTAGAAGCTGTTCCTTATATAATGGTAGGTTACTGGGTGATAGCCATTTTTTTATGTTGATATGATATCGTTGCAAGCTCGTCCATTTTAAAGATGTTTATTAACAGTGGTCGTTGGTATTAATCATTTCGATAACAATTTACTTAGATTTTTATGATGATGATCTATTTAAAATTGTATTTCTCTACGTTAACCCAAATCAGCTTTTACTTCGTTTATCTTTTAATATTTTATTAATCGTATCTTAAATCTATAGCAATTGCTATAGATTAAGTAAGTAGTTTAATTAATGGTTTTAAAGAATACGTCTTCAGTAAAATATTTTAAATATAATGTCGAATTTTATATTTTATATAGAAAAAAATATCAATTGTCATTCAGCCATTTTTCTTTAACTGGTGATTTTTTTATATTGTTAATTATTTTATTTTTAAAAATTTGCAGAACACAATTCGTGACATACACAACGCGGTGATTCAGAATGATTTGGAAGGTTTCATGAAGCTCACAGCTGACCCAATACCACCTCAAGCTCTATCTAGCAGAGATGCAAACAATTTGACAGCTATGCACAAAGTATGGTCAAAGGCCGAAAGCCGTTTTCCATCAAATAATTGCACTAAAAAAAAGAAAATTAACTGAATTTTACTCTAAAATAAAATCCTCTAAAAAAGTGTTTTTACATGATTTTAAAATAATTTCCAGTTGATAAATATATAGTCTAACATTATTGTATAAATTACAGAATACTGTCATAAGACTTTTTTTACTCATGTGGTAAAGAGTTCAAGACAAAAGTAATTGGACTTATATATATGTATTTGTTTCAGTACGTTTAATTGGTATATGATTATATAACATCCTGTCATATATTTACTAAAATAATAAAAAAAAAACACTTGCAAATAAAATATAACTGAACCTTTGCTATTTCAACGGTTTATAACACATCTCATACTAAATACGCTACTTAACATACAAAATTGTAGACTTGAGTTACTATTAGAAATGTTCTTAAAGCTTAAGTAAATCGTAATATTAGGTCTTATTAGTAATATAATAAAAATACATATAAATTAATGTCGTTAGTTGACTTTCAAACGTCTTCGTCTTCGAAAGCTTTTTCAATACATTTTATGTCTTCTTGTGTAAAGTACAAATGTAAATTTTATTTAATCGTAAGCTGTAAAAGTATATATCCTCAGGCTGCTGGTCTGGGTCGCGGTAGTATACTGAAGTATATGATAGAAAGATACCCTCAAGGCATAAATGACACAGACAATGATGGTCGCACACCTTTGCATTACGCTGCTATAGTGAAAGATGAGCAACATACGTATAACACGCTTATAAGCGTTGGGGCTGATGAGGGCGCAGTTGATAATGTAAGTGTAAGATACAACCACTTCACTACTACACAAGATGTAATAGTTATTAAATTTTATGGCGCTTTTTGTAGTAATTTATTAACTACTCTCCGCCGACTAAGCGTCCGGGCGCGTGTCCAGCTCAAAATGTAGTAACGATTTTTTTATATTTGCGCACTTTGATTTATATGATTGCTTAACGCCGCTTAAAACTAAATATTTTAGTTAAGCTTATAATCTCATCAGTCGTATTTTAATTAAGATTTCTTACATTCATTCTTACATTTTAGAAAAATAAAACACCAGCATATTATGTCAATAGGGCCCACGATATCGATAAAAATATTTTTAAAATTTTGCCTGATGCACCAAGAACACCATCTAGTGCTTATCCAGCTTCATGGGATTGGAAAATTTTAGACACTGAGTATATTGGAAATTTTAATAAAAAGTCTAGAAAGAAAAATTTAAAAGCATCCAGTGAAAATATATCATCAAAAAACAACACGAATACTATATCGGATAGTGTAGAAAATAACAATAGTTTGATGAAAAATAGCAGTACGCATGAGCTAATTAGTGATTTACCAGATTTAAATGATAATGAGAAACTTCATGCAATTAGTAATGATTCTAACGAAGAAGATGCACAAAGTAATAAGGTACGCATGGCATGTAACGAAATTGTTTTAATTGATTTGCATTGCTTCTTAAAAAGGAACATTTGCATGAATCATATTTTTTTTATTTTAGGATGCAACTGAACCTGAAGACGTAAAAGAAAATATTGAAAATGAGAATATTTCTGATGAAAAAAATGACATAACCCCAGCTGAAAATGCTCAGCCTGATGATATTGACAAAAATAATATTGAGAACATAGAAGACAATGATGAAAATAATGAAAACCACGAGAATACAAACAGGACGATTGGAAATACTGATGATGAGAATAATGAAATGGAAAATATTAGTCAATCTAATGAAAATATAGAAGGCAAAAACATCGAGACAGCCAAAGACATTAATGAAATCACAGATGAAAAAGATATTGAATCAGTTAAGGAAGAGACAGACAAAAATGTTGATGAGAACAACGATAATGTAAATAATGAATCGACAACACAACAAGAAGATGAAGAAGAACAAATAAAAAATCAAACTGCTGTTGAAAGTGTCAACTCTGACATTAAAGATGACGAAGTTAAAAAAGAAAATAAAGAAATTGAGAGTCCTCACGACAACTTGGAAAGTACACCTCAAGAATTAACCGAAAAAGAAAGCGTAAATGAAAATAGTAATGGTCATGGTACTCCTGAAAAAACTGATGACCATGATCATGACGACAATTTTCAATCAGATACAATAAATAAGGAAAAAGTTCATGAAGAGGATGTCTCTAGAACTACACCGAATGAAGGTAATGATAGTGATAATCCTGAAGATGATGATGATGTACAAGTACAAGGAAATTCTCACCCAGAACACTATGACATTCACACTAAAAGCGCTACATTAAGACAAAGCAATGGCAGTGCCAAAAGAGGTGACTTTAGCGCCTCTTCTGGTTCTACTCACGAAATATAATTATATTCAATTTACTATATTATTACGGGGTCCCTGACGAGTTCAATATTTTTGATTGTTTTGCTAATTAAGGAAACCTCATCAACGGCCGAAATATACAGGAAAGTCTTATAGAAGGTATAATTAGCAGTGAAGCTGAACAAGAAACGCAAGACGCAAGTATCACTCAAAGAGATGGCCCATATCACGACGACATTCTAATTGTAGTAAGTATATGCAATCAATAAATTTCACAATTCGCCATGATGTGAAAGGTAACATTACAGAAAAATATAAACTTACTTGTGGTGTTTTAGAATAGAAATGACGTAGCACTCTGCATACTTCACAAACACTTGTCAACACCGAAACTTAGATTAATTTGCTAGCTTCTTAGGTTATATGTTGAACTTAGACCGCGAATGCCTCACACTTAAATAAAGTAGTAATCGTTTTAAATATTATATTGTATTTATTTATATAAACAGGACAATGAAATAGACCCGGAAGTAACTGACTTAATCAATACAGCTAATATGGAAATGTTGGCAACTTTAGTATTAAACGGAGAGGGATCTAGATTAATTGGACGGCAGTCTAGAAATACGGAATTGCAAGCGTTTTTGAACAATGTACCCACTTACATGGTACAGTATTTATTAAGATTTATTGTAGGGTAATATAATATAAAAAAGGGTAATTTTTGCTTACGTTATTTTTATTTTTTAGCAAAAAATCAACAGAGTTCACGTAGCTGCCAGAGAAGGTAATTTAAAAGATTTACAAGCAGCTTTAGACCGGAGAAAATTTGCAATCGCTCGAGATCCAATTTCACCGAATGGAGCTACCCCTTTACACGTGGCTACAGTATTTGGAAAAAGCAACATTATGAAATATTTAGGAGGAAGGTAAGAAAAAAACAGTATGAAAAAATATTATATCATAAGAATTTATCAATTCTTCAATAAATATACAACTATTAACTTTATAGTCGTAAAAAACATTTCACTTAATTTTCTTATTTTGAAGATTTCCTGAGACACTATCCGCAGTGGATTTCGAAGGGAGAACTGCTTTACATTACGCTGCAGTATTACCAGATAACAGTCATTATTACCATATATTGCAACAGTTAGGTGCTAATTCAAAGGATTTGGACGATGTAAGATTAAAATTTCTTGTTAAAGTATTTTTAACTCACAAAAATTATTTAATCAAATTATTTTATATATACTTAGTATTTATCTTACTCCAGAATGGTCGATCCGCTGAAGATTACCAAAGAAACCCAACTCTGTTTTCATTTAGGCAAATGTTAACAGATTTCGGTATTAGTGATGAGAAAGCCAATGCAATGTTTTCGGATAAAGGTTTGTTTACAAATAAATTCCATTATGTTCCCTATACCCGTCCTCTTAGATTTTAGGTGTTAAAATTATCTTCAGACGCTTCATGACGCCTGCCCTTTTAGAATATTATGGCGTAATAAAATGTTTAATTATTTTTTTGGTAACGAAATAAAGTAATCATTTTAGATTAAGTAATAACTTTACAAATTAAATAATAAGGATATAATTGTTACCCATACTATTTACTAAAACTAATAAAAATATATTTAGTGCCAGATGACCGCGTATCATCTCGACGTATCTTACATATACCTGAAGCATTGGAAACTTTAGAGCGGTGTTACCGACTTCTAGCTTCTGCTAAGCCAGGACGAACTCCACTATCTGCATCGTTTAATAATGCTACTCCACCACATGTACTAGGCAGATTTCTAAAAAAACAAGTGTTCGATTTAATCAAATATAGAATTACTAAACTTGATCACAATTTATTTGACGTTATATGGCCAGCTGTCAAAAAATTACCTGATAACAAGAATATTATACAAACAGTAGAGGAAGATTTTCCCGGTGGAGTTTCAGCCCCTGATTATTATGTTTATGAGGTATTCGCTGAATTTTTATTGCCACTTATCAAGGATATTCATAACATTAATATTCAAGCGGATTTGCCTGAACATCCTATATCTGACTTTACTAAAAACACAATATCAACACAGTCATCTAAACCTTTAATAGAAATCAATATCGATCCTAACGACGAATTTGTCCTATCGGGAACTATAGAATGTTCAAGAAATATAGATTGCCTTGAATTACCACTTAATCTTAAAATTGGTAAATTAGAAAGCGTTGAAAGAGTAATAACAACAATTTTAATGAGAGAAGATTTCGCTTTAATAAGTGGACAAGTCAATGCTGAATCAGACCATAAAGGAGGTACCTATTACACATTAAATGAGATACTAGAAAAGCCTTCAGAAGTATCTGCTATTTTAGCGTCAGCTGGATTATTAATACCTCTCTGTGATAGAGACGAAATTGACGATTGTAACTTCCTCCATGGTAAATATTGGCCATATGCGCGTGGTGTGTTTATCAGCGATGATAAAACTATTGCCATTTGGATTAATGTGCACGACCATTTACGCGTACTCATTTCCACGCCTGCTGATTCACCAGGAGATATTGGCATTACATTTACCAAACTGTATCATATAATGACATATTTACATGATAAACTCGATTTTGTTTGGGATCACAAGCTTGGTCACTTGTCTAGCCGACCAACTTTTCTTGGAGCCGGTATTCGTTTTAGTCTAATAGTCAACATTCCAGGGTTAGCAAAAGATACTGATAATATTAAGTACTTGTGTGCCATGAGAGGATTGCAATATAGAGAAACGCTAAATACTGATATTGCTAGAATAAGCAATTATCAATGTTTGAGCATATCAGAATTCAATTGTTTTAACGACTTTGCTACAGCAACATCAAACCTCCTACACTTAGAAAAAGATTTGTCGATGCAAAATTCTACTCATGTAGCTACGATGCTAAGTAATATATTTCGAAGAAAAAGAAGCAGTTTAGCTGATATACACGAATCAGTGGATCGATTTCAAGAAAATCATTAATTTAGTAATATGAACATAATAAGTACACTTTAAATTTTGTTTTTGCGCCACTTTATTTGAATACATAATATAATTGAAAAGACAAAAGTGCATTGTAAGAGATATAATTTCTACGGATTAATTTTATTAAAATTTAAATACGCAACAAATATTTAGGTCAGTACTTTAACTTGCTATTTGAGTGTCTTAGAAAAAAATGTGTCCGTGTGAATTTAAAAGTTTGTTGATTTATCACTATTGTATATCACGTAGGCTTGAATAAAACTTTAAAGCTTATTGTAGAGCACAATAAACAGCACAAGCACTTTTGTCTTTCCAATTTTTTGTATTTTATCTAATGTTAAAATAAGTTATATGCTTACTGTCTTTTATGTGTCTTCGCTAAAGCTTTTTGTATAATATGTTAATCGATAACAAATGTGGTTATAATTGTTACATACTATATTTATTATGTGAAAAGTAATCTATTTATAATAAGTATTTAAGACTACAATACGTTTATAAAACTCATTTCTGCTTTTGTATTATTTTCATCATTACGTTCGATCGATCAATTTTATACAAACACGTATGTTCCTTTAAAACGCCTAGCGCTATTATATCGAAGGCCATCTTAGTGAATAATTGATTTCTTGCAGGTACAAGCCATGACGTTAACGGCCATATGGACATTCCCATCTTTCATACCGAAGAAGGCAGATACCTTGCAAAGTGTAAGCTTTTTCAAATACTTTTTAAGTTTGAAAGTTTTGTTTATTGAAAATGGATAGAAAAAGTGTCAATAGTTCCGATGAATTCGACTTCGAAATATTTACAGCACTTGGCGATCCTTTAATCAAAGGTCTAACCGAAGTGGCAAATATAAAACCGAAAGACCCCGTAGCTTTTCTCGCCAGTTTTCTTCACAATTTTCCCGAGCACGAGAAACCTCGATTAGGAACACAGGTTATTATATATTTATTATTTAATTGAATAAAAAAAACCTTTAATGTGCATATAAGTGTATAGAATAATATTGGTCGTCAAAGACAATAAATACAATATGTGTGACTATGTTTTCATTCACAGATCAAAATTATACATTTATATTATATACAAACAGTACAATAAAGTACACATGTTATATTTCCTGTTGGGTGGTTTATGGTAATCTCATTGTATTGTCACTGAAACTTCGAGTGTACAACACGTGTACGTTATTATTTTTTCAAGCTCTATGATATTTTTTTTTAATAATGAAATCCAGTTTTGTTTTTAATATAACAACGTTATTAGTCTGTACCTAACATTAAAAGACTACACTTAACCAGGAATCAAACGTGTTGGTAACGAAAGAAGCACCTGAAGTAGACAATGAACATCCGCCGTTCGATTACAAAGATGGCACTGCAGAGAATACAGTTGAAGAAACAGAACATGTAGCGATTGACCGCACTCGAACTGCTATCCGACCACACAGACCTATAGACGTCATCACCGTGGATCCCCAGTTAGAAACTAGTCCTGATGCTCCCGAAACAGCTCTCACAAGTCCCACCAGGGTAAGAAGGAATATATATTTTGATTTGTATCCATTAAAGAGTATGTTTAAAAATAAAATTATTTGTTACAAGACATATTTGTTCATAAGATTTATTTTTTTAAGGACGAGCATGGGCAATCCATGTTACACTTCGCAGCAGCGCGAGCTCATACAAACAATGCGTTATTTCAATTACTACAGGAATCAGACATTAGTCTTGGATATCGAGATGAGTTATATCGCACTGCACGTGATGTCTCGATACAAGCAAATGTATTAGAGAATACTGCTGAGATCGATCGATGGGTTCTGCATTTAGCTGCTAGAGGTATCTGATTTCCACTTTACAAGAATGCTTTAAGATGTATTCATTTTTTTTTGTTGAAATGTAATATATCATCATCACATACGCTTACATTTAAATAATTTATCAAATAGTTCTATTCTTCAAATACAGTTTATAAATTTTATTACTTTCAACATAGACTCTAACAACAAAAATCGTTGCAGGAAAGTCAGACAAAATAATGGAATTGTTACTTCAAGGATACGATCATATATTAGACATAATAGACGATGAGGGGGTTCCAATATCCGACGTAGTGGTTCAACGGGGCGACAATGAAATGAGTAATCTTCTTGCATCGATTCCACCTTTCGAGGTAACTCTTAAACAAAAACCATTGAAAAACTCCAAATCACTGTGCAACTTTGTCTCCAAATCAATAAATTCATAGAAAGTTCACGAACATTAATGAAATAGGCTTCAAAGGCAGTATTTTATTAGAAGTGCCTTAAGGTTATTAATTTTAAATCCAATCCAATGAAATTTAAATACAAATTTCACGTTTAAATTATTAGGTGTGTAAAACATATCACGCTTAATTTTGTTTTATGAATACATGATTTGAATAGCCACTAATCGATACATGTCAATTTATCTGCGAAATTTTATTGTATCTCGTATTAATTAACCCAAAATTAAGAAAATTAACCACATTGCAAAATTGATATTATTAGTTACTCGATGTCATATATGATATTTCCAATGTCAATATTTTACATATTTTGGAAACAAAAGAAGTATTGTACAATATTCAGTAGCACGTTTAACATGTCTAATTGGATAATAATAATTCAATAAAAGACACTGTTAAAGGTTTTTAGCTACTCTTTTAGAATTACGTTTGGTTTTAAGGAATCGAGGGAAGCACTCCAGGGCGCAATACGTCACGGTGACCTCTCCAGTGTTCAAGAATTGCTGTCAGTAGAGGGCGGACGCACGCTCGCCCTCGCACAGAATGCACTCGGCCGCAACGCATTACATATTGCTGTGTTAGCGCAACAAGAGGACATCGTGGAACATTTAGTTAATACATACCCAGAAATGCTACGTCTCGGTGATAATGTCAGTAACTTTTATTTTAATTAACATAAATATCATCAAAATTAAGATATTTTCTTAGTTAGGTATCTACTAAATATTTTCTCAAGAATGCTACGGTTAGGTAAGTCATACTTAATAGTCAGATAATTATCTGCTAAGCAGTATTTATACTGGACATAAAAATATTTGATCGCAATATTATAACATTGTACCTACACATTTTAAAACCTACAAATTTTAATGAAATAATAATTCTTCATCCTGCATATTGATGCGTCTTAGGCAATTCCATACTTATAATAATACATTTAATTTAACAGATTATTTGTATTAAAAAGCTCGGGAGGCGTTGACTTCCTTTAAATAATTATTTCAAATTACAGCTGGAACGCACTGCATTACATTACGCGATGGGCGTTGAAAAGATGGAATCCTTAAGCCGAATACTCATACGAGCTGGTGCTAAAAGGGTACTCAAAGATCTTAAAGGTCGACAGCCGTCATACTACTTCATGAATAAATCCGATATATTACGCCTTAAAGAGGAGGAAGAAGCGTATTGACTTGGAAGTGATATGGGAAAATTGAGGAACGAACGATAAATGTCCATCCTAAACATGTTTTATAAATACTACAATTTCTTTCACATACTCATTTAAAATATAAGATGGAATCAAGTGCAATTTACAATTGAAAGTGTTTCTTATGTTAAGCAATTAATACTTTAAATTGGACTCAAAAGTTTTTCTGTATCATGAATGTTATTTTTTTTAGGATAGTATTTATCTACTTAGAATAGTATTTTCGTATATTTGAATGTATTTTAGTATCTGCTTGTAGGGACCCTTACTAACTAAGCAATTTATTAATTTAGTAAACAATCTTAATAATAAAACTAATATAGAATAAAACACTTGTTTATTTTAATATTACATGGTAAACAATAAAGTCTAATAACAACAAATAAAAAATAAACTTTTAAATAAGTATTGCATATTATTATAAAGTTATTCTAAAAACTCAAAGATTATCTAAAGTATTCCCACAAAATAACTCCGAAAACAAACTTCATAATTATTATTATAAACACTATATCTTCATTGCGTAAGGGGTTGCCATGGAATAGGATTTATGTACATTCGAGACACTGATCCTCGCATACCTGGGAAATAAATAACATTGGTAGTAATAAACAACAAATAAACAAACAAAAACACTAATATTAATGAATTTACACTTTAGTCATACTCATTCGTTAAAACATTTTACACATCTAATATTTTGTATGCATGAAAATTAAAAATTACTTTTAGAGAAAATCAAAAAAGAGTTAAATAAATCATTCGAAAAAAGTTTAAATAAAAAAAATGTAGAGTTATTTCATAAAAAAATTAAATCAATGCATTAACAATGAATGACAAGTGGGAAAAATCATTGGAAAGATGTGATGATGATAGATGATAAAAAAGCGTGGAGCTAATACTTTTTGACTTCCAGGCAGGATATATTATATACCTACTTCCAGGCAGGATATATATATAATTGTATTTAAGTAATACGACTTTGTATTTTTAAACGTTGAAAAAGAGTAAATAGTGATTTTCTTGTCTGTTCTTCTCGGTAGAACCTGCATTCCGAAACGATGGCAGCTTCACTTAATATAGTTTGCTAAATGACGATTCGAAAGTGCTTGTAAAAGTATTTTTTTATTTTGATTTTGATTGATGTTCGTAATGTCTCAACTACAAACGTAATATAAAAAAAAGAAGACGTTTTGCCACTCGAATCTGCAACTCTAGGCCCAAGCCGGCTAAATATGTATTCACCAGCCCTCTCTATTACTGCTAAATTATATAAAAATGTTAGGTAGTTGAATTTAATATTGTTTGATTTCGATAGTGACAAAAAAAAAATATTGAAAATATTAACCATCGATCCCAGCATGTACTCCTAAACTAAATGATAACATTAAAACGAATCTCAGCATGGAATTAGCTAATTAGCGGGATCAACATGGGACATGTAGTATCTCATGGATTTTCATAAAAGACACAAGAAATCGTGAAGCCTCGTGAAGCCTCGTGAAGCCTCGTGAACGAAGTTGTACCATAAATATTATAATATTTAAAACATATACTAACTAAGTTCTCCTTGATTAAGAGGCACAGGCAGTGGCTTGTTCTTGCTATTCCGCAGCCAATCTCTGTACGCTCGCTCACCCTGGACGCGCCGACGTTCGTCCTCGATCGCAAGACGCGCAGCACGACGCTCGGATCGAGTTTTCATTACTTATAAGTTAATAATGTTAACTCTTATGATTTCCTTTTTTAATAATACAGATAATATTAGTAATGTTATGGAAATTATCACGGCTGTAAATTCATAGGAAAAAAATATTTAGTTACATGGCTTAATCAAGCCTAAACTAGATTCTTGATCTTTATAAATAGTACCTATTAACATTCATTCAATAAATTATACGGCGTATAAACAATACCCCTTGTTTTTAATGCGATAAAAATAACATACACTTCATTTCCTCCTCTTTTTTTCTTATCCATTCTGCCAATTTTTCCTCTTTAGTTTGGTGTCGCTTCCTTCGTTCTTGTTCAAGCTGTTCGTTGTGACGATACTGCTTCATAATTTCTTCGGCTTTACGTCGCTCGTTCTGCATGCGCTTACGCTCTAACCATCGCCGAAATGACTCCTCACGCTGTTCTTGGGTAGTTGTCGGTACAACTTGGGTTTTTGTTTTTTCTAGGCGCGCCTTATCTCGCTTCTAATATTTACCTCAATTAGTTATATTTATACACATATCATATTAATCTATACATACAATACAATTGTACAAGATGACGGTGCAAAAAATTTTTCGAAGACATTGCCTCTGTCTCTTCGAGAATGTCTGATGAAATGTTTCTCGATATTTTTTAATATTTGGAAACTTAGATCCTACTTAGTGATTTTGATGCAATTATTTTAAAAATAAATGACATTACTACTACAAATTATTTTATTTTTATACTATTTTGTGTGAGATTAATGTAAAAAGTTATTGATCAATAAAAAGTATTGATGTACTACACTAAAGCTACAATGAAGAAAGCTTCGTGTACCTGTTGCTCTTTACGTTCTAACCACTGCTGAAAAGCTTCTTGTCTTTTCTTTTCATTACGCTCGCGCTCTTCTTTAGCGGTCGTTGTAGTTGAAAGCGACGCGACGGATAAACGAAATGTATCAGCACCATCATCACGATAAGTACGACCACATCTTGGCGTGTCCTCATCACGAACAGTTTCTTCCTGACTTATAAGTCTACATGATTTTCTTTTGATACTCGTCGCAGATGAACTGGATATGCGTCCAGTTAGAAAAGGAGTAGAGTTACTCCTATAAGAACTATGCGGATGTGGTGTGACGTCTTCAACACAAGAGGAGTCTGTATGTAATGATGTCACAGAATGAGTGGATTCAACTTTCTCTATATAAATAGCCGGATTTATATACCGGGTTTTACTTTTTCTCGAAGCTAAGGACTCATTATCGCTGTGATACTGGATATTCTCTCCGGCGCCATCAAATACATGATTTGAGCTATTTAGCCTAATTTCATATTTAGTTCGATTCCGAGCACTATCGCCAAAGTTTCCTTGGTCGATGTCGCTCGCCATAACGTCAAAAACAAAATACCATACTTACTAAATCCGGCGAAAATAAAAGATTCGAAATAAAAAGTGCAAACGTAAAATAAGGCCTTGGTAAAATTGGCATATGTCAAAATGTTATTTTCATTCTAAAAATGAACGTCAACAATATTATCACCAGCAATATTATCACTTTTTACAAAGTTGGTTTTTTTGTTTTTATTTTGATCTTATTAGAAATCCTAAATTTTGTGTAATCTGTTTGATGGGATATAATGTGATCTGGGTCATCGATCTTTCTAATTCGAGTTGTGCCTAAAGTGGTAAAGATTCGTACTGTGCATAAAAAGCCCATATGAACACTGAGTTCTAATATCCAGTAATGCATGTTAGTTATTTTATTTTATTAAAAGCCAAACACAAAGTGAAACTCAAAGGCCAATACAAACTGTAAAATCAGTGAAGGCTTGGCAAACGCGTTGATTTACTACAAAAAGTAATGCCCTTAGTTATGACATCTATTTTTATTATAATTATGTAAAATTATAAAAAAACAATGACTTATTCATAAATTTTAAATAAAGAAATATTCGAAGAGCTTATATTAAATAAAGTAAAAAGTTCCACAGGTGGGCTAAGGCACTTCTTTTAAAGTGAAGGTTTGGAACTTATTACATCATGCTACTGCCATGTAGGTTGCTAGCGAGATGTGTGGTAGATTTTCATCTGACACTGCACGTGTCAGATGAAAATTTTGCTCGAGATATTTTCCTTAACTACAGAGCGGTTGATGAAATATAAACCATAGACTAAGCACATGAAAATTCAGTTTTTCGTGTCCTGGTTTGATCCCTAAATTCTGCTTAAAATTTACATGTTTAACCATATTAGGTATTTTTAAAGTTTGTTAAAAAGAAACAAAAAAAGGTGCATAAGTAAACTTCAGGTCACTTTTGAATTCATATGGTCAAAGGTATAACAAATTTAGCTAAAAAAAACACCACATATTCGTAGAAACGTATTTTATTGAATTGATTATAATTTTACTTAACAATCTGTTTTAGCCAATCATCGAAAATTCTCAAAACGGTTGATGATGGTAGGTGGTAGGTTATGAAATTACAAATTTATGAAGAGGCAATCCTAAACGAAACAGTGGTACAATAAATTAAAATTAGCTTATCAGTTTAAATGGATTATTTTAATAGTGTAAATACAACATTATGCACTTAAACTAATGTCTCATAAAGAATAAAATTTGGGATCACTCGATGGTTGAACAAGAAATCATATTGAAGTTTTATAGCAAGATACTATTAAAAAAAATCATGGAATATTTTTAAGCTCTCTACATTCTTCTGATTTTACACATTACAGAATAATATATGCTTAAGCTTTAAACTTTGTATAGAACAGTTGCTAATTCGTTTTTATTCAAACATCATTTAATAATTTAAAATTATTAAAGAGTCAGATCATATCATTGTTTTTTTAACATTCTGCATTCATTCATTATTAGCAATCAATTCATAATAATTTTGTTGCTTTGCAATTTCAGTTATGTATGCGGCGACCAAATGTGCAAAAAACAAAATTATTGCATCAACTCTTGCTAGAACATTAAAAGTAAATTCATCCATATAAAATTTTAATTATAAACAATTATGACACCAATTTGTATATGACATTTTATATAAGAAATATTAAAATGTGTTAGTTCAGTCTCACCATATAATACAAACAATTCTTGCTACAAAACCACAATATGACAAATATCTATTTTTTACTCACTAGTGATTTAAAAAAAAAATTGTGTTGTGATTGCTAACATTAGAGAAAGTTAGCTAAGTATTGTGTCTATTTTAAACAGTTATTACGTGCTATAGTATAGCACATTAGTTTGCACCTAATCACCTATGTGTTTAAATACTGTCAATTAAATATATACAGTGATATACCTAGTGAATAAAAAACGAGATAAATTTTCGGTAGTTACCCTTAAAATTCACAAGGTATCCTTGCACCTAAGATTACTAGTTGAGATTAAAGTTAAGACCTAATATAATGAGTCTGCATTAGACGAGCGTGGCTTTTTAATTTTTTCTAGATTCTTAATGACAATGTCATGTAAAGAACAATAGCGGTTGCGAATCTCACACATAACAAGCCAAAGAGACAAATACTCCTTCTCGTCTAGTTCCTGAAACAGAGACAAAAATATATAATTAAATTATAGCATTTTTTAAATAGGTAGTCAAATGCGCCACCTAAGGCAAGTGGAACTAACCCCCTTCTACACATGCTCTGTAAGTAATATTAGCCCCTACGCTGTCAACATGCCATAAACATTACGTACTAAGATGTTACATCCCTTATGCTGGTAATTACACAGGCTAATTACCCTTGAATCGAGAATATAATAGTACTCAGTATTGCTATTTGGTGTTAGAATATATGATAAGTCTACAGGATCTACTAAGATGGGACTTTCATAATGCCATAATAGCAACAGCCTATGATACACACCTGAACACTAAACTTACAGCATCTTGTGGTATAAATTTTAAGTATATTGTTTTAGTATTTTGTACAATTAGGCAACCAAACATAAATATCTTCTCTTTATTTATACAAATTAAACTTACTCTAACAGCTCTTCTGTAGTCATCAATATGTGGATATTTTGCAACCTTGGATACTATCTTTGCTCGTGAAATAAAGTACCGTGAAATTTGGTCAAAGAAAGCTGCAGCTTCCGATTCCACAGATTGTATCTCAGCAAGAGTATCTTCTTGTATTGACACACCAAAGTTATTTCCATCCTCTATTTTTGGAATCATAAATGAAATCCACATTTTAAGCTGAAATGCAAAGAATGTATATTAAAATAAAATTTATAATATGAACAATATTCAAGTAATAAATAATTTAATCTTAACTAATGTCACAAAAGAACTATAATATATAATCAAACTAATACTTACTAAGTTTGAGTCTTCAACAAGTTCTCTAATATGAGGTTTGACAAGATGTATTAGATCACTAAGAGGCTTATTACATGGTACTGTTCCATTAGGCAGTGCATACACTCTAGTGCCTTCAATAGTTGAATTACTTGATACCTCAGATGAGTCTATACGCTGCCTTTTAGCATTTGGCTCATTCACAGACTGAGCTGGAGGAGGCACTGGAATGTTTAAGTCCTGCAATAAAGTATTAAAGTTGTATGTTTAACAAAACAATACTAAAATTCAAATATTATTCCATTATTTAAAAAAAAAAAGTACTTTTTGTTTACATATAAAGTAGATATTCTATAAATTAAATATTGTTTACCTGATGAACATCTGAAAGATCTCGATTTTGAAAATTTGACGTTTCTAGAAGTTCATTCAACTTTACTATCTTTTCTGGAAATCCTTTTATAATTAGGTGCTCTGCCTTTTGTTTGAGTGAATCTTTATAGTCTTGAACCTGAAATGAAATATTATTTATTTAATATTTATTTAATATATAACAAGTCTAAATAGCGGACGTATGGGTATTATAAAATTATAAATGAATGCCATGAATAATATCACAGACCCCCATGGCCGCACTAACATCGAGGAGGTTATGTTGACTTTACTTCCCAAAAACTACTCTAAAGTAAGACACCAATTTACGGACACACACCTAAATGACTGTCTTTTAAATAATCTTTAGACATTGTTGCAAATAAGCATGTTGCATAAAAAGCACAATGGATGATACAAACATATTGCTCAAACTTTATAAATGGATGACCACTGAATTATATAGTTTTATCATTACCTTCTTCGCAACGTCTGTCATTGTTTATTAATACTATTATTCGTTTTACAAGTATAAATATTCTGTAATAGAAATTACACAGTTGAAACCGCACAACTTTTGACTCTTTAGTTTGACTCGTGTGCTTGAATGAATGAATAGCTGGAATAATTGGGTGCGTTCACTTGTCCAATCTCAATAATTATTGTAATATTTGTGCATAATACATTTATTATTAATGTAAAATAAATATTCCTACCACATTTGTGTTTTCATAACAATTTATCTCCATTATTTAATCGCTTATTATTAATGAATTGACAACAAAATGTTACACATACTTTTTAATTTTTTTTCCGAATGAATGGCTTTCGAGAGTTTATATTTTAACTTATTTTTTTTTATAAAACGTGCATTAAGATAACAATGATATATATATAATTTATATTTATTTGTAAAAATTATTATTTAATTTTTTTTAGCATAGCACTTTGAGCTATATTAAATTTTAAATAAAATAGTTGATGTCTTAAAGGACAGTTATACACTATCAATATATATATATGTATATACAAATATATACATATTATATATATATATATATATATATATATATTTTTCAATTAGTACATTAATTCTACTAACTTAAAGATAAGAATCAGACAGAAAAATTACACTCAGTTTTGTTCAGACAAATGACAATATAATACGGCTTTTTTACCGTAAAATAAGCTGAATATCAGACTTCACATGCTAAAAATTAAAATGAAATTGTATTTAATTATATTTCAGACTATATAGTGGTAAATCTGTAAACCTTTACACTATCTACTGCGTTTTAATCAATCAATTTGAAAATAAGTATCTTGGTAGTTGTTAGCATATATTGTGCTCAACTAGCATGAAGGGTAAATTTTAATAGCTAACAAAAGAAGGGGAAAGTGTTCCGCTATCCCCAAGTCCCTTACTTTCCTTAGTGCTAGTCACAAAACAATATCCCCTTTCTAAGAAATACTTTCACGTCACCTAATATTTGGTTTTCATCATTTCATTTTATAAGGCAACCAGCAACTGGAGTGCACTGACTTCGCATTAAGATTTCATAAAAATGTGTCTAGGGGAAGACTGACAAGCCTACGTAGATTGGTTCCTCCTAATTGTCCTTACAGTCAGATTGACAGACGTAATATTTATTAAAAGTTAAAAACTATTTAAGTTAATTCTTATCAGTCATAACATTAAAACGTACTGATTGTAGTATTGGACTTTTTGACAAATTTATTAAACGTTTTGACATAAATGACGTATTGAGTAGTGTTGCACCCATGTCAAAATTAAAAACATATCCTGCTCTAACGTGACTACTTTCTATTTACCATTATTCCGCTTTTATAGGTTATAATAATTTTGAAAAAAACATTGTCTCTTAATGCGAGCGATATTGTGGTGATCGCAGATCAAACTTCTACCATACACGACACTTTATTTCAACCAACTCCTGCTCTTAAAGTGATCCAAACGTGGATACAAATCATAACAGAAAATAGATTAATTAAGAACCTTTAATAAAGTTTGATTCATTGTTTCAAGAATGACTTCTTTCAAATTTAATTTCACCGGTGTTTCAGATGGGTCCCAAGACAAAGGTATTAACGATATCTTGTATGAGGTTAAATTATTCCACCGAAACAAAATAAAAAATAAATTAACATTCTCTTTCAAGATGATGAAGAAATTGAATGGTTTGGTAGTGAAGAAATTGTTCCAAATAATCAATTAAAGGATCTTAAAGATTTAGTCACTCAGGCTAAAATGTTCATATGCGGAGATGTGGAAATAGGACATGTCCTGATTAGCAATATGTTGACGTTTATGAAAGAAAATGGTGTGAAGAATGCCCTTGATCTAGCTGAAAAAGAACATAGTGACCTTATCACTGGCAAATATGAAGGTGACAAATTAATTATTTTAGATTATGTGACTAGTTTGTTAAATTCTACATCTTACAAATAAATTGCAGGAGGCCTAAAGATTTGGGAGTGTACTTATGATTTAGTTGATTATTTAGAAGAAAATAAAGAAACCATTGAATTTAAAAATAAAAAAGTGTTGGACTTAGGTTGTGGTGCTGGTATATTGGGAATATATGCCTTAGTAAAAGGAGCTCTCGTGACTTTTCAAGATTATGTAAGTAAATGTATATGTATAATGCAAAATATATATATTTTACAGTAAAATTAAAAACCTGGAAAAAAAAAAAGAAAAATATATTTGAAAAACCAACCCCTTATTTACAGAATAAAGAAATAATTGAATATTCTACTATACCAAATGTTTTATTAAACATGGAAGAAGAGCAAATAGATCAAGAAACTAAAAGCAGTAAATTTTACTCTGGCGACTGGGTGTCGTTTGACCAACTTCTTGAAGAATCAGAAAAATTTGATATAATACTTACATCAGAGACATTGTATAATGTTAAAAATTATGATAAGCTTATTGCTTTATTCCAACACAGGTTAAAAGATGAAGGAATAATTTTTATAGCTGCTAAAACATATTACTTTGGAGTTGGAGGTGGCATGCGACAATTCGAAACAGCCATTAAAGATACTTGCTTTAAGAGCGAAATTGTATGGAAAACAAGTAATGGAATACAAAGAGAAATTTTAAAAATAAAAAAGTCATAAATTGTTTCTTGAAATTATTGTTTATAAACCATTACCAATAATCATTATAAAATATACATAATTTACTAATATGAAATGGAAGACCCGAGACATAAATAAGTGTTATTTTTGTTCATTTATAAATATTTATGTAGTACAGATTAAGGAGATAGTCTTTCGAATACCCATCCATCTTCACCTTGATGTAGAAGCTTTTCATCGGGAACCTCCCCTACTTTAGGCTTTCTAAACTTAATCCTATCATGGAGTCTATCTCTTTGACCTTGCCAAAATTCTACTGCTCTTGGTCGTATTAGATATCCACCCCTAAAAGTAAAAGAAATTTTAAATAAGTTTACAGTATAAAATCAATATAAGTTTGGCAATTTATCTAATGTAATTCTAATAGATACAAAAATTATCTTAAAGGTATAAATTTACTAATACATAAATGCCATACCAAAATGCAGGTTTAGGAATCTGCTTTTCAGGTATCATATATTCTGCTTCTAAAACCTTTTCCCTCTCACAAAGCACATTTCGTGATTCAATAGGAGTGCTCTGATAGCTAGTACAAGCTGCAATCTGACTTGGAACTGGTCGGGAATGGAAATATTTGATTGATTCTTCTTCAGAAAGTTTTTCAATATGTCCTTCAATCCTTACTGATCTGTTAAGTATTTCCCAGTAAAATGTTGCTGCAACATTGGGGTTTTCTTCCTAACAATGAACAAATAAAATAATCTTGAATTCATGAAATTACTACTACATACATTTTGAAATAGTAATAGACATACCAATTCTTTGGCTTTTCTACTTCCATAATTAGTGAAAAATTTGAAACCATCTTTTCCATACCCTTTGCATAATACAAACCTGGCTGAAGGTTGACCATCTCTAAAATTAGAAATCCATATTAATATAAAATTATTAAAAGTTAAAAATATGTGTATCTTCAAATTTACATATGAATGTAAAAATAATTATATACCAAAACTAAAATAAGGTGTTAAAAACAAAATTTAGACAAATTACTTTGTGGCAGTTGCAAGACACATAGCATTAGGTTCCAAGATCTCTTTTCTCGAACAAGCCTCTTCAAACCATGCCTTAAATTGACCAAACGGTTCTTTTGACACTAGATGTTTTTCTAAAAATGTTTCTTCTCTATCCTTATATCTAATCCTCATGCCTAAAAAACAATGAGTACTCAATATATAAATTAAAATACTGATGACAAAAATTATAATATCAGTAGATTTATTTGTTTAGTAATATATTCTATTATTCGTGATGAAAGTTCAATATTATTACGCAAATTTTTTTTTTGTTTTTGCAACGATTAAGTTTGCTTAAATTCACTAAAAAAATTATTATAAATTCTTAAAAATATGATTGAAACGAACCACCAATGTCGATACTCATTTTGCGTACAGTAAGTAGTTTTCTATTGCAGCAAAATTGTATGTACTTAGTTCCCATACGTCTTCCGCTTTGCTAATGATTTTATAACTTTTATATACTTAAGGTATCAATGCACAATGCTCAAAGTAAGTCTAAGATTTTCTAGCAATATCTTTTAATCACTTAATCTTGAATAGTTTCAGTTATTTCAATTAAAAATAAATCAAAACAGTTATTTTCTAATTTTAACGTAAAGTATTATCAAATAGTATAATGATTGCTACATATTTTGCACCTTATCAGTTAACATTAATAAAACTAATTCTTATTTCTTATCAAACTTCTTTGTAGTTGATGACAGAGTATACAATACAATCACCATTATTTGATGAAGTAATTTATAACACATTTACATTATAGACTCTAGTGTTGCATGGCAACAGGCACCGACTATCGAATTGTCGATATTTATTACTTATATCATAACTTATAAGTGACAATAAAGTCTGCTACTTTTACTACTGCTACTTTTACTTTTTGCGATGATAACTTTCGTTTATTTTGTAGACTAACAAATATACAATAGTAAGACATTCGATTTAAAAAAAAAACTATTTTAACATAAGTAAGGTAAGATACCTAGGCAAACTACCTAATTACTAATTAGAACTCACTATTGTGTTGCTTTTTTGTATTGATATTTAATACATATTTATTTGTTGTTATCAGTGTCGGTATGTGATTAAAGCATGATTTTATAGGATTTTATTGACAGCTCATAAATTCATGAAATAAAGTAAGGATGTCATTTGAAGAATTCTTAAATATCCGATAGAGTAAGATTTCAAAAGGTGCTAATTTCAAATTAGTCTATTTATTAAACTGTAGTATTAATACAATCTCATAGACGTATAATAATAACAATAAGTAATGCAGTTCTGCCAATAGAGCCAGTATGACAAATAAAGTAACCCTATGTTCATATACATAATTCGGTAAACATCGACAAGGTAATCGGTTAATTCGTTACCTTATGAGCACTTTTAAAAAACTGCAAATTAAGATTAATTTTTCGTCATGAATTATTAAACGGTTTTAAAAAAAATGTAACCTTCATATATAAATATAATTTATATTCTAGTCGAAGTCTGATTATAAAAAATGGAATGAATAATCGAAAAATTACGTTGCGAAATCACTAATACTTTAGCCAAAAAGATAAAATAATCTAGTGAAAAGTAAACTGAGAAAAATAAAAATAAATATTCATGGGACAACTTTGTACTTTATAACTTAATTATTTATTAAGACAAATTTATATCAATATAGATAGGATACATACATATTTATACATAATTTATGCATTAAGAAATCAACAATAAAGTAATCTTTGTTCAATTTTACTAGGGACTTGAGCATTAACATATTATGAACGCTCCTATAGCAACCATATATTATTATGTTTAATAAACATTATGTTTATGTTTATATGGTAATAGAAATAAACAATGTTTATTTCTATTTTGTAAGTACCCCACTATCACTTGCGAATCATCGTACCAAATGCCAAATATCATTGTCACCGTGTCTTAACGTCGCGTGATATGTCAAAACTTTAAACTTCAAAGCATTTCGGTTTTTGTGTACCTAGTACCTACTACTTATATTGTATTGTGTGAAACAATATTAAATTGAAATTTTGGCTTTAATATCTAGAAAACTATTTTGCAAGCACAATGGAGACTGAATCTGAAGTAATAAAAGAAAAAATTCACACTGAACCGGTGTTAAATGATCCTCGGTACATAACCTTATTAAGTTTGATCGTGCTTTTATTCACTTTCCGTAAGTTTTTTCATTATTTACTATCTTCATTAATTCTACTATATATAATTCATAATATTCATAAAAATGCTTCTATGTTTATATGTTTCAGTATTTTGGTGGTGTTTTTCGCGACGTAGACATTTGCGCCGTTCTGTTCTACTTACTGGGCTATCCGATGCCGGCAAGACGCTTTTGTTCGTCAGGTTGATATACTCACAGTATAGACAAACTTTCACATCCATGAAAGAAAATATTGAGGACTACATAACATCTAATGTAAGTTTGATAATTATATTATTACATACATAACGTAACAGTCATTTAATTAAATGTCTTAATAATTTAATGTTTATTTTTTGTAGAAAACATTAAGAATTATAGATTTGCCTGGTCAAGAACGGCTAAGGAATAAGTTCTTTGATCAGTACAAGAATAGTGCCAAGGCTATTGTGTATGTTGTGGACTCAGTCACTATTCAAAAGGAAATAAGAGATGTTGCAGAGTAAGTTTCTACACATTACTAGCTGTTTCTCAAGTCTTCTTATTCTTCCTTGTAAAAATTAATTTTAATGTATATCAAATAATTTCAAGTTTTAGGTTAATTATGTTGACTTTCAATATATTTAATTGTATCTGTAGATTTGTTATGATAATGTAACACATAAACCTACAGGTTACTTTTGTATGAATAATTTTAAATGTGATTTAAATATTTAGTGGAAATTTTATCGCAATTTAAGTATATATATATAATGAAATACTAATAAGGTGTCATTTAAACAAAATATAAATAATTGTTAAATTTTTAAAGCAATTATAATATTCCATGTTATAGTATGAAGTTTATTATGATATGTTAACTTTGTTACATTATAGACTTTTATGAACAATTTGCTTCATATTATGTAAGAACTACAAATAATTTGTAAATATATATTAATGCAATTTTAATTTTTGAATTTTTAATTATTCGTAATCAAATACATACTTAATCCTTAATTATAATGCATTTTTTCAGATATTTATATACAATATTATTGGATCCTGTCATACAGAGTAACTGCCCTCCATTGCTAATTCTGTGCAACAAACAAGACCAACCAATGGCAAAGGGCAGTCAAGTCATCAAGGGATTGCTTGAAAAAGAAATGTAAGGAAATTATGATTAAATTATATAAATAAAGATAAATGCTCTATGAGTCTTGTAATGAATGAAAAAGTGATATGATGGTGAATATACCATTTAGCAAAAAACAACAAGTTTTAAAATGCCTGTATAATTTTAATTGTTCAAAACAAGTGCTAGGTAATTAAGGATCTGCTAGGAGTGGATATAGCCTATGTAAACCCCCCATATCCCATATGAAGATACAAATTTGTCATTGCTAGGAGAATTATACTCTGTTGAGTTTTAAAAATATTATTACTTTGTCTTCATAAAGAATTTAATGTCCAAATAATGCTGTTCTTGACTCTAGAATTACTAGTGAGCAGTAACTACTCAAATGAGCACTAATATCTACTATATCTACAAGTATTATGTACAATTCCCTTAATAAATTAGTTTCCATAATGATAGTGTAAATTAAATTTTTCTAGTAACCTTGTGCGGATCACCAAGTCCAGTCAGCTGCAATCTGTCGATCCATCACAATCAAGCAACTCTACTTATCTCGGGAAGTTAGGAAAAGATTTTGAATTTTCGCATCTGAGCTGCAAAGTGGAGATCATAGAATGTTCGGCCAACATTGGGGATGATGACAATCCAACTGACATAAAAGCTTTGCAAGATTGGATTTCTAAACTTTAGAAATTTTTTTGAACAAAATTTTTTGTATTCATTCTCTCCTATGTTCTCATTTTCCTTTAATGCTTAAAGACTTAACATGTATTTGACATGAGATGATAATTTTAAGACTAAATTGTTAAAATTCTGCATTTACATATATTTATGCATGAAGTATTTTTTTAATAAAAAAATGAAAGCATGTTTTTTTATTTTTTCATATATTTTATATCACACACATTATGTAGTAAATAGTTGCTATATGTATGATCACGGATGGTATAAGGATTGAAAGTGGTACAAAATTTTTCTATACATTTTAGTTTTCGTGTCGGTAATTAATTAGTAGCAGTACTAAATGTCATAAAAAAGTACTTTAAATTTAATTTCGCCAAATTTGGTAAGCGGGAATGAAATAAAATCAAAATGCTTTATCTATTGGGTTAGGTGAGTATTCTAAAAGAATAAATATTTCAACATTTGATTTGTTAGTATCTATATCAAGTACCTAATACAAACAACTGACCAGACATAAATCTACTTGCAGGCTTATACAAAAGTATAGCAAGTTTGAGCGTACAACTCTCATTTCATAAAAATGCTTATTAACAATAAAATATAAACTTAGCCTGTCTAACTTTTAATTTAGAGCGACCGCACATACTGTTTTTAAAACGTACGGAATACCGCCCGATGTATTAAAATAAGCCTTTTACTATTAATGGAATTTATAATTAAAAATCTGTCGTATAATTTCTTTCTTATAGGTCTTAATGAACGAACTTTAACTACATGAGATGAAGTTATTTAACTTGATTCGGTATTTCTTCTATTGTTTTTGGCTATTAAAAAAAATCTTTATTGAGCAACTGTATCGTTGAATTTAATCAAGTTGGAATGTTTGCAATGACCGCCTCATTTTTTAATACCACAACAGTGTAGCATTATTACTATGTACTACATTACACAATTATATTTAAATATGCCATGTTTAGGTTTCTGATCTAATCTAAGGCCTTGTTTCGACCCGTATCTAATTCTCAAGGTATTCTATTGATTCACATTAATGTTCTTTGAAAATGTCTTCCGCTTAGAAGAGTGACTCAACCATGACGATAAACTATAAAAAAAGCGTTATTTGGCGTTTTCTTTTCGGTTTGATGACGTCTACGAATCTTCTAAATGTGAATACTGCGTTGTAGTTCCGTACTGATTAAACTCGTTGCGTTGTTTGTTGCGCACTGCACTAGGATAAACAAATGAAAATTCGAGATAGGTATACCTAGGTGTTTAACTTCGATATCACTATCACTCATTGTTATTTTTTTTCATTGATTTCGCTAGCTGTTTTTGATGACCTCTGACCCCGATGCATGTCGCAATACTCTCTATGTAATAACTCTGTAAGTAAATAACAAAATGATACCTTTTATGTAATTTTTATCATAATAAAAACCGATTTATTTACATGTTTACTCAAAGATAATACTTAATTCATTGCATCAAGGCTTTTTTCCCAAAACTACAGTGTAGCGGTAAAACAAAATTTAATACACGCGTACTAAAAGCCTTTGAAAATGACCGCCGCAACGTCACTAGCAATTTGAATTAGATTTTTATATTATTCTAATACATCCGAGTTACCAATCGGCGTGGTTTCAAACGAATCAAAACATGTGCCGGCACGCGTCGTTGGTAGCGATGCAACACTACGCCAATATAATGCGTAATTATCCGTTTTAAGACTGATTTCACGTTGAAATAATAGTATACTAGGAGTGCCTAGGGAAGGAAAATAGACCGGATGTAAGTACGTGGTTTGACATGGTCTAATTACCCTCCTTAGGGTTGAATTGTATTTTTCGTCATACTTGTGTGAAAAATTTAAGTTACTCCATACGGGAGTTGGCGGAAAAGAGAACATTTCGTACAAGTATGGCGAAAAAGTTATTGTGTACAGTAGATACTTAAAGACGCAGCTTGTGGTGGCGCGCCTTGCTTTGCTACCGCGCGCGCGGCTTCGGCCCTAACACGGGCGCAAGGTCCTTGAGAGCACCGGTGCCGCGATCGATGCATTTTTGGAGGTGTCGCATTAGAAGGCGCTCAGCGCCACCGGCGGCACGCCGCAGTGGGCCGGAACCGTGATCTGAGGGACTTATGGTCCAAGTTTGTTTTATTCGTTTTTTCTTTATGCTAATCAATAACGAACATTAACCCAAATAATAGTTGTCCTATACATTTTTTACCTAAACATTATAGTTTGGACAGAAAAAACTAATCTTTCTTTTTTTGTATGAAACCGACGATAAATTGTGGCGAAGTCTTGTTAGATCCCACCTTCTAACCTTTCATATATTAATCTAAGTCTATTATCGTAATGCATAATAATCGTATGCATATATCTGCAATTGTTTGAGATTAAGGGGAAAAGACAGTTTTCGATAAATCGTGTCGTTTGTATGAAATAAATGTCATTTTCAGGCAAAAACTTGATCCCGATTGATATGAAACTAGGTCGGACATTGGATATATATATTATGCCAATAAATTGCATATTTATTTGAAATAAAAGTTTACATGCTGACGGACAGAAAGTTGCCTGTCCAGACCTTTTTAATCAAACGTTGAGAAAATTTACCGATTTTGGCAACGGCTGCCATATATTATAGTGCACACTGTACAAGCGAGCCCGCAATCACAGATGTAATATCTATTCTTTCACTCTCATATTCTCATTCAAGGGAACGACAAGTTTGACATTAATATACAATTAAACCGGTTATGTGCATACATATTGTCTTAAAAAATCAATAAGATAATAACTACCTAATATAATAATTATAAGACAAAAAATATAAATTAATATTACAGTTAAATTAGGTGAACAATAATTTCAAAAGACTATTTTTAATGGAACGAATTTCAATCTTTTCGCAATACAAATTAAACACGATACCCTTACTTCTCCGGCGTTCTTTTTCTTACTATGCTACATAAAACTGTTATCATTATTATGTGTCATAATTCTTCCGAATTATATAAGAATAAAGACGCTCGATGATGTACGTTCATTTATTTTCCGTTAACGTTTCAAATATATGGCATATTCTGCTAAACGTATAGAAGTATTATAATAGTTCGAGAATAATAAACTAAATAATAATGACAACTTTGTTGCTGATTGTTTTCTGAGTAGTACTTAGTTGTAACGACTTCGGAAAAATAAGTTAATTTGCTTACTTTTATAACTGAATTGTTCTTGGTGATAGATAGGACTGGTCCAAGTCCGTCTGTGAGCCCTAACAGCAGTACTAAGTTTTGTCGTGTTTCGGTTTGAAGAGTATTTCGGTGTAAGTACCGCATGCACAAGGGATACAACATCTTTGTTCTCAAGGTTGATGGTTCATTTACTTTGTAAGTAACAGCTTGTTAATGCCCCACTGCTGGGCTAACGCCTCTTCTCCCTCTGATAAGAAGGTTTTAGAGCTAATTCCACCATGCTGCTCCAATGTGGGTTACAGATGTGGCAGAATTTATTTGAAATTAAACACATGCAGGTTTCCTTACAATGTTTTTATTCATCGCCGAGTACGAGATGAATTATAAACACAAATGAAGTTCATGAATTCCGTGGTGCTTGCTTGAGTTTGAACCTGCAATCATTAGTTAAGTTGCACGTGTTCTGACCACTGGGCCACCTTTGCTCTTTACAAAGTTAGGGATGGATTAATATTTCTTACAGTACTGTCTATGGGTGTTGGTGACTATTGTGATCTATGTGGTGTGTAGTCGAGGTGACAAAGTGGCCTATTTGCCAGTCCGTCAACCTAATTGACATCCAAAAAAAACATTTTTAGAGTAGCTACATCTAACCCATATAAATTTTTGGCAAAAGTTGCCATACGTGATTCACCATTTAACCTAGTCTAGTTTATAATCTATTTTATTTATTTGATTTAATTTTCATTTAAGCGATTTAAATTGCATATTAGCGGTTTTGTGATACTTTCACGTGACATCTGATTCTCAGATGCTTTTGGAAATTTTGTAACACATCACTATATAAGTAGTTGTGTTAGCGTCATTTTGAGAACTGACGCACCGAGAGGCGAAGGCGGTCTTTACTAATCTGAAATACTAGTAGTTTCACTCTGCTTATACCTATTGTCTACTAATTCTATTATATTTCCTATTCCAATGGAAGTATGAAAAAGATAAACAAACCTTAGATTTACGTATTTCATGCGATTTGCTAATAGCTCTGCTATACTGCTACTAAGAGTTTATGATTAGTATACCTTTGTTTATAATACACGTAACTACTTATTTCCACTTTAATTTTACTTCCAAAATTCCGCTAACAGTTTCCTCGACGTTTAAAACTCTATTTTTTCGCAAATCCATAGTGAATATCATAGATTATCAAGCTCTCAACCAATGATATCGCGTCAATTTGTTTATTTGGCTTTTTTCTTTTATGGTACGAATAGAGTATATGTATGTATGTTAAATTTTTTGTTTCTGAATATTAGGCTAATTTAGCGTCTTATATCGCAACATAGAATAGAAAACAGTTATTAAGTCAATATTTAAATAATAAGAGTAAGTCAATTTGAATAAGTGATAAAGTGAATAAGTTATCCTACTAATAGTACTTCCTATAAATGGTAAATATCCCGTATTGTAGTACTTAGGAATAATATGAATGAATGTAATTATATATATGCGGTGACGCAACACTTGAGAAATAATAATAATTATTAATACGCCCAATCATAAATCCAGGTGTTAAAAATCTTTGATACAATTCAACTCTCAACCCTCTTCTAAAAACATTTTCTCATAACTATAAAGAAAGATGCGCCGTAATGATTGGTATATGACTAAACAAAAATAAGATAAAAAAGCAAATATTAATTAATCTAATTGTCATGTTAGAATATTCATACATTTTATTGACAGAAATCGATACGTCTTTTGTTCGTCATTGCAAAAAGGGTTATAGGTTGAAAACTAACAATGACCTATTGTTACGTACGGTGTGCAAGGTACAAATATGCATATTCATGACTTCGTAATTATGACGCGAACAACGTCATTTATACAAGGGATCTAGTATCCGATAGTGTTTGAATTACATATAACTAGGGTTGCCAGGTCACCAATCCTAATAGCCGGACAGATCAACCGGCTGGTTTGGCCACATACATTTGGGTAAAAAGGCCGGACACCTTACATTATTGAAGATTTTATGTCTCAGTATTAGTAGATGCAATAATTTTTTTTTATGTAAAATCAAGCTTTTCTGATTATTGCTAATCTGATATTTACCATGAATCTTGTTAAATTCTAATGATATATAAATAAAATAGAGAGTGTCGTTGGCGAAATAAATAAATAAAATGTATAAAGTCTAACAAAAGCCAGACAAGTCGTACACGGTCTATTTTGGCCGGACACGCAAGCCTAACTACATCCGACTTTATCAGGACGCCTGGCAACCCTACATATAACGAGCGTTCCTAAATATTTTTTTTACAGGGGTACGTGCCACATGTATATAAACTTTCATAAACGGCTATAGATTTTATATATATAATGTAAACAATTCTACCACCCGTAACCATTTTCTTAAATACAGTATGGCGGCCATAACTAGACAGCTTAACGATGAAACTAAAACCATCTATATAAATTACTGATTATTAATAATGTGTTTTATTTTTTTAAGTAGATCGTTGATCGGACTATAAAAGTGCTCTTCTTATTGTGTGTTGTTTTGTACACATTATTGTTTATATTCTTATACTTAACTATACTATATACTTATTTTCTTCAAATTAAATGTTTTTTTTTAAACGAAGTTGGCTGTGAACGTAAATAGTCATTTAAGAGTAAAGTAACAGCCTGTAAATGTCACAGTGCTAGGTTTACTACCTTCCTTTTAAAGATGGTTCGGAACTCGTTCCTAATGCAAGCATATTGTAGACTTTCATGCAGTTTCTTTACGATGTTTTCCTTCGTCCCCGAGGACGAGGTAAAAAATAAACACAAATCAAGCACATAACGAATCAGTGATGCTGACCTGGATTTGAAACCGTTCTAATCACTGGGTAATATCGGCGTCTACTTGATGGTCTCTTAAGGACGAGTATATAAAGGAATATTAGGTATATTCCGAACTGTGCAAATAATGAGGCAATCAAGTTCTTCATATCGATGCTTTGTAATTTACAATTATGATGAACTCCGAATCTCATCTTATTACATTAAATTATGATTGCATTCATGTCTTCGAGAATAAATTAACTTTGAGTGAACGTTACTGTGTGTCGAGTAACATGAGTGAGCGAAATGATATACGTATTTCTTATTACGGTATATAAAGGGGAATTATTCAATCGTAGTACAGTTACGATTGATTGATTTACATTTATTTAATTTTTTTTTAAAGTACAGATATTTCAGTTAAATTATGATTTCACTTTATTACTGAATGATGATGAAATTAAATCAACTGAGTAATCAAGAGAATGAATAATATTATATAAATAATAGCGTTTTCCTAGTCAGCCTATACAGCCGAAGATCCCACGTTCTGCGTTTCGAAACCGCTGATTGGTCTTGTAAAAGATATTGAGGTTATATTCTAAGAAATTCTTAAAAACAGCTCGACATTAGCCCAGAGCAGCGGCTGCAGGCGCAGTTAAGAAGTCAGTGTTACAGTCATTTGTCTCGGAAGTTTGTAAAAGCTTTAAACCTGCGCCTTATCATACTACTACGGACATGTCGGATTGTCTGCCCTTTACCAACGGATACACTTGTACATTAATATATTCGCTACGCAACCGTTTAGCTACTGAGGTCAACATTTAAGAATGATGATTGGTCTTTATTATTCAATTTATTTTTTGATTTCAATACACGTTTTTGACTCTTTAAGATAAACGTCGCCATTATGATCAGATAACCATTAGATCGTTATTATGTTCCCACGGTTAAAAGGCGTATATATATAACCCTCCCACGGTCACGAAGCAGGCAGCTACTATCATTCAATACATTAATTCAAACCACACAAAGGAAGGAAATTTGTGACGTCACGAAATTCAATGTTCCCATACAATATGTCAATTGCATTGTGGAATAAAAGAGTTTATTTTAAAAACTTGTAAAATGAAGGTGTATCATCTTTAAAGGCTAAGTGTTTTAGAATTACTATAAATTAATATATTATAAGATTTCTTAACCGATGATTTCGGGTTCAAACCCAGGCAGGCACCACTGAATTTTCATGTGCTTAATTTGTGTTTATAATTCATCTCGTGCTCAGCGGTGAAGGAAAACATCGTGAGGAAACCTGCATGTGTCTAATTTCAACGAAATTCTGCCACAAGTGTATTCCACCAACCCGCATTGGAGCAGCGTGGTAGAATATGCTTCAAGCCTTCTCCTCAAATGGAGAGGAGGCCTTGGCCCAGCTGTGGGAAATTTACAGACTGCTAATGTAAAAAATGTAATGTAAATTAATAGAATACAATATTTTGAACATGCTGGGTACATGGGACTTACTTTAATTAGCCGTAAAGTGAAGGCGACAACATTGGCTCCAGAGGGAACAGTGGCGCAGTGGTCATTAGTAATTAATATAAATCGGACCGGACTCTGTTCATTGCATATTTTACATAAAGTTTGGTGATGATAATGCACAAATTTACAATATATTTAACTAGTACTTGACTGAGTCATCAACAATTTTTTTAATGTTTAGAGCTCACGCTGTCTAGCGTATAAGGCATACTTGTGGCTCATTTTACCTTAACAGCAAAGCACGAGGTGAATAAAAAATTCAGATTAAGTGCTTCTTGGCCAGGTTTGAAAGCGCAACCATTGGTTAAAATTCACATGATCTACCACAGGGACATCTCGACTTTTAAAAAATATATATATATTATAGGGTACTTGGCCAAACATTTTAGGCTGATAACGCATTGAGCAAATGCCTTTTTTATGTTTAAGTTTTTTGTTATGAGATACATATATATCACTCTAGGAGCTCTCGGTATACAGACAAGATTTAACATTTATTTTTTTTAAGTTTGCCTCTAAATAGAACTAATATATAATTCTATTTTATGCCGTTATTATTTAAATGTTGCATATATTCTTAAGGATATAAGCACTCTGTTCCTTCAGTTCAATCCGATATAACCGGAGGGAAAACACGAGCAACTTCACATGCTTTCCGAGGGACGAAAATATAACACTGCCATTACCTTCCCAATTCCGGCTGCTACGGAGAATTTGATGAGAGAAAAATTCAATGAGTTTTATTTGCTGGGCATTTGCATTTAAAAGCTAGCCATCGGGCCAACAAGGCAGTGGTGGTTTCAACATATCGTATTAATGAACCTGACGATAATATTCAGAATTATGATTTTGCAATAATATTCAGTGCTCTTGCTTCACAGTCACAGTCACTGCGAATATCTTATAATAATAATAATACTCCGCGGAATTTTATTTTAGATACAAAGAAATTTCATCTGAATAGGTTGTTTCTTGTTTTTTTAATAACCAAGTCCGTTAATAGCTTAAGAATTCGAGTTTAATACCAAAACCAACTTCAACGTATTCTAAGTGATATACCGTTTACGTCATCAGAAATCAATTATTAATGCAGATGTTATATTTCAGAATCAGACGTTGGCAACTTTTTATTCATATTTTATTAAACGTTATAAGGACCGTTTCCAAAAACACTAAAGTTCAAAACGGTTGATCTGACTAATAATATAAATGATAACAGTTACATAATTTAGGATATTAGAAGTTCGCAGAAAGCGAGAAAACTCGTTGACATTCTGTGGGTGACTTTACGACTAAGTTATTATAAAACGTACCCTTTAATATTTAATCAGGTCTCGAATATCGTTTACGATACTAATGAGTTATCTGCATAATTGATATATAAAACTTTTTATCTCGCGTTTGTCTTGCGATTCACCTTGCTTTAGCGCGTTTTAGTGGCAAATTAACCTTTATCAATAGATCTGAAACTGCGGATAATTATCTCAGAGCTGGGACTGGTTATGGCCCAGGTCAAGACTTTGATACATACATTTAATGAGTGCTCATAAAAAAATAATTACACACTATAGCTACTGGATGTATTAGCACAAAGAGTTTATGTACTGATAAGCTTAGTGTTTATGTCGTTCCGCTGAACGCTTCATAACTTTAGTTGGTTAATGCACCTATGAAAATTAATTGCAGCTTTTATTATTAAGGAAATGAAGTAAATTAATAAAATAATATAACTAAACTAAACTATTTGGCAAAATTGTCTTGATGTATATAGCTAGAAATAATTACAAAATGTAGTAAAACGAATCCACAACTATATTTCTGGTACTTGCCTATATACGAAAGCATAAAATACTTAAAATACTAGGCGATCCGTATCGCTAATGGTTGATTATAATTTTTGCACGTAATTACTTGTAATTAATTTTTATGAGATGAAGCAGAGTGTCGTCACAGATGAGCAGTAAACCGTAAAAACATCGACAGTTACGTAGGCAGCACAAACGTGCCGCCCCGTGTGTGGTCCGAATTTAAAATGTATGCAAATTTCAATATTTATCGACAAATGAGAGCTTATTGCTGCGGAACGAGAATGCATAAAAAAAATATTGAATAATCATATAGCTTTCGTAAGCACTTCAGTTTTATTCAAATTTGAAATTGTGCATGACACCAACTAAATGGTACTTCGTGTATTTTAGTATAATAATAATTAAATAAGTGTGTATAAAAATCTGTTAATAGCTTGGGATCGACTAATGTAGGTAATGTATTCGATGATACTCATTTTTAATGTTGCATAATATGTACAGTTTGTTGTATACAGATTTTGTCGCGGATTAAATAAAAATATTTTCGAGTATTACTTATTAGGAAAATGTGATAGTATTCAAAGTAATTTCGACAAAAAACATCTCCAGTTTGGTTTTATATATTCGGATATTAATAATCAATATGAAATGTTGTGAGTAGATATAAAAGTGTTATATCTATTTCTATTATTTTTAATTTTATTTTTTTCTTAACTACGAAATTAAAGAATTATATTTATCTATATACTTCAGCGGTGTTATATTTACGCAGGAGGAGCTAATGGAACAGCTATTTATGTCTCTGAATTAAAGTAATTCTGTTTTGCTTGCAATTTAAACACATTTTTATTTAAAAATTTCAACAGTACATAAAATGGTTGGAAAAAGTGCAAGCAATGAGGCAATCATTTTCCACAGACTCGTTAAGGGTGCGCAATTAACCGATTATTTTAAAATAACCGTTGCGGGCCGCGCATGCCCGGCCGAGGCGGGCCTTTGTCGGCGAGAAGCCTTGTTGACATTTTGTGGAGCAAATCTTCGTGCCGCGGCGGCTTTCATCTTAACTTATAATCGTTTATTTGATGGATGTTCATACGTTTATAAATTGCGTAAATTGGTAGGTAAATAATTTTCTTAAGTTTCTATTTATAGTCGAGTACGTATTGTTACTCTTGAAAAGTTGTTTCAGTTAAAATAGTTCTACTTACACACTTTACGCATTCGTGATATACATATATAGTCTGTTCTTTATAAGTATCTATTATTTATTATTCCGGACAGTTGCACCTGTCGTGGTCACGAGCTGAGTCACGTGAGTCAGGTAGAGCTAGCAGAGGTAATTCAGCCTGAATATAATACATATGTATATAAAAATCATCAAGTTCTTTAAAATATAAATTTCAAATAATTTTCAAGACTTTATTTTCAATAACTTGAAAAATACGGATCATGGATGAAAATCAAACGGGATACTTCTCAGTAATGTAGCAGTTCTAGTAACGAATTTTACTTTTCTATATTTTTCTTCGAAAATCCATGCATTAAATTTTGAGAGAAAAGTATATGATAAAATCCTACAATGTTAAAAGAATTAATAATATCTGCCTGTCAGGTTAAGAGCGGTACACTCGATAATTATGTTATATATTTGTATTGGACACTGGTAAGCTATTTATTAAGTTCGGAAAAGATTTTTTAGCAAATAATAATAAAATATAAAAATCGTCACCAATTTTATCTATAGCAAGATAAATAGATAGCAAAATTAAAATGAAACAGTTTCTACGAAGTAACGTTTCATTAAAAAAAATTGTAACTAATCATTTCATTATTTCACATTCACTTTTTCATTCTGGCATTTAAACGGCATACAAACCAACTTATACTGTAATTCGAGTTATAAATAAAAATACGATTTAAAAATTATAATTAAAACGTACATTAACAAGGCATACGTATGAAATGTCCTAGAGACGCGAACAATCGGATCCGCCTCCAACGGTAGCTCACCAAACACACCACACTTTCATCTTCTCATTGGACGATTTACTCGTTGCCATTGGTTTTATTTTACGTGTTTTTTTTATGTACAACAAGATATTCACTGGTATGTTGTACGTAGGTACTTGATGTTGAATACCACAATCCTTTTATTATTTTTCTCTGCATCCATAATAAATTAATGCTTACGACAAGTTCTACTTTTTACTGATCATCCATCATTATTTTTATTCATTGCACAGATGAACGAATATTTACTAGTTATCTTAATACGGTATAAAAAGTAGATTTTTTATAAAATTGCGCTTTATATAAATATATTACAATATTGCAATAATCCTAGTAGTTCTATAAAGATAAATCTTTTCTTGTATAACTTTAAGTAAGAATAAGAGAACAAAAAAATTATTGAAATGTAATTCTTCGGTGCTAATAAAGCATTTCTGTTATTTTAATATTTTACGATAAAGTCAACACATAATTTAAATGAAACAAGAACGACATTAACGGCCGTCTTCATTTATTAAATTCTGTTAAAAGTCACTGCATATTCGTAAATAAAATGCTTATTCCTTAAGCAATCTTATTCGATTTTGTTTTATGCATACAGATGAGTTATTTGATTTTTATTAATTGAACTGCCAAGCGGGACGCAATCGTGGCAGCAAGAACAACGGGGCCGCGCATCTGCCCCATTTATTAATACCATCAGCAATAAAACATTTGAGACACGTTCTTACGAATCAATACTCGCGTTCCCGGTATGAATTATTTATATATTTTATTGTCGCTTTATCGCCTGTATCGCTCCGGCAGCGGATGCCGGGCGTCTCTCCCGCTTGAAATAATAATCTGAGTATAATTTTTATTTTTGACAAATAACTGGTCAGCAGTGGGTGCAGTCTGGTTTTTTCGCGGCCGGCTGCGGAGCTGCTATGGCCACCGCGATTCCAGTTGTCTTGGCTGAATATATATCAGTCATTCTGTCGGTACGTTACCCTTGTTGTAATTTACGCGATGCATCTCCCTATACAAGGCTATGAATATAACATTGTTCATAAATCACTAATATATATATATATATATAAATGATCCGAATAGTACACATATTCTGTCTTACTATTCCTTAATTTGATGATAAATCTTGGTAATTTTAACAAAACGCATTTCACGGTATATTATTTTCTCATCCATTCCAAAATAGAAAGTAACGACACGACTGTACTCGAGGTGAGGAGTTAAACACGTCCGTAAAGTGCGTATTCATCAGTGTCATATCATAAAATGACCACAGTTTGTATAATCATAATAAAATACGCTTCCTTTTGGCTATAGCTTAATATTCAGTATTACGGCGTAAGAAATTTATGACTGAATCTGAGTTTATGTGTTGCTTCATTACAAGACTTTAAGCTTCGTATTATATCATTAAGTAATTAATGATATAATACGACATCTAGCAAGCGTAAGCGTCACAAGTTCGATTCTTTGAGTTGTTGGCGTCTCTAAACCGAACACAAGCTTTACTAAAAGGGAATATATGTACTTCACCAAAAACGGTTCTAGCAGGTTCTAGCTAGAATACTTGTTAATAAATAAATATAATATAATAAAACGGAAGAGTTCGTGAGTGGTCTATTTAAATTTATTTTAATATTAATCCACAGATAATTATTTGTTTTTCAGTTATTATTTTATATTATTAAAACATGTTTTATCAAATAAAAAGATACACGCTAACATGAATTGGAAGTAACATCAGTGTGTAAAAGCAAAAAATAAAACAAATGGGGATTTCGTCTGGCATTGAATCTGTAAAGAGACTTAATGAGAGCTTATTGTCAATCGGCTGTCAATTGCCGGACGCTATGCAAACTTGGGACCATCCACGGTCATCTGATATGTACGCCTTCATTCGCTTTTTTTTTTTAACAATTCATTGCGAAAAACGTCTTTTTTATTGAAATATAATTGTATTATTTTATCCTTAACTAGATGAAAAACCCGGCTACGCTTGGGCAAAATAAATAAAACTAAACAAAAACGGTTTTTTATTTATTAATCATTTATTGTCGATAAGTTTCTCTTGAGTTTACTGTCCTTTGCACGAAATTATTATTTGGAACACACTGAACGCACCCGTAAACGTCATGCATGGCCGTCCGTTGATCTTCATATATCTTGATTTTACGAATTTCATGGATATATGTTGTCCACTAAAAGATCTATAATTATTGTTGATAGGTTTTAATTGGGTCTATCATAGACCTGCACGAAATTATCAATACATATATATATAAATAAATACATTTATGAATAAGTATTATACAGGCAATAGATATGTATTATATGTCGCACGAAAACCATAACACAACAATACTATTTACTATTGTTGTTTCTATATTTTACCCAAATAGGCTTGTATAAAGTCCTACCATTAAGTAACTTAACAGCTAAGTAGTACCTTAGCGCGATTAATGAAGTAAGCTACTGCTTCTTGTTTATAAGCATTCAGATACAGCGATTATATAAATAAAATTAAATTAAAAAGTAAGTATTTAACTTCGATTAAACTTGAGCATTATTAATTTAGCTCATCCATTTATTTGCTAAAATTAATTTCTTACATCTCCCCAGTATCAGTAGTTTTAATCAAAAGAATGCCTTTAACAAATGTTCCTGGCGTATTGCATCATGTGTGGTGTTTCAACCTCTGAACGCTGTAAATAATGGCACAGAATATATCAATTTTTATATAAGGAAATTGTTGTTTTGTACATAAAAAAACTTCCGCAGCTAATTCCTGATCATTTTTTTACGATGACATTTATTTTATCATGGCGTTATATTGTTTTAAGGATTTGTCCGTGTTCAACAAACGCTTTAGTTTTTTGTATAAAAGGTAACATTGCAAAGTTGTATTATTCATGTTGGAAACTTGAGATTAAATGTTTAAGTCTTGATATTTTATAAATTCAAGACAAAAAATAACTTTCATTGACTTGTGGTTAAGTTAATTAGAAATACGATTAAAAATTAGCTAAATATATTCGTCTCTCATAAAAGGATAGTAATTTTTAATTATTCATCATTTACAAAGTATGAGATGGAATATTGTACATCTTTATTCGCATTACACCTTTTTTAAATTTTTTTTGGAAAGGGGAAACCTGTATAAATGTACCCAAGCGTCTGTGGGAAACCGAGTTTTATGAGGTCATGTTGATACAACGCAACCGCGGCCTTTCTCATGCTGGTCGCTCGTGGATCAGCTGTGCTCTTCTCAGAGGGTGAAGGTAATCTCGCCCCCACAGTCCTCGCTAGTGTGTACGGCAGGAGTACTTAGGGCCGAAACAGGAGATGCGGACTCTCACCTCACGTGTTCAAGGCTCCAGGATCACGCCCTATGATCTCTAGGTAGTCGGGCGTTGGAGCTGTGGGAGGGCCGAGACGACGCCTCCGTCGTTTCCGTTAAGTGGGTTCAGCTCTATCCATTAACATCTATGTAATTAACATATAATGTTACCCCACCGCTGACAAATTATTCGCGATAGATAATCCTTAATATGCATATGAAGTACGAGCCGTAATAAAAAGCCTAAAATGTGACAAAGCGCTAGAGATGGATGAGATTTCCATTGAGATTATAAAAGCAATGATATCGGAGTGTATATGCGACATTTGCACTCGAGTTTAGGACTCTGGTGACTGACTTAATAACTGGCCAAACTGTTTTTGTGCCACTTCACAAAAAGGGTCATCTAAAAAATGCGAGTACGAGGCTACGACTTTACCTGAAGAGGGAGATAGCGTTAAAACAGGCGATAAATGGGCTAAGAGCGTTTTTATATACTAAAAGCGATTACAAATATTCGCTAACCTGATGATACAAATAATCTTGCATCATCCGAATCGTAAAAAAAACGAAGTATCAAAAAAATTGGTACTAAAACGACCAATAAATCGATCAGACATGACGCATATAACGGAGCGCACTCAAATTACATTTTTTGTTGGTTCCATTATTACTAACAATGGTAGCTTTGAAAACGATATTAAATAATAAGAGATATGACGTATTTGTAACAATTATGTTAAATAACTATATTTATTTGTGCTTTAAAATATATGTATATATTGAGTTTTTGTGTTAAATTAATTACCTTTGTACGAAGTGTATATTATTAATTAATCCTTTAATTATACTTATTCTTTAAAATTCAAAATCCTGTTTATTCAGCAAAGGTAATTAGTTCAGTGTATTTTAAGGATAAAAACCTCGTCACAGTACAGTGGCACGACAGCTTTTCAGAATATGACACATCTTTTCATGATGTGCGAATCGTTAGCCTCATCTTATTTACATACGTTTATAATATTCTATAACGCTTGAGATACTATTCGAAGCAAAAGTATCAAATAATATTATTAATAAAATAAAATGAAAAACATATATTTTAAATAACTTTTACTCTGCTGCAACATAAAAATTATGATTTAAATTTGTTCAGGCCTGCTTAATTAAAAATATTTTTTTTACATATTCTTAAATTTGATACTGGGTATTAAATAAAATTATGTTTGAAGGCACTTCCATCACACTCTCTAAACTACACCCTGATATGGACAGGAAGAGAGCGCGTGCTCTCCAAGAAATTGACCGCCAGCTCAACGTGCATTATTCAATACAATTTTGCCAATAAATTAATGCTCACGCTGAGATCTCGCCGCACATACTAATGGCGACACGCGGCACGCCGCTTTTTGTACAGCCGCCTCCATTCAGCTTTCCATTGATACGGGACCGGTAAAAAGTAGCCGGACCTCTTGTCCATCCCACTAACTAACATTACCACTTTTTATCTCCGACAAGGACGTGATCGGTTCTGTTTCGGCGAGGTGATGAGAATCCATAATTGCACTGTCAATTGCCCGGACGTGGACTGACAGGAATACTAATTCGGGGTCGCAGTTAATTTGTGCTAATAGCCGTGTCTTCGTATAGAGATATTAAACTAGTGCGCCGCCGAGACTCGCTTTTATTCGTTTTATAACGAAATTAAATTACGAGTAAAATGTATTAATAGCTGTTTTATAATTTGCTTTAATTGATGCCGAGTAATCGACGAGAAAGGATGGGTATAAGCAATTTTAAAAGCACTTATAAATAGGACGGTAGTTATCATTGGGTATTTTAATTAAAACCATTTAGATAATAAATTACACTTGTAATAAATTACACGAGTCTTAAATTAATTGCTTATTAAATGAAAGAGACGATTTGTACTACATTTTTTTTCCACTAACGTAATATACCAATACATTAAATTATATGACCGTCGCATTAGCACCTAAGCGAGTACTATAACATGCGTTATTAATATCATGAAGTGAGAAAATCTTAGTTGAAACGATGCGTACGATCGTAGTAAACGATATTCAACCCTTATGCGCCACGAGACGCTAAAACATGGTTGAAACAGGTATAAAATTAATAACGACATGAAGGGGCTCATTACAGCGGGCACATAAAGCGATGGGAGCGATAAATGATGCTCACATTAAAAAGGTAAAATATCGCTCGAGTGCCACCGTCGGTGCAACGATACGAATACACGATTCGGGAAAGATATTGATTACGGTACCATTTTTTCGTCGGAAGGTAATTAAGTTGGTCACAATATTACACTTCTTTGACTGTCCATTAATAATAGTCTAGTAATATGTTATTATTATACGTGCAGACACTTAAGATAACACGTTAATAAAATAGTTTACTTTGTTTTTTTGTTATTTAAACTACGTAGTTAGTTAATCATCGTCAAAAATTGTATATGTCATTTTCGATGTGTTTTTTTTAAGTCGTTATCTCGACAATGTATAAGTCAGAAATTGCAATTTACATGGGAAGATTTCTTATACAATTTACTATGAATTGCGTGCCCTTTTCCACGTCAAAATAACAGGTATGATTAAAAATTGTATAGTATCTGAAAATAATCTCTTCAGAAGATTAAACCATTAATTTTTTTTAACATGTTGTCTAATTGAATCCAGCGGTAGCTGCCTCGAATTGTAACAATGAGAAAGGGCAGTCAGCGGCGCCGGAGCAAATTGTACCTAGTGTTTTCCTTTTGTATTCCAATTCCGAGCGGCTATTGGCTCACTTTAATGAGCTTCGATCAATGGGCGTAATTATTTTTTGTATCATTCTTTGTTGGCTTCGCAAACGCGCTGTCATCTCATATGGTAAGGCCGCGGCCCATTCGCATAGGCATTTTGCGCCAGTTTTTGCTTGCGTTTTTGGAGTATATCCGTATACAGATACAATTGCGTCCTCCAATTACCGTCTGTATGTATGGAAAGAAGCTCCATCTGGAACAATGTATAACAAGCTAACTATCCATTTACCGATTGCCGTATAAGTACCTCGTTTTCATGTCAGTTTAATGAGATGCCTCGTGGATGCCTCAAGTCGTCGTAGCTCGGTTTGTACATCAAAATATGTGTTCAATATTCAAAGTATTGTTTCTATTTATGTTAACTTATTTGTCTCTTAAATTACGCTTACGTACAAGTCTCTTTTTTAAAGGTATTTTTGTGAATCAGAAAATTTTGTCAATCGAATTAATTTCAAGATATATGGTGATATAATTAATGTTCATAGAATTTTATATTCGATTCCCTACGGGTTATCTGTAAGACTAAGATTTATCGATAATATCAAAATTACTTAATGTACACAAATAATAATTTACAAAACATAAAGCTTTGAAATAGATTTTATTGCAATGTATGATTAAAATAATATTAATATTTATGCTCAGATAAGTTAAATGACCTTAAATAATTTTAAGGAAACTTTTACTAATAGTAACTTTGATTAATAGTTACAAAAAAAAATATTGAATCATTTTCAAAAAGATAACCTAGCTGTGACGTGTACTCAGACCCAAAACGCTATTAATGATTGCATTTCTTTGTATCGTAAAGCCGCGCGTAATCAGCGCCTCAGTTCACTCATTACGTTTAATTTCTTAATCGCCTTAATTGAAATGTTAAGCTGGACTAAGATAACTCATTAATGCACGTGTCGGATTACTCTAACTTTTTTTAGGTCTCCGTATTGGCATCAACATATGCTCTGTATAAAAAAATAAATATTTTTCTTTGGGCTACTAATGTAATAAATTAAACTTTGTTTATTTTAAAGATGCAAAATAATGAAATGATTTTATACATAATACATATATGTAATAACATTTATATAATCACCAGAATATAATCAAATGTGAATAAGAACTATACTTGTACTATGAGTATAATTGCAAAGAGTATTATTAGTTAGTAATTAATCAAGCCATGTCATTCGTAATCAATGGCGAACTGAATATCTCAATTTATTTTAGCCCTGAATAATGATTGCGGTATCACCATTCGAATCCTAACCATTAATTCTACGTGCCAGACGAGCTCGAAGTCGAATTACAACAAATTATTTAGACAAGTTACACGTTTTGGTTTTATCGGTTTTATATGATAGATTGTAATTAAATATGATTTTGCTTATGATATTTCATATAGGATTAATAATCAAAATGCTGAAAAACTATAAAAACATAGCTAAAAATAAATGTGTAAATGAACTTGATTTTTTTTGAATAATTATTACATATTTATAAATATAACAAATTATTATTTGTTTTTCAGAATGTCATATAATTAAATAAGTTAAAGATAATATACAAAATAGATCGGGAATATTCATTTCTTTACATTCAGAATGAAATTAATTAACTTGTTTGCACTTTGTGTATTATTATTATTCGAATTTACTGAGTATAATATGGATTATATTAATGACTTAACATTTATGTGATAGAACTACAGTTATACTAACACATGTATAAGAAGCAGCTTAACAAAACAGTAAGGTACGCGGTGAATAATATGCCTTAAATTTCCGCTGTCAAGAGTCGCCCACGCGCGATCCAATATCAAATCGCCCTAGCCATTTCTGAATACAACTATTAATTAAACTCATTGAACTTCACGCATAACTTGTTTTGGTACAAATTGACTTTTAAATTAACATTTCAATTAAAATGCATACACTTTTTTTTATTATTTGTGCTTAATATTTTATTATATAAATATGTACGTTTTCTCTTTTACACGTAATAATCCATTTCTTGTATCGTTTATTAGTTAAAGTTTTCTAATTGAGCAGGATCGCAGGTGGAAGGTACCGATACTAAATGTAAAACTTGTCTTACATAGTGCATGGAGCGTTTCAAGCCATGGAATCTAGGATGTTACATACATGTATGTCTTGTACCTGTAATTACACAGGCTGGCATACATCGTTCAAACCGATGTTCGTACGATAGAAAAACTGATGAGTAGCCGGCTTGCACAAAGCCAGTCTTGATAGTCGCTTCGAATGTGTATTATTATTTTTTTATAGTTTAATTACTAATGTACTAATTCTTATTGTACTGAAAGTTTATTTTTACAATATTTTTTTTTATATATATTAGTATCGTATATAATTTTAATAATTTGTTGGCAGGAGTACATTGTTTTTATTTCTTTAATTTCGCCAATATTATAAACTAAACAAATAAATATTTTACCACCTTGAGATAAATTTACAATTAAAAAAAAAACGTTGGAAGGGTTTGTAAACCCTATTAGATAGATATAAATATATTATATATATACAATATATACAATATATAGATATATACAACTATGCTAAGTGTTTTTCATTGTAAAAAAGCTTTTTGTGTCTAATTAGTTTTTAGTTACATGCATACGATCGCACGGTCGAGCTATTCGGATGGCGCGGGAACATTTTCCGGCCGGCAACGCCATTGTTCTACTGCTAATTGAATCGATGCCACTGATAGATTGTGTCCTGTTAACGTGCCCAATGTCACTGTATAGCTTAAACTGTAGTTAAACTGATGTTTACAAACAATATTTTTAAATGACATAATAATGAAAAACAATAATTATTTTATATTTAAAAAATCGCGAGCCTGAAATTATTCGAAAATTATTTATATTAATAATTTATAAATATAAAGCATAAATATAATTTGTACTTTGTAATAAGACCCGTGTAATCATCCGATAGCATGAAATCAATCATAATATCATACGGTAAGTAATTACATACTTTTATAGACATCGGTATGTAGAAATCATAGCTCATAAGACATACATTACAATGCGAAATGCATATCAAGCAATTGCAATACATTAGATTACCTGGTGAGGATCTTGTTATGTTCCTTTATCTATCCAGATATAAAAATAGTACGACCTCCTCTATGCTTTACAATCGATTGTAAAATGAATAAAATATACTCGTTATTATAAGCTACGCATGACTTGAATGGTCTTCAAAGTTAATGTTTATTGCATTAGTAATAAAATATTGAATTTATTGTCTAGAATAAAAAAAATATTATAATGTTAATATTTATAAATATGAAAATGATGGAATATAAAAATAAACTTACTAAAAAGAATGGAACTGGCTTTTCTCAGTAAATTGTTAGCGCTACCATAGACTGTACAAATCGAATCTGTCTCGGCGCCCGCGCACCACACACCGTATCGCGATCTAACGCCCGGGCCGACGCGATATGAACTGTGTCATAGATAAAGGCCTACGAAAAAAACCTTTATAAATTATTCAAAGGAAACTTAAGTTCGAGAGGAAAATATTTAAAAAAAAAACATGTTTTTAGCTAAGCTACCCCTAGTATTTTAATATTAAACGTATTGTTATAGTTAGTCAATAGTTGTCACATACATAAATTATATTTATGTGCCTATATTATGTATTTCATCAAAGAAGTTCTTATTCATCATTCAAAAATGTTCCTTAAATCAAATTAAATAGTAAAATTCGCGGGGAGGTCATTCCTTTATACTTACTACATTAGTATTTAGGAAAATTTGATAGGTAAATTATGTGTAAGGGGATTGTAGTATAAAACTAAATTAAAAATTGTGATCAAAATCGCAGCAGCGACAAAAACTGCCTTGATTATTCGTAAATATTAACCGGTGATTGCGGGTTCGAATACGGGCAAGTCCCACTGATTTTTCATGTGTTTATAATAATTTATCTCGTGCTCAGTGGTGAAGGAAGACATCGTGAAGAAACCTTCATGTGTCCGCTGTGAATCTGCCACATGTGTATCCACCAAAACGCTGTGAAGCAGTGTGGTGGAATTAGCTCCCCTCAAATGGGGAGAAGGCCCAGAAGTAGGTCTTTTACAGGATGTAACTTTACTTATACTTTCCTTTTTTTGTACAAATAAATAATTTACAAACGGAGGATATTGGATTGGTGATATTTTCTCATACTCATGTAAAACGATGACTGAATATTTAATAAGAGAAATCAAATGTTCATCAATATTTTTAATATTAATTATAGCATAACATTAATTACGGAGAGAAACGAAGACTTCATACGATTAATATCTACTTCATCGACGCAACACTCATCATAAATCTATACTAATATATAAAGCGGAAGAGTTTGTTTGTTTGTTTGTTTAAACGCGCTAATCTCAGGAACTACTGGTCCGATTTGAAAAATTCTTTTTTTGTTGAATAGTCCAATTATAGAGGAAGGCTTTAGGCTATATAACATTACGCTGCGACCAATAGGAGCGCAGCGACAGTGAGAAATGTTGCAAAAACGGGGAAAATTATTCACATTTATGGACTTTCGATGCGTGCGCAGCATAAACGTTTAAAGTTACTCAAAAAATGTGTATGAAAGATATATTCCTCTTTTAATAATAAAAAAAAAGTCCGTGACACTATATGTCTATTTGTTAAGAGTGTGCTAGCAGGCGGGGCGCGGCGGCGGCTGAGGGGGAGGCGGGTCAGCCCCGCCGCCGCGCTCGCCACTCTCACCCGCGGGTGTAGTTCTGCGAAGTAGCAATGCACATAACGACTTAAAAAAATTAACATTCTTAATAGTTAAATTATTTATCAAAATTAGGTTTTGTTATCAGCTTATTTGCTCATTATTTTTTATCGTTTAAAATCGGTTACATTTAAATCATAATCTGCTGTAGTTTTAACTTAAGATATAAGATAAAATTTCAATGAACATTCCTTCGTACTTTGCAAGTAAACAATTCAAACGTTTCACGGTATAAATAAGGTATAAAAATAACATTACACACGTAAAAAAGTTCAAAATGGCGAGCGATACTTTCACCGATGCAGATTAATCATCACTGAGAAAATAAATTATGCAAATAAGCAAATAGGTGAATATCGTTTAAAATAACTACACAAATAAATTAGTAGTTCAATATTTCAAGTAATTTCTATTACGTTCAAGCATATTCAACACGGTTGTACTATAATCACCTTATGAAATAATAACACCAAAGGAGAAACAATCTAAACTTCTTATTGTTCGGTTTGTTTATCTTATTACGTTTAAGTTAATATTATTTGTTTTCAACCGACTTCAAAAAGGAGGAGGTTATCAATTCGTCTGTATTTTTTTTTTTTTTTATATGTTTGTTACCTCATAACTTTTCACTGGATTTTGATAATTTTTTTTTGTTTGAAAGGTAGTGCTTCCCGTGGGGCCCCATTTTAATTTTATCCTGTTACGATGATGGTATCCCTATGAAAACGATATAAGTCTTAAATGTGCATTATGTATGTGCGCGATAAATAGGTGAATAACTCAAAATTGTGCCAACCAATTTTAATCATTCTTTTTTTATTATAAAGGATATACTTCAAGGGTACTATGGTGAAAGTTTGGTAAGGTTCTGAGCATAGGATCCTTGACAAAGTAACGGTACGGAAGGGAACGGAACAATTCTAAGGAGCACGTTAGCGATACTCGGCCGAATCTTTTAGAAACAAAAATTTTGACAAAAAAAAAACCGACTTCAAAAGAGAAAAAAAGTAATATGCTCTAAAAAGTAAAAAATAATTGCTTATTATTCTACAACTTAATAATCAAGTAACTTATTCTACTTACCAATATCTAGGTACGTTCTGTGTTTCCACGCAAGGAGATAAGTATGTACCTACCCACTTTAAATCTAACTTAACACAAACCTATGAATAACAAACAATGATCACAATATTTTTTAGATTTATACTATGTAAAATGAAATTAAAAATATTTAGACTATTTAAAAGTCAGCAAAGTTATTACGATAATATATTATAGTTAAAATTATTGTTATTTTTGGAGGCGGTGTCAGCCAAGGTAGGTTTGTAAATATATGATATACTCCAAATTTGTAAATCTGGTCTATCGATAAATACACTTCTTCTTGATGTTTTTTTAAACCCTATACGTACATAGTGGTCCTATATAATGACAGAAAATTGGAATCAAAATTGAGTGTTTAAGCAAACATGTCCACCGTCAGGTATTACAATTCATGAACTTTTCTCCTAATCCAAGACAAAGAAAAGTCATTCAGATTTACTATTACATTTCCTGTTGAACGTTTTGTTTGTTTTGGCAGAGTATGAATTTTGTTTGTGATTTATTTATTTACAATTGACTTTTTCTTTTGTCTTACATCCAGATGTCGATACACCTGCATCGAATTGTTAACAAAAAAAATATTCGCAATCGTACACTATTGTACAATATTTCTTTTATGTTTAAGAAAAGGGTTGTCATAATTGACCGTATAACAATAAGCAATAAAAACACAGATGTTGGTAATTTATTTAGACAAACTTTACCGGTAATTTTAAGAGGAACTAGAGCAGACATTGTAAGGTCTTGCCTTAAAAGTTCACCGTTATGGAAATTTGTCCATACCTTAAAACTATCTACGAATATGAGAGCACATTTGGGGGGAGGAAGTACAAATTTTCCTTCAAAGTTACTTTTAATAGGAGATGGAAAAGTACCTCATTCTGAAAATAAAATTGAAATTGATCGCGATTTAGGAGAAAAAGTGACTAGCATAGAGGATTTAATATCAAAAGTTTACCCTAATATCGTCGAAATAGAAAATAAAGATTACCAATGGATGTGTCAAAGGGCAATATTGGCGGCGAGAAATAGTAGCGTTGACGAAATTAACGACCTAATTTTAACCAAACTTCCAGGCGATATAACTACCTACACATCTATTGATAATGTAATGGATCAAGAAGATGCTGTCCATTACCCGCAAGAGTTTCTCAATTATTTAAACCCGAGCAGCCTTCCACCACATTCCCTGAAGTTAAAAATAGGTGCTGCGATAATTTTACTCAGAAATCTTAAACCACCAAATTTATGTAACGGGACCCGCCTTCAAGTAAAATTCCTTCGCAATAACGTGATCGTTGCAACAGTTTTGACTGGTCCGGCAGTTGGTCAAACAGTGCTTATACCTCGCATCCCAATGATTCCAAATGATTTACCTTTTAATTTTAAAAGAATTCAATTTCCCATTAAGTTATCTTTTGCCGTAACCATTAATAAATCACAGGGCCAAACATTTAAACACGTAGGAATCGATTTACGTCAAGACTGCTTTTCACACGGCCAACTATATGTCGCGTTGTCAATTTCGGGTTGCGGGCAAAATCAGTATGTTCTTCTACCACAAGAAAATAAAACTAAAAATATAATCTACGCTAAAGTACTGTAAAACATATTATTAAATCTTATTGACGATTATAATAACAAAAACCAACGTGAGCAATCAAACGATAATCATGATAGTGTTTCCGACAACTACGCGAACGAAGTCGCGGGCACAGCTAGTATTACATAATTGTGTAATTACCAGTTTAGTGAATTCCTATTCATCAGGCGAGTTCTTAACAAATTACGAATTGACTTAATTAACTAGCGGTACCCTCTGAGTACACCGAGATTAGTGTATTTCGACATACAATTTTACCATTATGTACAAATCGATTATTCTTAGCTTCCACTTCAGAAACCGCCAAATTTAGTTGCATATTCAGTTTTCTCTTTTGATCCTTCTTAGATAGTATTGTAAATAATGTTTTTTTTTTTTATTATTTAAATTGAATAAAAGAAAGATCAGTGTGATGTTAGTATGTATAAAACGGGTTAGTATATTACATAGTTTCTGGTTAAATTCATATGTAAAAATAACAAACGAACTGTTTTTTAATGAAGAAAGAACAATAATATTATTTTTCATGAGCTACTATTTTGGCATTTAAGGCGTTACATCTGGTTTTTCGATGTTTTAAAGATCTTTCTTGCTCTATCGTTATTTTTTTAGATTTTAAGTTTTTCCGGACCGTTATCCTTATTTTAAGAGAGAGAATAAAATAAAAAAAAACGTGTTTATTTATTCTCGATATTAAACCGAAGCAACTACATGTTTAAGTTTTAAATTATGAATGGGTAGTATAATGTATGCTGGGCACGTAACATTAGTCCACGGCTTATGAAATAAATTATTGAGAAAATAAGGAAATTAATTTACTAAATAATGTGATGAAATAGATACACTAAATACACGGACATCATTACTGTGAGGACATGATTACTATTACAAATAAGTAATAATAATTTGACAATCAAAACTTTACGGCAAATATCCTTATTTTGCCACAAGGTTTTCTATTTTGTGGATTGACGTTATTTTTTGTACAATCATGGGTTTATTTCCAAGCCGCATCACAACCTAGTTTTTAGGATTATTGATTAGTACTGTATACAAATTTTACTTGGATTCTGTTCTTGTGATTTTCTCTATTTTTCATCTATTTCCCATCCTTTCATTGATCCAGAGTCTCATGTGCCAATTGTAAGCTATATAGGGGTGTTATTAATCTAGATGGTATACAGCCAGATTGTCTATAAAAGGGCAATATCATATCATAAGTAGCATGCTTATAACCAAAATGTTCAGTCTTGCTTTTGAACATCCTCGCTCCCGCGCCCCACATCTAGCATACCAATACCAGCGTGCCAACTTAAGTAGCAACCATATTTTTTTCATTTACACGTCCTACTTGTATGCTACTTGTACTTGTACAGCATATTCTCAAAAATTGCGATTTATTGTATGTCTATTTCATGCTTTATACTTACATATACAACTTATTAAAGTTTACATATACTTCATTCGAGTACTCATGTCAGAGTCTTATTCAACTAAACAGACAGGATGAAGACCACCATGGTAACAACCTTGACGATCGTGAGATTTACGTCGACAGCTCAATGTGCCTTTGTGTGTGCCTTTGCATTATAGTACTAAGAGCTTAGTACACTATTTAACTGCTTGGAACCTTAGCTTCCGAGCTCTGTAAAAATACTGTTTACTCTATTTTATTTTTTATAATGAAACAAAATACATCGTAACATTTAATTATATATCAATTTATTACACTTTAATTCTTTCAATGAATTTCCAATGAATTGAAATTCTAAAAACGACAAAAGTTAATATTCGAAATAAAATTAAATGCCTTATTTTTATTAGGTATAGTCGGTAATATATTATCATTTAGCTGGTAAAGTAAACGGTTATTATATGCGGTTTTAGCTTGCTCCTAAGCCGCCTTAACAAAATTATCGGCTTGATACGAATTTTAAAAATCAACCAAACCATAAAATCTTGCGTCAATTAGAATTACAAATAAATAATAATCGCCGCGGCACATCTCAAACAGACGCCATAAAAAGACACCTACCGCTTCGCCGCTACGACGACCGCTTTTTTTCTTTATTTTCCAAACATCGAAATTCTAACAACAACAACGACAAACTAACCAGTCTATAATTTGTTCAAGGCTCCGTTCGATTAGACACGCTGAAGTCGAGGCAAAGGTGTGAATCGACATTTAATAAAATAATTTATCGGACGCTGATGTGTTTTTAATGACCGAGAGGCAACCGGTCAACGGTCGCCTTTTTGTCATGCGACAACTGCAGTGTAATAGTCGCGGAACAGTTACTTTGCATGGAAAATGAGGAGTGAAACATGTAATGGGCTACTCAATGTTAAAAGTAATAATTATGTCGTTAAAGATGTATTTGGCTATAACTATCCAATCATATATTTTTATTATAAAATATATATTGTAGTTACGTATTTAAATAAAGGAAATTTTAGAAGTCTTGCTTACTGTTTATCATAGATCATTGAAATATTAATTAATTTATCATTTGAACTCGTGTTTATTCACATATTAACAAGACGAATGTTCTATTAATACAAATTGTTCGCAACTTCCATTACACATTGTCAATTTGTCAAATTATTGCTTATATTTTTTTATATTAACATTTATAATTACTTTAAAATATGTTTTTTTTTTTCATATAGAACTCTTATTTTTCTATTCATTCAATCTTCTTAGAGCCTATTGAAGTTTATAGAAATAATGAAATCAAGATCTTGCTAATTGCAATTATTGATAATATAAGATTGCAAGGTGTGTTATAAAGAAATACTATCTATTTATTGTCTTCACTTTCTCAGCTTTGATTCCGAGAGATGGCAGTTTCGAAAATATTATTCTAATATTCAAATTAAAAGATAAGAAATATTACTCTTTATTTATTTGAAGTCGATAATGTCATTTATAATATATTGTAATCAAAAGGTTTAAATAAATGAAAATACTGAAAAGTTAAAAAAAAAATTAAAATATAAAATTGTATTCAAATTTAAAAACATAAATGAAAGTGTGTCCACTATCATTATGTTCATGTGCAATTTGTTCTTAAAATTTAAAATTGCGATGCACGCATCTGATAGCGATGCAGTATCTAAGGACAATCGATGAAAATTGCTTTCACAATTCGATTATTGATTTCGTAATTAAAACGCATCGAATGAATTCGCGTTGAATGTATTGCAAATTACAAATGATGAATACATTGGTGGTGATGTCATCGAACCGGATTTCCTTCTGAATAAGTCAATACAATTTATCGTTTCGACAATGCTATCGTTTGTCGATAATATTTTTAAGTAATTTTTTTGCGAATGTACTCATTTAAATTAAGAGTTTCTTTTCATACAATTAATTCGACCCAACGTCATTTTTTTTAGTTTAGTTTTGTTAGTAAAGGTATGTTTTACTTTTATCTAGTTAAAGGTACGATTTTAAATCTACAATAAAGCTTTTTAAATTTTTTATAATGAAGGCTTCATTGAGCTCGCATGGTTTATGTGTTGTTGTGGTTGAATTTTTTTTTAAATTGGCGTTATTTTTTTCTTCTTTTTACTACGATAATATATAAATGCATAATTTTGCACATATTATAAAAGTATGTAGTTAATTAGCAGTAATCACAATATACATTTTAGATTATTAATGTCTACGCAGATTTAGGAAACAAGTATTTATAAATATATTTACAAAAACGAAAAATCGAATCGATGCCAATTTGTTATTTGACCAAAACTTTTTTTTAAGCAGTATTTCATATATTTAACGCAGAATCATTCGCATCCATAACTTTATGGTACGTTGAAGCCGTATTCCATTGTAGTACAAAAATATATCCGTACGTCAGATGACAGTTCATATGAATGGAAATAATTACGGCGCTATGGAGTACAATGGGAGGTAACCGAGGTAATGTAATTATTCACCGTCAGATTGCTTTATGACTTCGTATGCTAACATTTTAAGTTAAAGCGTTACCCGGCCAAGTACCGATCGCACAAAAACGTGCCTCTTCAATCATGTCTCCCTTAATCGATTTTCGAAAATGCACTCCGGGCGCTTATTTTTTCACCTCTCATTCGAATGCGACCGCGCCGCATTAAATAACATCGATAGCCAACGAGTAAATTGCGCTGTTTTATCGTGTACATGATACAAGTATTGTTATTTAGTTTAATGGACGCTTTTCTGTATTGATTAATGTTAAATAGTAAACTTTAAATTGTACTAGCGTTATTTTGTTTTATTTTTTAAAAACGATATTTTTAAAGACAATATGAAGTTAGCAAAGTTTAAAAAAATTATATTTTTATGTATTTTTTAAACACATACACTTAAATTCAATTTACATTATTAAGCTTTTATTAAAATGTATCTATAAAATTGATATTTATGATAAATAATTTTGTAAGTTTATGATAAAGTTTGAGTACCTACTTTCTACTTAGAAGACAAACAGTATTTACTAATATTTTCAACAATTACATATTTTGAAATTGCACTTAGCGTGTTTTGGAATTATTTTGAGTGCTACGCACATTAGTATGCACAGCGTGTCTCACAACGCCGACACTCATTCATCCGCAGACAATCAAAAACAAATTGCTGCAACCAAAGGCAGCTTTGAAATGGACCGAGACGGCATTTTTTCGGTTCGAATAATATTGTGTCCATTTCAATTAAAGCTCTTATACCGCGTCGGAATATTTTATTATCGATAGTTTACCTTTATTTTGAAACGAACGTTCTGTAGAAGTTCACGAAGTTATCTTGAGCGCAAATTGAATTAGCATCTCTTTTGCATAAACGTTGTGAGCCACCGCAGCGCGCGCCACAAGAGCTGCGACCGCAAGTTATTATCAATTAAATATAAAAATCCGATCTCAGCCAATAAGCCGCCAACGCCGTAATTGGCCAGGCCATCCCGATGATTGCTTTATTGGTCACACGCATACATTAGCACGATATCGTATTGTATAATATTCGCATGATATACGAAGGCATTTTAATTTCAATTCTCGGGTGCAATAATGATACCGATTTTTTAAAAAAAGGTTGCGATTGAGTCTGCGGTTCGGTGACTCGTTCGCGGGGCACGTAGGCGTAGCGTCTTGGCGACCACCAAATTTAAATAACTTGTTCTGGCTACCGACCGCTTTTGACATAACCCTTAGTTTAGGAAAGAAAGGATATTTTTCTCTTTCTTTTTTCCTCCAGTGGCCGATATAGGTCTGTCTCATTCGTTGCTGAGGTTCTGTTTTCGTAATTTTTGTTAGAAGCACACAAAGTGGTGTCCTCACAATAAGGACCCGAGGTAAGGTTAGCTCAGGTAGCGTGTTTTTGCGCAGTTATCTCGCTTAATTTGAACTGATGTTGTTTTGTTTATTTCTTAACCCAGCACGAGCCTTATACAGTATGCAAAGTAGATAATGTCGGCTAACTCAGATATCAACCTTAATTTAAAACGAAATTCATCTATGTTGTATCTTGGTTGATATTTAATTATAATTCTTTAAACTGATTTCAAACCACACACTTTATCTCAAGTAATACCGATTGGTGACTAACTTGATAACTAGTCAATGGTAAAATTTGTTATAGATTAATGTTCGAGTTAATTTCGAAATATTTTTATATTTTATAATCATCTTAGATTACGTATACATTCACATTAATTTAAATAGAATATTTATTTAACCTTCATTGAAATAGATTGTTTTAATAAATTCTCTTAGGTTTTATAAAAATATTTTTGTAAAATTTGATTTTCCGTTTACGCATTTATGCAAACAATACAAAATGCAATGAAGTGAAAGTGACTTGTTAGTTGGAATGGATATGGAAATATAAATGGAATGCAAAAGATTCGGTATAAAGTTACTCGAACTGATATACATTCTGTTGGAGTTTTATGTTATAATCATAAGGCTAGTGAGGCGCGCGTCGTAAAGCAAACTGATTGCATCTCAGTGTGTCGCATAGATCCTGCGCTCTGCAACGAGCTTAAACTTACCGTAGATTAAGGCTATAATTTTACATTTTGACCTTTTTAAATGCATTTATTCGCTGTGTAATTATTTTCAATTATATTTGAATGTATTTAGGTAATACCAAGATGACCAAAAATATATTAAACATATATTTAAAATCATATATACAAACACATAATAACAAGTAAAATAAATAAAGTAAAAGAACATATTGGAAGTAATGTCTACTGCGCATTCGTCTTCTACTGTTATGGAAACGCTTGTTAAGATATTTTATCAAACAAGTTACTTTTCGCTATCCAAATGAAAGAAAGAACTAATGTTTTTTATCTAACAACAACAAGCACGAACATAGCCTTTCTAAAACATAAACTACACTATCACCGTTCGACTAATCCAAGCTAATTGAGCCGGAATTCAGCGAGTCTATAAATCACAGTCGGTTGCTTAGAGGTGAGAGCGCGGCGCGGGACGAGAGGGGCGGGTCAGGCGGGCCGTGAGAACGCGCGCGCGCCGCCGGTTCCCAGGCACGCGCCGCCCGCGCCCATGCGCCCGCGCAGCACACTCGCGATAGAGCTTTACAGTGTTGTGACTTATGACTTGATTTGAATTCCGATGCATGGTAGTTGATTTTAATACAACTAAGATTATTGGTGTATAGTATTATCAATTTTTAAGATTAATGTGTGCACAATCACACATAATGCTCTCGCGAACCTTTATTATTTCTTTTATTAAAAGGTAGAAAAGATAAATTGAAATACTATTTAAAATTCAATCGCACACATTTCCCTTTTTTTAATACATGCATTTTATAGATGCAACATAAACGTATTAAATAATATCCAATATTTTTATAACTTTCTTTATTTAATAACGTACTACAATTATTGTTTAAAAATATATATTACTTCTTATTTACTCTTTATTATTTACTTTAAAATAAGTGAACTTTGTTTAAATTCATAAAATATTTACCTCCTGCATGTGTACTCCACTTACACAGAAAACGTCGCAGTCGTCGAGGTCGTTGCGGTCGCGCGCCGCTTCCAGCCGTGGGATGATACTAATGTTAGGGCTAGCACAGACATTAGTCAAGACAATCTTGACATTTGTCTATAGGCTATGTAAATATCGAACGATGGAAACGTCTTCTACACATTAATTCAAGGGAAGATAATCTGTAAGTGATTTATAATTCGCTCTTTAATAGAAATGGTTCTTTCAGACTACTAAAAAGATATCGATTAATATCTGTATACCTCTTAATGTACAGTACCTTCACGGTACGCATCCTACGCACTATTATTGTAGTTTTTTCTTCTTATTATAAATAAAACATAAACTAGAGTACCATAAATACTTTAGCTTATAAAGATATTAAAATATTATCTTTGTCACCGTCGCGACATCGAGCAAAAGTCTACATTTAATATTAATATAATACGTAAGTGTTCATTCCAGCCTCGGTTCCCTTTTTTTTAACTTAATTAGGATTATTATTAAAACTACGTTTTCGTCGTTCTTTTTTCTTTAAAATCATGTAATGTAATAGTGTATTTAAATATTGTATGTTTGCATAGAAAAAATAGTTTAATAATTTGGCTTGTAATGTCTTCGACACCATAAAATTCTGACTATTGCATCTCTATCAGGCGTGATAGGGTGAGGTGAAAGCTACTATACTTTGAACATTGCATCAAAAATGGTCTAATTTAAAAATGCGTTGCAGCTTTAATTTAAATCATGACGAATATCAAACTACTAAGAAATTAAACATACTTTTTGCTTTCTTGACTTCTAAGCTTTAAAAAACAAATTAAACTTTTACTTACGTAAGTATATGAAAATAATTGACATTATTAATATTTAGATTAGAATGAATTATCGAAATGTTTTGTATATAATAGGTACCTATACCAAAATAGGCAATATACGAATACGTATCATAGTGTTGTATTATTTAGACCGTATACTTTTTGGCGATACCGAAGTCAAAATCGATCCAGACACGTCCTTCAATAGTGCATTCGATTTCATCGTATTTTTTCACGTTTTGCAATCCTGTTTTGGAGCGTGAGGTAATTTATGCAGAGTCGTGTGCGCCTCGCCTACCGCGGCGCGGGCGCAGATGAGTCGTGACGCGCTCGCTCAGCCGGGAATTAGATGCCGCCTCTTTACACCGACACAGCCGATTTACAATGAACTGGATGCATATCTAGATCTATAAGTCATGTACAAGTTAGTACACTAGCAATGTGAGCGTAGACAATATTGAGGTTTCACGGTCTACTTTCATAAAGTTAGCTTTCAAGGATAGCATAAGTATAGTTAAGTATATACGACACTATTTTCGAATCGCGCTGAAGTGTATACTAGTATGCATGGTTTAAAGAAGATAATGCTATCGGTTTTTAATTTACTTAGAATTTGTCAATCGATTGTAATTATATATTTTATTAATATCGTACTGAGACAAAAATAACAATTTGTAATTCTACATATCTATGGTATGTCAAAATATATTTAATGAAAGGAATATCACACAATATCCTATAATATAAATAGTATAATAGTTATTTTAAGTTGAAGATTGTGACAGTGACGTAATTAAGCTTCCGACGTATTTTTTCTTAAGCCCACGTAAATATCTCGCGTTAAAAGACAGCGGTAATCGTGGGCGAAATCTACACAAAACCGAGTTAAGAGCGAAACCACGGATGCGTTCAAACGCTGTGTGTGGTGACCCTTTAGATTTTCCAAGAGACAGCTCTCTTTAAATTGGTCAGATGCACAAAGACCATCGCACGTGTGGCGGTTCGGTGCGTGAGGAGTTTTCAGTCACGCTTCGAGTACAAATAAACTAGAAGCATTTCGATGGTAAATATAACATAAAAGATGTCAAGCGAAATTGATTGATACGTTGTACTGTTAGATTAACTTTACTGAGTCCGAAAGGTGAATTGTTTGTGACTATTCTTTAGTCTTCAAAACACACATATCGTATAAACAGTATAATATTATTATTATATATAAATTAATATTATTTTTATATTGCTATAACATTTCTTATATACCTTCTACCGTCCGTCCTATTGTATCTAGCTGTGTTAGGTGGTTATGTGTAGGTCTCTCTGAGTTGGGTATCACCTACTTGCTAATTATACTACTGCCATTTACAGGTACAAGGGATATTAACATCTCGATCCCGTGGGTGGCGTCACATTAACGATGTAAGAGTAATTTATATATGAGGTTTATATACTTACACCGTCAGTGTCGGGAAGGCGAAGGCCCACATTATGTGACCTATTTATTAATCTGCATTCCTTAAATAAATATATCTTACTTAATTTATTTCTTAAATTACAAACTATATAGTCTTATAATCTTGACAGTTTTTGTTTTTACTAAATATGTTCAAAAATTATTGAACCCGAAATTTTCTTAATTAAAACAATTTTCTTTGTAATTAAAATTTAATACTTAAATGTAGCAGTAATTATATTAATAATTGATTTAAAAAAAAAAAAAAATATTCTTATTGTTCGCTAGAATAATTACTAGTTATAAAATGACATAAAAAAAGTTTGAATAAAAAAAATACAACCAAATTGATAACCTCGTTCTTTTTTTAAATCGGTAAAAAAGTATTGTTAGTTATGATTGACAGATCTATACTTAAGTAATGGTGTTATATGGGTGTGACAATTCAATTTCGTTTTTAGGATTAAAATTGATCTATTGGTATTTTAATAATGAAGTTGAAGTAATATATGCATCTAATTAAAGATCGATAAAAACTTGCAATTCTAAGACATAATAGGTATTTGGCCAATACTACTAGCGTGCCGTATATCTATTTATTCTATAAAAATTGATTTATAGGTATCAACAACAAATACCCAATCTTTCAATTTAATACGATGAATAAGTAAGTAGATATAGATACGATATGCCAAAAAAAACGGATTTCTGTAAAGGTATTTTGCGTTGCTTACTTATAGACGAAGAGTCTGGTGATCATTTAGGGTTCCAGAAAAGTAAACGATGTAAACGAAAAGAACACTAGTATAATACAGCAACCACCAATGTAAACTTCTAAAAAGAGTCGTCAAAATTGCTGCTGTGACTTTTTTTAACATAAAACCCAAATTTAGTATTAATAACGCCTCTTGTGAGAGAGTCACTACATGAAAAAAAAAATTATTAGAGCAAAAATTTTTATAATAAAAAAACGAAAACAATCAGTTTGGCACATTTAGTAATTGGTATTCAACACCGACCGTGAACAGACTTTGTCCAGACGTCACGCGTTGTACCACTTTAACCACAGACAGGGAAAACATGTCGATTGTCCACGTAGATATTCACCAGCTACCAAACACGAATAAATGTTGACAGCGAATGTTGTCTTGTTGTCGGCTAAATCGCATAAAACATGCAAATTAAAGCGAATTACATACTTGTTCTTTCATAACGTAAAGCTGATACGATGATTAAAGATTGATATAATTCATTGTTTGGAAAAATCTTTAACCTTACAAGTGTAACGTTTGACCTCGATCATTACGCAGACAGGAAGTGTGCAAAAAATCCACTTAACTTGCATTTGAACAATTATACCATACTTATTAATTTATTATTTTTATATATTTTAGAAAAATTACCATAAAAATTAAAATCCATAATACAGATATGATATTAAAGTTTTCTTTTTGAATCCATTCTTCTCAGAGATTTCTGTTGTATTATATATATTATCGTTTAATATTTTGTCAAGTAAGAATAACAAAATAAGATAATTTTGTTGATATCGGCTATTTGCAATTTTCCGACCTTATTTTAACACGAAAACTGGACTTGTGATTGTATCTTCAAGCAATTATCTTGTAATAATGAAGGCCCTTGTTACATTTAGTGACTTGCGATATGAACAGATGCATTTTTGTTCATTACAGTTCAGTATATGATTAAGGAATTATGTTTTTTCTTGTCTGATAAATTCACACACGCGAGCCAGCATAATAGTTTTTAAATTATATAAAAATAATTACTTTATTGTCATTATAAGTAAGAAAGGTTTCCTACCCTGCATTTCTAGCTGTCTGATTTGATCACGTTACAAGCGGTAAGCCCGAAAGATAACAGAACAATTAATAGGAAAATAACAGTCTGCTGGATAAACCTCGAGAACGCATTTTCGGCTTGAAATGCTATGGATTTCCCAATGTGGTTCTTGACATGATAACATTACACACACAATTGCAATTTACCATATTAGCAATCAAGGAAACACACAAAACCTTTGAAATATAATTATAAATATTCTTATAGACAAATGAATAATGCAATGTGTACAAATTACCGCGATTGCTAAAGCAGTGCCTTTCAAATTTGGTACAAAAATAGATTACAAAAGATGTACATAACATTAGAGGTAGTAGTCGATAATTCCCTAAATTATTTTCCTCATTTAGGTAGGCCAACAGTCTTTAAACAATACTAAAAAGGTTTGGATATACGACAACTATATCACATCTGAGTTGGCTTTTATTTGTTTATGATATCGGTAAATCTCTCCTGGTTACGTTAGCTGCATATGTCATGAATACGTACTGATAAGATGGCTTGGGCTAACGCACTTAACGAATGGGATGATTTAAAATACAAAATGAGCGGTTAACCATAGTTGAATTTTGCATCACATTAGCCATGTTGTGGTACACCATTTTATAAGACTGGTCCTGCCTTCTTAAAATTCTATTTGAATCGATCAAATCAAAATATACTTGTTGAAATTTTTTTACATGCAGTATGAATTTTACAAAATTGTATTAAATGTCAAACTACTACATAATACCAAATCAGTTACTCTTTTCCAATAATATCTTCCATATGATCCACCCAGGCCTTTGAAAAATCTTGTTATAATTATTGTGGTGAGGTATTGCCTCCTTGGCACAGCCAGCCAGGTAAGTTGCAAGGTGTTCCATGTTAGGAGTCATTACTCACATCGCCATGATAGAATACTTCAAATCATACGTGCGCTTAACGTATGTAAGTCTTTCAGTATCTATAGCTAAAAAAGAAATGACCACAAATAAAAAACAAATCAGCTTAATAAAAGAAGGCTTTTTTTTAAATTAAGGCTTAGTCGATCCTATGTCGTCAGGTTCTACGAGTATTTTAATGGTCACGTGTGAAAAGCACTATAAATCCCCCAGGGCTTGAGGATTTCGTCATCTAGACCGGACATATTATTTTCCTATAGACAAATCAAACTTATAGTACTTGAAATCTTACTTAAATGACTGTATATGTAGGGGAAGTGGGAGCGGGAGGTATACCTGCAAAATCACTCTATAACCTTTTATAAGACCTTGTTTTGTTGAGTTTTATGTTAGAACAGTTTTCTACCATGTTTGTCTGGACAGTGAGAGCAAGTCACGGGAATTGCTCGGAGTTTCTCCCTATGTTACACGATTGACTCGGCGCCCGCACGGTAAATCCATGGAATGCTATAACTACGTTTCTATTTCTATATTTACACATTAGATATCTTTACGACACTATATTTTATATAATTTCACCTATTCGTGTGAGCCAAATATCGCAACTGAATATTAAACAAATTCCACACTAGTCTGTGCTAAGTTTGAGCTAAATCGGTTATAATCACCGGCTTGTAAGAATATGTCTGTTCTATTGAAATATACCTTTAAGTACATTGATCAAATAATATATTATATATTTATGTACGAATGTATATAATATACGTGACTTTAAGTATGCTCAAATGGACTCATTTGGCTACATTACCTTCACATATTTTTTTTTCGTATTATATGTATTATTAATTTATAAATTTTTCGTATAAATTTCAAGAAAAAACAACATTATTCATTTTCCAACATAACAGTATTAATTTGCCTTGGCAAGGCGAAACAAGACATGCGTGTCCAAAGGGAATGACGTTGCGCTCTCCGTCACGCTCACTGCAAGTGCCACGGTTGCCTTCACGCTACATCGAGTTGTATACAGAGTACCAACCGAGCGCGATGATGCCTACTACGTCACCTAGGCACAGCTATTGACAGATTAATAGAGTTAAGGGTACATATAAACGAGCTTCCATGCGTTAGATCATAAGATATTAAAAACTGCCATGTTGTTAGTTAGGTTTTACTGCAAATCTAGAGGTCCTGAATTAAAATCACGGAAAGGCTATATTATATCAAACGTCTTTTCTATCAATAATATTTCAATAGTAACCCTTTACAGTAACAGCTATACCCTCGTGAAGTTGTAAAAACGAAAAGCCATTAGTCCTGCACGCCTGAAATCTTCCCAACCGTGTCAGAATGCCGAAAGATTATAGGAAAAGAAATTGCATTTATATGCGCCCACAAATTTGTGCGCTGTGATTCGTCCTGCACTAGCCTAATAAAAACGAACTACGAAAAAAGCATAAGCTACGTTCTCTCTACGTTCTCGCTGTCCCATCGGAATATTTTATATTCGGGAATAGATAATACATACACATATGTGTTCTCTATTCCTGAATATACACACACTAAAGTATATCGGGTAAAGTTGGTTAGATGTTGTTATATTAGAATGGAACATAATATATAACAAAACATAATTAACTTTTGTTTTAATTGAACTTGCTACATTAAATGGCAAGCTAATGTTGACATTCCTGTTGATTTTTTATTTAAAATATATAGAAGTTTACATAATTGTTCTATAGTAATGCATTAGTGTTATTTATAATACGTATTAGGTCCAAATTTTTCTATTTTTACTGTTATTTATAAATGTACAGATCATTTAAGCACGCAACTTGAATACTAAACCTTCAAAATAAATTAAAGTAATTTACTCCGCCTCATAATATAGGTAAATAAAATAAAAACAGCCATAAACTAAAGATATAAACTATAAAACGTCAGACCTCTTGCTACGATCGTTATTTTTGCTTGCGGCACTGATTATAATTATTTACTGAAACATTTTATCTGACATTAGTACTATGTTGCGGTTTAATATGATAGGTAATTGGTACATGCGAAGCCGAACAATGGTTGAGAGCTACTTACCCTTAAGGTGAAATGGAGTGGATAAAAAACGTATTCGTTTCTCGAACCTGTTATTCTATAATTCGTGTGGGCCTCGGGCATGTAATAACTGTAATAAAGAACGTGTACGGCGCCCATAAGTCACATATTGCCGCGTACAGATCTACGTTCCCATTATAATAAAGTACAGAACAATTTCATACGAAAATATAAGTACCAAAATTGGTCAAATTATCATTTTTTTGCGGAAAACATTTATATTTTTTTTCTACGCTTGCATTCTGTGGATGAACTACGCGTGTACCCCGTCGTGTTAAATAGACCAAATGCTTTTGGGCGCTGTTGGGGAAGCTACGACACTATAGTGCTTCAGCAACGTTTACGGATGCTAGTATGGATAACTTCTACGCGATCATGCGCAAACGCGCAAAACATACGATAAGCAAGATCATGAGCATCACCTTCTACGTATATTATTTCCCCAACACATTGGCTTGCAACCTAGACAGCTCATCAGGCTTATAATCTTAGACACAAATATTGACATTTGAATTTCAATTCAAAATAAAAAAAAACATCGCAAATAAGGCAAAGAAAACTGTACATAATCAATATCAGTATTTCGTGTGTATTCAATTTTTAAAAAAACGCCGTATATTGTATTGATTACTTTTATCATGGTGAAATTTCAAAATAAAACACTTAAAAAGTTAATGTTATTTTTTCGACAAGTTACGTTATCGTAATCGACTATTGAGTTATAAGCCACGGTGAGATTTTTTAAATTACAAATAACAGACATTGGATGATGTACGCGCTGCATACAAGAAACCAAGTAATATGATCGAATGACTGACAGAACAACAGCAGAAGCGGGCGTCACGTTTCTGTTCGATATTACAGACTCTCCCACACAACTAGTCACGAACTTATACTTCACTTAATTAACGTAAATAAGACAGTTTCGCGAATAAAAAAACTACAGAGGTCGACGATTCGTCGAAACCGGATTCAGATTGAAGTGTCTTCGGCATGCGTCTTAGTGCACACTTTATGCCACATTTATTTTTAATGAGGGTTTTTATCATGACGTTAATAATCGTTAAAAATACGGCGCAATTGTGAAGATGGCGGAAACATCAAACATTTTTCATTTTTCTTTATAATCCTGTTACAAGAAGTTCCAGGTAAAAGCGCATTAATATAAATCTCAACCAAAACAATATGAAGAAACATTTTCTTAAAGTAGGTACACTGTACTAAATAAAATAATTTGACTTGTCCATTTTTACTTATGATTGATATTTTTATATGTGCAGTTCGTCTTTGTTTGGTTACTTTATAATAAAAAAAACTGTAGTTGGTATCACATACAATTCGATAGCTACATATGAAACAAACATTTTTAGGTTTTAAATATATAATTTAATTAAAATTATAAAAACGAAATAATTTAATTTTATAAAACATTATAAAAATATGGGTTAAAGTTAATACAAGTTTGGTTAACAGACATCTCTGTATTCTATTTAATGCATTTTTTTCTTTACTATAATTTAAAAAAAAAACACAAGAAACGATTTTATTTGTGATTAAATTGAGAAAATAAGATATTGAATAATTGCGAATTGTAAAATATGAAATGCAAGTCACCATACATTATTGCGATCGCAGGATGCAGTTACCGTCGCTAGCCGACCGTGAATGAATTCGCATGACAGTGACGAAACGCATGCATCGAGTCTCGTGAAAAGCTCTTCCTGTATCTAAAAAAATCTGCGCATAATTTAAAAAACTAAAACTTTAAGCAGCACAGTGTATTCAATTACATTATAAGAAAAATCTTAATTCTAATATTACCGTACCTAATGATGACAGATGAAAGTTTAATAACATAATTGTAACAAAATGTAACACTTCTTACTACAATACAATCACCAGAATATGTTAGAACTATAACAATCAACTATACGGTTGTTGATAATCCATCTCTATGACATTTTCACATCTAAATTGCACAATTTTTATATAAATAGTTTAGAATATAGTTTGATTTTCAATCTTTATTTATTTTTTAATTAATAGTAGTAATTATTTTTAATTTAACCTAACTAGTTCTATCTACTTAGCGTGTCTGTGCCTGCATTTTTATATTATAATCTAGCTTTATTTTTGTACAATAATATATTGCGTTTACTGAGTAATTAGTAACATGTAGCAAATAAATATCTTAGAGTAATTATTTACGTGTCTAGTTGTATGGAATGTGATTGATATTCTATACTTTAACAACAAAGTAAATTTGACAATGACGTTATATGAAAACGCCATCATATTATGACAGAAAATATATTATTAAAAAATCTTTTACAAACCATATTTTAAAGCTACACTACTCTATGTAATTAGACGGTCTTTCTTTGCTTTATATAAATACCTACTTATTATTATATACCTACTTAGTTTTAAGCGGTCCTTAAGAAGCTTTTACTTGTATTACTATTTATTTTCTTAGGCAAATTATGTTGTATCATTAAAATACTTACTGGCGGGCTGGTAGAAGATAAGGCTTTAAGGCATTTATAGGGTCTTGTGGAATTATGATTTCATGTAGAACAATAGAGTACGCGGAGAATGATGGTAGCTCGTTAGGGCTACGCATACGTGTGCCATATTGCCGTAGTGTGGACCGGTCGCGAGCACCTGCCTCGGGCACACGCCACGAAGGCTACGCGCACACTAAGACGAGTATATAAATGTACTTAATTTAATAAATTGATAATTACATAATATTTTCACTCACACATTCAAACATAGTTTCATGATCCTGAAATCCTATAATTATTATAGGTATATTAACTAAAGAAAACAATGTAGCGTTTGACAGTAATTAAAATAAAAAAAAAACAATCGACATAAGATTTATATGATAATAAAATAAAATGGAAATGATAACCTATTGATAGAATTTCTTTGTAAACTCAAATCATTTTCCCTTATGTAAATTCATAATTAAATGATTACATACTCTCAAGTAAATTTTTCGTCCCTCGTAATGATTTTTATTTCCAATGATATGAAATAGACCTTACCTAAAGGCTTAATGTATCTACATAATCTAGCTCTATACAAAAACAAAATAAAAACAGGTTGCACTGCACGTGCGCCTTACCCTGTCCTCGCTATGCGCAAGCACAAGATAAGCCTGGACGTGTGCATTTTATTTATTTTAACATTTTTAAAGCGGCGTGGGCGTTTTATTTCTTATTGCGAGCGGTAAGTCACGAAGTCGGTGCCTGGAGAGCTAAATAGCACCTACGATACCTTGCTATCTGAATCTCGAGGTTTTTCAATAGACCATGTCCATCTTTTAAAAAGTGCAAATGACTTTTACGCGCACGTTATCTATAAGATTAATTATGTGTTCTGAAAAAGATTTAATGTATTTTATAAGTTTAAGATATTTTTAATTAGCTTCAAAAGTGTACAGAATTAATTTGTACTAAAAATATCATTACTAAATACGCATTTTATTAAAATGATACATTTTAATACCGAAAATGTTTGTTTAAGTGGAGAATCGTGTCTCAAAACTACTTATACGGGTTGTTAATTGTTATATTTACTCAAGGAGAGTATATAAAGATAATATACATTTATAATATTAGATTTTACCAATATATACCATCTTGAAGTAATTTAATCTGTTTTTAATAGTATTTTTTTATTTAATTATTTATATTTCGTATTTCTTTTTTCCTTAATCAGTCTAGTAACCAATGCGAATACTGGCCCTTAATAATGGCATTTAAAAATTTACAACAAGTCTGTTTGTATTTTATAAAGCTCAGAACATTATATTTGAAACTATCTTTACTAAAGAGAAAATATTTTTTATATGAAATTCAACATTTAAGCGATTACGATACTATTGAAAATGTATTTATTTTCTAATATCTTTTTTTAAATAAATTTCTAATAATAACACGAAAATTGCTTCATGACAATTTCGTATATTAAGCAAAACGTCAAATTACCCATAAAAGTCTACACAGCTACAACTCGAATCGTCCCGAAATCGAAATGTCCTTTAACGATTTAATTAATTTGGTTAACCGATTTAACTAATTAATTCTTAAAAATGTCTGAACATTTAGGTGCGAAACGAAGTGTTCAGTTTTTGAATTCGAAGGCTAAATGAAATATATATATACTTTGTGAATAATGTGTGAATCGTTTGGGATAAGAAAAAAATATTTGTACATTGTGTATAGGATATTCTAAAAAGTTAGAGGAAAACAAGGATTTTTGATTCGTTTGTCGTAACGCGTTAGTAAATAAATGAATACATCCATGAAATAATAGCCATATTTCTACCAAAATATAAAACTATTTTCATAAAATAAATAGACTAAATCGAAACGAGCACCAATTGTACTTCTTTGAAGCTTCGTCTATTATTATTTCAGCTGTTTGTATCGTGACGGGCGCGTCCTCCCGACCGCACGCGCAGTTCCGCACGCGAAAACATTAAGGTCGCTTGTAAACTTTGTTTGTATATTATCATGTTTTTATTTGTATTGTTGAAATAAGAAAAAACACAGGAGACTTGATTAATGCAAGCAGATGTCGTAAAACTGGGTAGATACAGCTTATAAAATCATTTTAAGTCTGTTTCGTGACGAACTCGTCCTTTCTCGACCAACGCATGCGCAGTGCTGCATACGATATTAAGGTCGATTGAAGTTTTTGAGCAGTTGTACCAAATTCAAGATTGAGTCATATATATGGATAACACGACATACGATACGGAGAGAGTGATCAATAACTTTCGTTAACAGCAACGTGCTTAAAATATTTTATTATCAGGTGGACAGCATCATAACGTGTATATGTATCTTTATTAAAATTAAAAAGGATTTCTGAGTAAAACTGAAGAACTTTAACTAAAAATTAATCAACGTTGATTCCATAATAATTGTTTTTTAGCCTACTTACGGATGAACACTTAAATGCACTCGTAGTTAAGTAATTAATATTCACGTTGATGTTCCCATTACATATCAGCCTGTAAATTTCCTAGAAAGTCCAATAGAGTTCAAGCTGCCTAGCTTATGATAGTTGCAAGTTCAATATAAAATAAGGACTAACAAGTCATAAAATTACGTCAACAATTAAAACAAATATGTTCGCTTTATCCTCTAAACGATTACGCAAACAACATATTAATTGATGTCCTCCCGCGCTCCTGACCGATTCCGGCCTCGACAGTCGGCAAACATTCTCAACGGAGATTAGGCAACTTCGCATGAGATATATTCGAATGTACCTTCTAGCGTGTGTGCAAAAAACTGCTGTATATCCTTTCTGCTATGAATATGTCGACAGAAAAACCTAACAAATTTTTAGTGCTCTACACGGGGCTTCAACTTAGCCGCTGGGGCCTTACAAACTAGCCCTTTGGCTTTTTTTCACGTAGTTAAACTTCGAAAAGGTATCCCTTTATGAGTCTGCGGAATCCTGAACATATAGCGTATCCACGGCCCTCGTGCGTTACGCTCCGCTCGTGGCTCGGTGGATCTCTCCTCAGGTGGCGAAAGTAATCTCGCACCCCCGACCCAATAGTGCGTACAGAATCGTGTAGGCATTCCGACATCCGTCCTTCTCAGGACCGTCTTAACGGTATGTGTAGTATATTCAAAGCCACAAAGCCACGAGCCCCAGAATTATGGTCTATTTTTTAAGACGTCCAGACGTCAAGGCTGGTAAGCTTAACACTAAACCAACGAAGCAGTCAAGTGCATATATAATATATTAAAGGAGGTGCTTTGATTGGTTATTATAATGTAGAAAAGGAAATTACATATGTGTAATGAATTTTGAAAATTACACGAGGTTCACCTTTGGCCGTTCGACGTGTGTAGTCGTCTATCTTCTGACAAAACTATTTCATGCACAAGAATGCATCATGAACGCCATACGAACTGATCACTTTTCATTATATTTAATTATGTACATATATATAATACATTATTATTTTATTTTTTGTTCTGTTTTGTATGTATAATAATATTTTTATTCCAGAATAATGTATGTTTATGTCTTTAATAGACAAAATAGATAAAATCCTACATATATTAATGTTAAATATGTGATAATAATATTTTTCTCTTTTGATACTTTTACGAGTATCAGTTATTTATACCTATCTACCCTACCTAGTACCCATAACATGGTATAAAGTATAATTTTAATACATTTGTTCACCGTAGCCAAGGTAATTTTGATATATAATATTATTTAAACATTTTTCGAATGTTTCGAGTTTTATACGAATTTTAATCACCGGATTCCAGCAACAATTCCAAGCCGAACGGTCGGAAAAATTAAATTAGGTAAAAAAATAATGACGCGTAGTTTAAGAGGCAGCGTAGTGGCGAACCTTGTCGAGGAGTCTCCGCCGCTCGATAAAATTCCGTCTGGCCATTTTATTTTAAGGCGCGCATTAACAGCTCGGTAATTAAGCATCGAAATGTCGCTGCCATTCTGTACGGAGGCGTCGCCCTAAGTAATGGCCTCTACACAGGCTACATTAACGCGATCACACCGATAACTGTGAAATGTAAAAATACAAAACTCAATGAACGACGCCTTACCGAAAATAACAATACATATAATAATATACCTACATAAAAGAAGTACTAAAACTTACAAATGAAAAATTGTACCACCGATTACTTATTAAAGAGTTATAAATATGTGATCGGAGTTAAATACTTCTCGCAACCTAACAACTTGTCTCATAAAAAAATCGAATAGAAACTGAATTGCGTTAAATTGAATTGGTTAATCAATTCAATTAATTTGAAGGAATAGCTTACCTTCCATCGGCGGAACGCAACTGTAATTGGCACGATTAATGCACGCTTTAAAGGATCGATTCTTTCTTTGTATCGACAGCGGACATATTAAAGGCATGTTTGGAATGAATCGGACTTGAACTTAACTGCCTACGCTTTGCAGAATAGAGATAAAATCGTTAATGAATCTCCGGGAGCAACAAATATCTTGCATATTAGTTTTAATGGAATTTTGTCGTAAAAATGTAATATAAATTACTGCTAAAATGTTCTAATTGGTTGCAGTTTATACTTGTAAGCCTTAAAGATAATTTGCATTTATTATCTTGCGTGAGTTCGAATATTTAAAAAAAAAAAACGGGTAGGAACTGCCTTTCTTGCACGTATGGTGATAAAAAATCAGTGTAAGACCGAGCAACCCGAGATGAGGCACGTCAAATGCCGCACGTGCGACTCAGACAGTACCGCCGTGGGTGGTGAATCGTCTGTGTTGTTTTTACTTTTTTTCTTTTCTAAGTTGACACGTGATCAGCATGTAAACAAACTAGGCGGCACACTATATTCGGTTTGATGGATCAACTCTATACTACGCGTGTTTTTTTTTTCACGTATAAAATGTTAATAATAAAATGTTTGCATACGTTTAATGCGTAAATTTTAGATTATATAATAAGCAAAGATTATGTTTTCAATCCTCATCGATGTTGATGTGTTACAAACATTTGCATAATGTTATAATTTTGAGCTAAGCAGCTTAATTTTATCTAAGTATGTAACGATGTCGACGCCCACATAAAAGGATTTAAAGTATTCATTTATTATTTAATTTTAGTCTTAATATCTTTAGTTTAAGGATACGAACAATTCATCTCAGGTGGTCGAGCAATAAACTTTGATGGTCGACTACAATGACCACCAAGATAGAATACTTCTAACAGATTACAGGAGGTCTAAAACAAAAACTTTAAATTTAAAATTCGGACCACCTGTATGAAGTTCAAACATTCTATCATTCAAACATTTCTTGACATATAAAATTACATATATGTACTCAGAATGTCAGAGATTGCCAATGGCTGGAGCACGTGGATCTTACAATATATTGCAGATTCAAACCCGGGCAAGCAACACTTATTTTTTATGTGCTTTTTGTGTTTAGAATTCACTCCTTGCTCGGTGGTGAAGAAAAACTTGTATGGAAACCTGCATGTGTTGGGTGATTGTAAAATATGTGTATCCAACAAACCTTTATCGAGCAGCGTGGTGAAAAAGTTCCAATCCTTCTTCTCAAGATGAGAGTAGGCTTTTGATCGAGAGGGCAGCATTTATAGGCTGTGACTTTACTTAGAATATCAAGATAGAACAATAATCCTAATCAAAAAAAAAAAGTTATACATACTTGGTACAATATAGCCTAAACTGAAACTCAATTCATACTATTGAGTACCTGAAATTAACAACTTCGAAAGTTAGTGTCATTATAGACAGTTCGTATTCTCTGCATGAGAGACCAATCCGAGCGCTCATTACGTCTTGTCACGCGTCATAACACTGATTAATTGGCCTCCATCACCGATACGAACAAAAGAGAAAAAAAGAATGACATCGAGCAAGCAACGACCTTTCGGTAACGAGGAGCCGTCAGTCAGAGCCGCATGAGGGCCGCCGATTCGCTTGACAACTTCAATTTATATGCAACTCAATGCCTACATGCATTCCCGTTTGAATGATTGGTAATAAAGTCATGTTACCTACAGATTAATTCCCAAATGATATCTGACCTCATACAAGAAGTCGTATCTTGGCCCGATCAGAACATCAACCGAGAAGTTATCAAATGCGTCAAACATTTCGAACAATTAATGTTTAAGTTCGAATTATATGCTATTATAACAAATTACGAATTTTAAAATTGCTCATAAAAACGGAAGACTTTGGCGTCCACTTGGGTGGTTCGACAGATGTTCCAAAAAATTATAAAAAAATAACATTTCAATTATGACACTGATCGTTAGAGAGCGATTCTGTATTCATTACAGGTCTTATGAATTTTAATGGACACGTAATATGCGTATTATTATCCGAAAGCAAGCATGCCGTATGTGTGCAATTGTGTTTTTTTTTTATATATTATCTTTCATGTGCTAATTTTATTACGAAATTAATAATTCAAAAACTTTTCTGAATAAGATTAAAATAATGTGATTTTTCATTTTCATCAATAGATTTTAAACCTCAGTAACATAAATCTATAAGTTCTTGAATTGACTGATACAAAATAAATAGGCTAATTTATGTAATTGATTGGTCCATATGGTTTTTTAACTTAAACTGGGTGAAATATCATCCTATAATAAGTTGATTCATCATTTCATTCATTCGAAGTAGGTCAACGTAACTCAAAACATGTAGATATATTTTTGTATCCAATACTACTCCTCAATGAATTCAATCAGGTATGTCCGAACATTTTATTATCTCAAATGATTTTCATGTCCAAATAAAGGTTTTAAGACTATTAATTTGGAATGCTACCTGTGTGGCACGTTTGCATGAAAATAATAACACTACCGCTGTAGTTGCTCCACAGTAAATTGCAGCTCCCGCAATAATTTTTCAATAGTCTGCTATTAGTGTCGGGACAGTGCAAACAAACAGATATAATTAAACGTCTCTTGACGAATTAGTCCGACCACCACAACTGCCCGGGCGTCCTGATTTTGTTTTTAGTATTTTATGTCGATGCAATATAATTATTTTTGTTTTTTTTTTTATTTATGACAACAAAATCGATTGTAAGTATCTGCTATAAGGTATGATATATTTTATTTACATTAAATCCTTACAAATAGTTATTATATTATTATATACAATAGCAGACTCATAATTTAGCAATAAGTACACACATTCGTCGGCATTTATGTCCATATAAATTTAATTTAAGTTTTAATTTTTCAACATTGGACGCTTGAAGTCTAATGCTTTTTTGATAAAGAATAGTATATCTACGTATTTTCTAAACAGCTGTCTTTTTTATGTTAAAGGGGGCAAACGAGCAGGAGGCTCACCTGATGGAAAGTGATTTCCTCCGCCCATGAACATCTGCAACACCGGGGGGCTTGCAATTGCGTTGCCGGCCTTTAAGGAAGGAGTACGCTTTTTTCTTGAAGGTTCCCAAGTCTTATCGGTTCGGAAAAACCGTCGGCGAAAGCTGGTTCCACAGAGTGGTTGTGCGAGGCAGAAAATGTCTTAAAAATCAATCAAATTCATGATTTTTTTTAATGATTATTATATTTTTTTTTTCTTTCATTCCATTCGTTTGTCTACTTCCTCATCTCTACTTCTGTTGACTCCCATTTGCTTGGTGTACATGTTTACTGATTATGCATTTGAAGAAAAATCGTTTGATTGTTTTAATATTTATTTTGTACATAAAATGGCATATGTCTTTTAGGTAAAGTATCTTAAGTTTAAATAATATCACTTTACTAAACATTTGTGTCTATAACTCAGTTTTACACATACGTCTTATTTACACACTTAAAACTTAAATATCTTTAATTATAAAACTATATTCAAAGCATAATAATATATTTGCAAATTACAATTTCGAGATTATTGTTACAGATATTTCCCTTAAAAGTCATGTTAATTGATTTTCATTCTACAACTGTCCACGAATCGGTAACTAAAATGGAAGACTTTATTGTCATGAAATTGGTAACGAAATATTTTCTTATTTAAACAAATTATAAGTATTAGGTTATTCATTTGTTCAACTATTATTGTTAAATAATAGTTAGGTATTTAATTCAATGGCTATTATTTAACATCAATATATACATATAACTCGCATGCTTAATATTACTTGGAAGACTATCCGATTTTGCTGTATAAGGCACAAAGAATTCTATAATATTCAATTAAATTATTTTATTCAAATTAATATAACACATAATATTTTACTGTAAATAAGTAAATTATTGAATATGGAGGTTAACAGAGAAGTCCACTAGATAACAAATTATACTGTACTGTATTCTAAAGATTTATAAAAACATATTCCCTATATTATATTTTCATGATCAAACCTAGTAGTACGTATAAATCAAATATTATGCATTTAAATGGCACTAAGTGCTATCATTAAAATATAAAATATATTTAATTCAGTTAGTTATATTGGACAACCGTCCCATTTATGAAATACTGCCTTAGATGTCATTTGAAATTTACAATTGTTCTTAATCTACAATAGTTTAATTTACAAGGAAGACTAAAACTAGAATTATTTGTTAGTTAAATGGCTTATTTATTTAAACACCGCTTAATAAAACCTAGTGTTATAACACAGAACAAGTACTGACCAAGCGAACAATCTAAAACTAAATATAATCTCTAAAATAGTTTATTTATATAGGAACTTTTTAAATCTATCACTCATACATAATCTGTATCATACAATTACAAACAAATATCACAGATTATAAATAAACAGGGAATGGGCTGTCACCAAGGTCGCCAGGGTTTTTCCTCTTGAGGTTGTCGTCTTGTAACCAATGCGAGGGGCGCGGGTTCCTCTGATGGGGGAGGAGGTGTTCCCCAACCGGAGCTGGCTGGGGAGTAACATCTAGGTTCTGATGACGATGAAGAGGCATCTCGTGGGGAAAGTGGTACGAGTGTAGGAACGGCGCCGATGGTACTCGCACTTACTCCAGCTGGCAATACGAGAGCAATGTCACCGTTTGATAACCTCGTTGGAACAAGTCGAACTCCAGAACCGGGACCAGCTGTAAATAAAGTAATTATGAAACATATTTCAAAAGTATTATATTTACTTATTTTATATATTTTTAAAATATTTGCTTTTTTCATTCATGTTCAAAAATAAAATAAATCAATGTCTAAATGAATAATGTAGTAAATACAGTATTATGGGCTACAAACTCTGACCGTATTTTGTAAGAGTAGGTATTCTTAATTCAAAATGTAGCTATTTTTTTCTCAATCTTTAAATAATTGTCGCAATTGTAGTCTCAATACATTTCGATTAATATCAAATATGCTTACCCGAAATAAATATGGTTGAATGTTGAGGAGGAACAACTGCATCTTCTATATCCGACGGGGGCGTGGGCGCCGCAAACGGCCTAGTACCGGGACTAGTCACACATCCTTCGAGATGTCGTACAAGGCGTTTTTTCAATCCCGAATCTAAACCAGGAAACTTAGCGACTTCGGATAAGCAGTGCCTATAGCCTGCCTTAAATCTATCCGGTGAACCAGCACCTTCAGAACGAAGACCCTCCAAATATTTCACCGTCATTTCTAAAATGTCTGCCTTTTCTAGTTTTGAATGGCGAGCCGGCTGAAACAATGAGTTTTTTTATAATAATGCAATATATTTTAGTAATGGAATTAAACGAATTATTTTCGTCGAACGTAGAAATCTTATACTTTTAAGTAAATTGTTCGAACTGAAATATTCGACCAATTTTATTTGAAAATATTGTAAAAAAGGTTTTTTTGAAAGATATTTTTTCTTTTGGGGCATAGTATTCTCATATTGAAATTTATAATATGATAACTATAAAAATACTTACATCTTTTTTCATCGCGTCAAGGGTAAGTGCTTTTAGTTCATTTAAGCAGTTGTTGATGCGCGCCCGACGTCGCTTTTCCATTATAGGTTTATTACTCTGCAACAAAGAGATAAATATTAGGCTAATGTATGTGACGAAAAAGTAATTACAATATGTATATCATAGAAGTACATTTCTTAATTTGTAAAATAAACATCTCTATTCTAGATTGAGGCAGATGCTTTTTTAAATATATTTCTCTAATTAACTGCTAACTTTTATCCATTCGAATTTGTTATAAATACCACTTAAAAATCTCTTTGGTTAAAGAATTTTATTCAACTCAATTTTAAATAAAAAACTTTTCAAAGTTTATATAATATAATAGATGTAATATATTATTATGTCAAAACACCAAAATTTTGCCAAAGACCATTATCATCCTACTTTAACAGTAAAGTTAAAGAAAAACGCGTGACAAAAGCATCCATTAATCTACAATAATGAGCGCGTGCGCAGCTCAAGGTGAAGGCCGTGATTGGCGCGGACGTGACGCCGGGTCACGCGCGACATGTGATTCATGTTTGCCTATCTTCATGTTCGTATGCGCTGAGCGTACAAGGCTTTGATGTTCCACCTGTCATCTTTATGTACATTATGATGACGCGTGATAACATAAAGATCTATCAACTCTTATTTGTAATTGTGTATTTAAATTTATCAAGTTTCCTTTGATATCATTAAATATGTTTATATTTATCGTTATTTGCCTTAAATAACCACATAGTAAGGAAAGAAAACTTGCTACCGACATTATCTTAACATACTAAGATGTGAAACAACTGACCTGAACGATCATGGTTAGAATCATAATAAAAAATAAGAATAGCATTAAGGGTCAGCATTGAATTGGCGACTGTGAAATTACTAGCCAGCCCTATAATAATTATATAGTATATAAAAAAAATGATAATGAACATTACAAGTTAAAAATACGAAAATTAAATATTTTATTTTCCTATCTTTGATATTCAAATCGAGATTATGAAGTTCTTCACAGCCATATCGATTATAACTAATGACGTTTTATAAGAAGACAGAGTTGCAGATAACATTGGTAGCCGACCTCCGATGCGCGGGTGATCACGTTTTATTAATGTCAGGTTTGTTATCAGTTGATACTTCAATGAGCAATTTAAATGAAATGTGCTTTATCTTAATATTGCCAAGTAATGCCTACTTGTGTTTATTGGAATAAACACAAACAGTATTAATAAAAATAAAGAAATACACAACCAATAATATCATAAACAAAACAGTTTTAAGACATAATTTTATGTATTGTATATTAATATAAATTACATTCATTAATTTAACTCAATCTCTAAATTATTATAATTACAATCGGCACGAGGTACACTTAAAATAATTTCAAAGAAAAAAAGAAAATTAATATATCGTCTATGGCAATGTAAAAGGTTTTTCTGTAAATTGTTTTAAACATTTTTACAAAGAGAAGACTCTCTTTTTACTAGATTTTTCTTAGTTAGGTATAAAGCTAAAATCTATGAAGCTATTATTTTATCTATCCTCCGTAAAGAGCTAATGTGATGTCACTATCACTATGCAAGTGCTAGCTCTTCTTATCTTGCTTTAAGTCAAGTTTGTATATGGAGTTGACAGGACAATGCAATTTTGAATACAATAAGGATTAGCAAAACGGGCCTGCCTTGTTCTAACTCGTGTTTGTAAAGAACAAATAAAGGAGTCAAATGACGGACAGCTTTTAGAACTAGCATGTGTTTGTAGTTGCTACATTTGAATACGTCACTATTGTATCTACAAACGCACATGTATTGATTTTTCTGCCGCGTATTTTAATCATAGAGCCGCTCTGTATTACCTATGCTCTTCAAGAATACTGGTTCAGGAACGAGGAAAACCGTAGCGTTCTTTTCGAATGAACTTATGAAGTAAAATAATAACCTTTATTATTTTGCATTTCTCGTTTCTAAGTTGACTAATAAACATCAATCACCCTTCAATTACGGTATTTTCTTACAAAATCGACATTAAGCCTGTTTTAAAAATAAAAATAAAAAAAATATCATGACTTTTATATAATATTTAGTATTGGAATTTATCATACATTGACAAGTACAGCCCTGGTTTTGAAATTGAGGGACGTGAAGGCGGCACGTGGCGCCCGCGTCTCTCGCCCGATACGGCTGTAAGGCAGTAACACGCCCGCACTATCAAGTATCGCTTTGTTATCTACTTCCTTGCAAGTTCTCTCGCTGGAGTGACGAGCATGATACAAAACAGCAAGCAGACACATCATATCAGTTAGTTTCAAGTGTATGGTACATTTTCTAATAAATTGTCATATTGAAAAGTTATGGTATATTTAACTTTCGAAGTTATTTTGTCAATGAGACCATCAATTACATTTTAATTGAAAATGTTTGTAAACAATGTAAATACCGTAATGTAGCTTGTCAATGTTTATGAGTCGAATAAAAGTAGCGTAAATCTGTGCAAGGAATATTTTACGTTGTTCGTCTGTTAAGAAACAGTCTCAGACGGTAATATAAGGTTTACGTAACGCGCCAAGCGCACGGAATTAGTTCGAGGCGCCGCGCCGGCCGCGTCACCCATCGCTGACACACGTGCGTCTAGCGCGCGTGCTCTCCTATGACGCGGTGACACATTTTCCGTTTATACCCACTGGCATTGGGCATATTCCTTTTTCCATATGGACGTCAATTTTATCGAGTTATCATACTTTGAATGGAATTTGAAACGAAGTAACAGTTAATATGTTTAGAGCCAAATTTAGCTTGTACGGTTTTTAATAAAAATATATTTGTTATCATCTCGTTTAAAATTAAATCCTTACACTTTATTTATATTTATAAATTGTAGTGCAATCCTTGTCTTAAATAGCTTGAGCTAATCTGCAAACCACATCCATTACATTGCACTAATAAACGTCTAAGGCCCGAAATATCATCGTCGGAACGCAATAGCGATGTACCGCATTAGTTGGCAGGACGCGCGGGTGAGTCGGCGCTGGCCGCTGGCATGCGATTGCCCGACGCGTGCCAAGGCGTGGGAGCGGACGCCGCTTCCGGCACGCGCTAGCAATGCGCTACACATGGATGCGACAATAAATCCAATGGCGTTTAAAAACTTTAATATCATCATTAAGCTACAGGCATGTCAAAATATTTTCTATAGGAGGTAATAATATACATACAACATCTACAAGAATTATGTACATATTATTACGAGTTTTTTAAGAGTTCATTAAAATAAAATTAATTTGCCATCATAAGATAAATTTATTTTGAAATTAAGAATTCAAATTATGTGAAAAATATATATACAGTTAAAACCGTTTATGGCGACATCGTTTAGAACAGCATATCGGTTATATTGACCAAAATCAAAAGTCCCGGCTGAATGCTATATAACTGTCATCAAAAATATTGCTTTGTACGACATTGCTTACTACGAAATACCGCATTAAACGACCACATTTGGCTAATATTTTGGAGAATTATATCTGTAGAACAACCAGCTGAGTCGTATTGTAAACAATTACTACTGAAGCAGACGAGTGAATTGATGTAGATAGGTCTATTGCGATTTGTGCACCGGCTACGAAAGATGATTTGATGATTTTCTTCTATACTATTGTACGAGAAGTTCAAGAAGAAAATGACGAACTGATGAACAATTTACAGTGGCAACTTTGAATGATGGTCTCAATGCTGTTAGTGTATTACGCAAGATTGTTCTTTTTAATGAACAGTTTCACATGCATTATAACGATACGCTGATTAAACTCCAAAGTGAATTACAAAATGTGTATACAAGACAGAAGTGTTCCAAACAAACTAAAATTACAGATTTTATGCATACAGGAAAATTACATTGTTCTTTCTTAATACGTATACGTTTTTATTGAAATAAACGAAATATAATTTAATTTCATACATTAATATATATATTTTGCCTATTAATACCTATGACCTACACATTCAATAATACCACTTCATAAAAAAATAAGCATCACCGGTTGTTACGACTATCGGTTTTTACGACTAAATATGAGTAGTCCCTTCAATGTCGTTATAACAGATTTTGACTGTATATATATTTTTTCATAAGCAAATGTGATGCGATCGCAGGCATTGTGAGCGATAACGTTTAATTTAATCTGTGGCCATTTGTTCGTTGTAGGCGGCGCAGGAGAGTGGCGCGTAGGCGCAGCGGCCGCATCGCCCGCCGTCTAATCTTGCTGAGATGATATTTATCGCACGATGATAGATCGTACGCCTACTCTAATAGCTTCCTACACGCGTCTTGTTTACGACCCTCGTCGCCGTCCGATTGTTATAGTACCATATATTATACAGGTATAGTGCTTAATGTAGCGTTCTTGATTTATTGGTCGTTCACCGCCGTATAATTGCTTTTCTAATAAGCTATATTATGTTGATTTAATTATATCATTAAACACAAGCAAAATATATGACGTATGAGAATAAACGTTTGCAACAAATATTTTTCTTAATTATGATAATAAGATCGTAAACCTTTATTAATGAATATTAATGACATTAAGCCATTCAAGTGGTTCAATAATATTTTGTTTACTTTGGATCTTTTAATTTATTGTGAATAAATAATCGGTTACTGTATTAACGATGAACAGTCACGTGTCGACTTTATATTCATTGTGAGCAATTACATTTTAAAATATTTGTACGTGGGAAATAAGTAGTTTGATGAGACGTGTACGAACATTATCAATGTGTTGCGGGGGCACGTTCCCACGACAATTAGCCCACGGAAGCCCACGCCGCCCACTTACATTGACTCATAGCGCCCGCGTAATTTCTCACTACTTGAATTTACTCTTTAATACCTAATATGACATAAAACTACTCTATTTGCAATGAAATAATCTTGAGAATAATTCTTTAAAATTCCTATTTCATGATAGATCCTTTTAGACTTAACAGTAGAATGTAAAAAAAAGCTTAAGCGTAAAGAGGTATGTATTAAATATTAAAAATGAAAAATTATAAATTTGTCTGTAGATATTGATAATTACTTAATCAATTATCACTATCCACAATCGATTTCTACGTCGAAATTCGCGTTTGTTCTTACACAATAGCTACAAAATACATTTGTTTTCTCAAACCTAAAAAGAATAGACAACCAATTTATCTTGAGATGGAACAAGACACCACACGATAAACGGTGAGTATTCGCTTTGTGCTATTTAGATGGAGATCAAACCGTAGACAACGGATTTGATATTGTCACAAATCAAAATAATTGAATAATGTTATAAATAATATACGGAATACAAATAGTAGGTGTTTTGTATAGCATTTAAACAAGAAGGTTTAAAGGAATCGTGGAATAATTCTTCTGCAATCGTGACGTTTCGCTTTGCGCAGTTTACATCGACTTGCTAACCAGAAGCGTGTGGACATAAACGTAAGATAAATAAAGTACATGCTTACGTAGCAAACACATAAAAAAATCATCTAATTCTGTTTCATTAAAATTCGGAAAAATGATTTACAATACTCATTTCATGGTAAATCAGATACAGCCTTCCAAAAATGTATATATTATATAGTTTCAACTACATACAAATTGAACTAAGAAAAAAATCGCTACGAGTGTTTGTCCTATGTTTGTGGGATGGTTATGTGATTCTATAATCATGTTTTCAAGAAAAGATTTGTTTTTACATTTAGTGTAATTTTGAGAATATTTATTACGGTTTATAAAGATATTTTTGTTGCAAGGTTGTGTAATATAATTTATCGTAAAGATAAATAATTCATAATTTCTATTAAAGAATAGAAATTATAATAACTATACGAATAAAACAAACATTATGTTAGGAAATAGGAATGTTTAACATACGAAAAAAAACCTTTTGGGTTTTAAATACTTAGAAATGCTATTGAAATTACGCGTTGAACTCTTTCATATCGTCATATATTTATCCATGAAAAGCTATAATAAGTGACCAATATCAAAATAAAAGTCGTTACTTCGAGCCGTGCAATAATATTTAGTTTGGGAGATTTATTATACATAACATGATTAAAAAAGTAGACTAGCATAACAAAAATGTAACCAGGCTTGGTAATAACATGAGAGTAGTTACAATAACAGAGAAGAAAAACTTACTCGTCTATTATCTCCAGTTTTCTTCTGCTCCTGCATTCCTGTTGGGCTCATAGCCACGTTGGACACCCCTTGCTGGGGGCTGCCGATGCCCGTCACCATTACGAACAATCACTGAACACGCGAATCGTGTGAACTGTCACAGCATATCGTCTTATGACGCGTGTAACGCTCGCGCTAGCCGTCGCACGACTGGCACGCTGCACGCCTGGCGCGAGTCGGCAGCTATCGGCGAGGGCACGCGTACGACCTGCGTGTTGCAGTCGCGTGCCCGGTTAGGTTGTTTGAGCACGACACGGGACACATGTCATTATTATTTAAAAAATATTTTCTTTTTTTATTAAATTATTTATATTTCAAGTAAAATCTAAATACCTATATAATATGACATTACATAGGAAGTAGCATTTTCTTACATTCCAATATATTATATTTATAAAATTTAATTCATTATTTTAACAAAACATAAATATATTTGTCATTCAAAAAAAATCATCGCTTTTGAAAAATGCTTAGCCTAATTCAAATAGAGTTGAATGCTGACATCGCTCGACGCCACCGCAGACTCTAGCTTCATTTGCTCCTTAGTTGTTTGCCCCTTGGCCGCGCGGCGTACTTCAAAGTTCAAAGTCTGCTCTCTAGACAGATGCTTTGCATAATAATATGCAAACGTTGTTCGGAATCAGAACACAGCCCATTACACGCCAAATCTGAAATTTTCATTAAAATTTCCATAACCAAATTATTTCATTTTTAAGTCTGAATATATTAAAAGAATCATTATATTTCTTATGTCGATGCTTTATCAAATCATATTTATGAGGCTGAGGCTCTACACTCGTTTTTCTATTTCCTTACAAGATCTGTATCATTTTAATATATAATTAATGCAACTCTGGTTAAAGTATAATAAAATATAGTAAGTATAAATCAAATATGACTATGATTTTCATCACTACAAGTATTTAAAACGGGATATTTACCATGTGTTTTATTTTTATTTAGTGGATCTCGATATTTTGACATTATTTACGAATGTCTTGTTCACGAGGCTGAAGTTTTCGGGTAGATGTTATGGTAAATATCCCGTTTTAAATACTTGTAGTAATAAAAATAACCATGTTAATTTAAAATCTTATATGATTTTCATATTTGTTGTATGTTTATTTAAGCCACATCCATCAATGGTTTGAACGTTTTAAAATTAATAGTACCTAAGTCACAAAATTAAAACACGCCTAAACTGTAAAAATTCTTAGAAAATTAGCCACCGTCTTATAAAAAATGTTGTTACAATTTAACGGACAAAATAATATTTCTTTTATTTGTGATCATTGTGTTTTTAAGCTGTTTAAATGGTTTTGTAAGACAGTGCTCTATTTTAAATGTGTTTATGGCATTTTACATTTGAAGTACGGTATTCTGTTAGATGCATTCTAACAACAGATAGGCACATTTTTCTACGTCCGATAATTTCAAAATCACTTTTCGTTCTGCCAAAATAATACCCACTTGGATATTACACAGTTTAAATATTTTTTTCAGTTACAGTAATATAGTTACTTTCTAGTGAAATAGTTACCGTTCAGTTTATATTTACTAATTATTAAATAGGTGTATCAACTATAATTCATATTTTCATAGACACTAACTGTAAAAAAACAACTACGAGCTATATTTAATATTTAACTAGATTTCCTAGGCTTCTTGTGTCAAATATAAAAAATTGAGAAAAATAAACCCGAGGCGAAATTAGACGTCACAGCCCTAGGTAAAATGGAAAATGTTGATTTTTATTGACATCATTTAATCAAATCAAAATATTTGCTTCAATAAAGTAGACCCATGCAAGCTTTTGCGACTTTTTAATTGTCATTTTACATGATTGAATTAAATTTATTGCCGCCGGTTGTATACGTCTTAGACATGATACAGAATGCAGATACAACTGTCATTGTTACTTGTCATCCTAATAAATAATTAGTTAAACAAATAAACTTTCTTTGAAACTTTTCTCCACCGTGACTAATATAATGACTTATTTTGTGGGCTTCGCGGTACATTTTTACTAAATCGCAATAGAGTTACCCCTGTCATTGAATACGTCAAATCGTTTTGGTCTCGGTGGCAATAAAAGTCTGAGAGACAAAAGGGTTTATTTTAAAATTCCTTGAAATACCACACAACCACTGTAGCTGAATATATTGAAGAAAAATAAACAGTCAATGTGAGAGGTAGGTAGAGCTACGAACCGAAGCGAACCGCTTGTCGTCGAACACAATGTAACGAAGACAGTCATTAGCTTCAGACCTGACGCCGAGACAAGTCAAAAAAATACTTTTAAAACACCGCAACAACAATTGTACTGCATACATTATATTAAAACGGGAATATTGTGAAACAGATACAAACATAATATAGAGACGAAATATAAAATAATAAATATATTTATTTAATCTTTAGGATTTCCTAAAGATGTCGTTAAAGGATTTGATTCAATTCGGGTTTATTGCAATATTAAACTCCTAAAATCCTTCAAACTTCCTAATCTTTAGAAAATATGAAACAAATATATTTATTTTATACGGGTTTAAAAATAACTACATAAAATATTAATTTATTTTGACATTTCGTGGTCTTTAATAGTAATTCATAAGATGTGTTCAAAATAAAACTAAGGTAAATATAAAAAAATGTCCTAAAAATTGGTTAAAAAAATCTTGTGTTGAGCAGTCAAAAGAAGTTTTACAACCTGCTCTACATGAATGATTAAAACATTTAAAATAGAGCAATGTTATTGTTTAAGCCAATCCTAGCGGTAAAACAGAAACAATTTTTAAAAAGGAAAAATAGTCCGTTATCTTCTATTGTTTGTTATATTTTATATTATCTATTTGTACAACCGGGACAAAATCTCAAAAGTGTATCAAATATTTTATGATTGCATTGCTGTTTTAGTTCTGAAAATTTACGTTTAGGTTTCTTTAAATTTGTGATGATCTATTTTTATCGACTTTAATAAATAGATATTCATTTTATTTCAGGTTTTTTTTACCTTATTTTAGTATAAAATGTAGATAAACTCCCTTTTCAATTAAAAAAATGACTAAAGAAGGCATTTAAAATAAACAAAAATCTAAGAAAAACTATATTTAAGAACACCAAAACTTAAAATTGTAGTCAATATCTAAAAAATGTCACACAATTAAATAAGTGAATTACTTTTATAACATTTTTATTTTTCAAACAGCCTTAGCTACAATTGTAAGTTTTGGTCTAGTGGATAGCTTTTACTGCTACTGACTTTACAATATCAGAGATAGATTATAATTTAAAAAGTATTTAGAATATCACGATAACCAAATTATGTGAACAGAAATGTTTCTATATTTCGATTAAATTGGTTGAGTTCAGTTTGTTTGTGCAAGTCCGTCTGGGTAAGTATCATCCACTAATCATATATTTTACCGCCAAACAACCATACTGAAAATTGTTGTGTTGAGTCGTTGTTACATTGGCGATGTAAGGAAGGGTTAATATTTTTTACAGCGCCAATTTATATGATGGTGACCACTCGTCTACTTACATAGATTATAAAAAAACTGTCATCCGTAGTGCACAGATGAACTCTCATTTTAGTCAAGTAGTTGAATTTATGTACTCATGCTGGCTCATGAAACAAAGTTGCACAAGAGCCATATTGATATCTTTTGTTTAATTAATTCGATTGTCCATACGGAACGTATAATAATTAAATAAATTCAAATAAACTTAAATATTTAGTTATTTCTTGATAAATTAGTACTTATACATCGACCATGCGAACCAAAACGCACATTAGTCACAGCGCCAGACGGCTGTTAATTGTAATGAGGGTGTAATTGACGTAGTCATTCAGCAGGATAGAGTGTAGGCAGTTCAAAATAAACATTTATTGCATAATATTTTCTTAACATAAATTTTTTATTTATGCGAAACGTTTTAAACTTTAATTTCAATACTTTTAAACCTTTATGTGACGTCGTAAAAATGCTCACTAATAAGTTAAACTTAACAAAGGTTGTTATTGACGAACCCTTGCATTTCTCCGTTAACAATGTATATAGCGGGGATCAGCGCGTGTTGGCAAATATTTTGAGGCGAATTGTCCTTTTGTTGATTTGCTTTCAACCCGTAAATTTTACTGCAAAAATTAAAGTTGAAATTTTAGCTGTGAAAAAGTTTATGAGCCGCCAAAGGCTCCTAACAAAGCTTAACGATCGGGCTGTTTATGACTGTATTTAACAGCATCTTACAATCTACACGTCCGTTGCGTCCTTTAGCTATTGTTCTATTATATTGTTGCACAAAAAAATAACGGTTATAGTTTGGTTAAGAAACAGTGATAGCTTCGTTTGTATACAAATTGTTTATTATTGATCTGTCGGCAAATACTTTGTTATATCTTATCTGTATATACAAATTAATAAATGTTAGTAACGTTTATCTCAGAAACAGGTTAAAATACTCACGAATTCAAACTTTTTCTTGCTTAAATCTAAAAGTTATTCGTGTAATTATATCGTTACATCTTTTTTAATCATATTACATTGCAAATGAATATTAATCTAAATTAATAAAATTATTATCAATCGTTGAGGACAAAATATTTAAAAAAAAAATCGATACGACATGAAATTACGGCGTTATCTTGATTTCTTACGTTATTGTTATGTTGAACTAGAGATGGATAAACAATACATTCGCCAATAAAAAATAATCCTAACCGATGAGATCTATATTTAAGAAAATAATACATCTAAGAACTAATATATAATTTTTATGTTATCTCATTTATGACTATGTCATTATTTATCTTGCACAAACAATGAACCTTTATTATTTTCCATATCCACGTATTACATTCCATATTTTTATAATCATCATAAACTTTTGTACGATTACCTACTCTCAGACGAAAACTCAAATATAAGTATTAAGTTGAATTACGTAGTTGCCTAGAAGATAGAGAACTTTATTAATTATTGAAAATTTATCCTGAAATAATATCACAAATTTGGTTTATGGTGCGTGACTTTCAAGTAGACATTAATGAAAGAGCTTTTAACATTATTAGATTTACCAGCAATAGATAGAAGACTAGAGTCAGTACACCCTAGTAAGGACAGTTTATCACAAGGAAGTTGGAATTAGCACCAGTATTCATTTTTGTATTGTCAGACTACACAAACATCTAAAAAATATATGATATCTGTAAGTTTTAGGTCTAGGATTCCTACCTGCTCTGCATCTACTACTACTAAATCTCATGAACTGCACTTGTAAACTGTCTTAAAGATTGTGAACCTTAATATACTACGCATTATTTTTCGGTCAATTATACTTTATTGAATGTTGAATGACAATCGCGAGATAAATTATACTCTACCGGTATTTACTGTTACGGCGATATATGCATTCATTAAGTAACTTAAAATTATTTTTTTATTTAACTGTTCGTCTACAAAACATTGATGTCACTTATTTACATTTATTCAGTTATCATGGCCGGCTAATATATGTGTAGAATGCATTTATTTTGACTAGAAGCAACACCTAGAAAAGAAAGAAAGCTACACATTTTTTTTTACAACTAAGTAATTATAAATTCCTACTAACACGCTTTTTTCGGTCTATGAATGAATGAAGTGTCATAAAGGTATCTCACGAAATATTGTTTTAGGAAAATAACGTGTAGGTATGAATAATTCTGTAGATAATTTACATTGCAAGAGCTAAAGTATTTGTCCACCTATTTGTACAACACTTACGAGAAAAATCTAAAAATATTTATACTTTTGGCCTTGGATATTTTTTTTATCAGATGTTGGACTGTAATGATTTTTGGTATTTCGTTTGCAATATTATGCCTAAGAGCTGTACAAATTATCAGCCTTGTGGGTTATTACAAGCTTACACTATGTTTGTTGGCTATTGAGACCGGACTAAAAAGATTAGTTTTATTTCCTCACTTACTACATCGTATAACCTTAAGATATACTTTAAGTCAAGTAGGTATTAAAAATTATTATAATATTTTTAAAGCAATTATTGACTTTGAGTGTGAATAAAAAAATAATTTCATGGAACTTTAGCTTCTATTTATCGATTCCATCTAAGTTGGTGCGGTGTGGTGTGGCACCTGCAGATTTCGCCGGAATTACTCAAACATAACAGCCTGACGTAATTTTAGGGTACACCTCGTTACGTTATAATGTTTCATGCGAGAAAAAACGTTTACTCAGGGTTGAAAACAAATATTAGTATTATCGCGGTCGTTCACACTTTGTAATTACCTCGCGCCACGGTCGACGCGGCGGCGGTAGTGTAAAGATTGCGGTCGAAATTCGTTCAAACCCTTATTTGAAACACGCGATCTATAATTTTCTCAAAGCGAGGCGAGATGTTAGGACCCACAAAAAACTAACATGCCATTATTAACCTCCACTGGCGTCGCAACTGAATTTATAATCAGCGCAGGTGAAAATAAAATTACAATAATTGTGTAATATTTATATTTGAATGGATTCTACAAAAATACATTACTTATGAATAAACTTAATTTTGCTATACAGATACAAATTTTACGATATTATTTACATATATTTTATTTAAATAAATGTAATCACAGCAGCTTAATACAAAAGGACTGTTCTGCATACGTTACACAGAAATAAGAGATTCGAAAAAAAAACATCTGTAAAACAACAGTATTTTATCATATGAATATTTATATTATTTCCGTGTACACACATATGATTGTTCGACATTACATTCGTACAATCAACAAAAAAATGCAAATGCTGTAAAACAAAAACTCTAAAACAATTCAACTATAAAAAAATATATCATATATGTATGAAACGTCATCGTATATGAATACTGTCTTTTTATTAATTTCTCTATAATTTAATAAATATTTTATTTAATGGAATGATAGCATTCATATTTTATTGTCCTTTGGACCGAAGGGATAAAAATTATTACTCAATTTCTCTCAACGGAATTAACTAAAGATATACTGATAGAAAAGAATTATAATTGAATTTCTTTAACTTTTTTTAAGGCAGAACAATTACGACCTTTCCAAATGTTGTTTAGCGGATGTTTAATTAAAAAGGACTTTTCACTTTCTGTCATTATAATTAATAATTATTTTTTAATATTGTAAATGCAAAATTGATTTTGCCTTAATTACTCAACTGATCATTATAAAATTTTTCAAACACGATCTTAGGGGCAAACTGAAGCACATAAGGTACTTAGCATCTGCCCACATCCACATCCCCCAAGCAACATTTACAGCCGTATATGAGTTTAACTCATTTTGGTAATAAAGCTATATTTAATTTTACGACATATTAAAATTTTCAGACACTCATTTTTATAGTCTTTTCTTGTAGACAGTAAATCTCATATTATTATTTTGTTTTTTAAATAAAATCATCGATTCGGTTAATGGGTATACCAGGCAAAATATGTTTTGATAAATGAACACAAAATGAATACGATTTTGGCAATACAAAGTATGCTGTCATTCAGCTCTCGTAATAAAATAAATATTTTAAAAATTGCGCTAGAATTAAATAATGTTATCTTTAGTTACGCTAACAGCTGTAAAACCGTGATCACAGACTATATTTATAAATAATGAAAAATTGTTTCAATTTCATCTTATATAATAATTATAAAGAAAAATAAAAATAGTAAAGAAAAATAAGTCACACTGGTTCGTTAGTCTAAGAAACTGATAGTTGAATCCTATTAATCAAAAGTGTATTAATTTTTTTAAAGATTTTAAACTTAATTATTACTTAGGAATTTCATGCTAAATAAAATGAATACCGAATAAGACCGAAACTGGGTTCAATAACTTATTTAGTATACATAAGTGTTTATAATATGAACATAACAAAAGAAACGCGATCAAATTATTACGATATTATCAACAATCAACTAATAATAGTTTATTTATTGATGTAAAATTTCACATTTACGCGATGAATGTTCTCACGCCAATATATTAACTTAAATTGATATTATTCCAGTAAGCCTACTCTGTAATAACAAACTCAAATGTCAACGTAGAACACGATCGTGAAATGTCAGATAGAACATTATAATAATTATTACATTTAAATGAATAAAAAGGAATAACCGAATTCGATTTTTAAAATTTCACGAAATATATACGAAATTAGTTCTTACATTGCATGCACTGGAAAAACTATTATATATTATCGATATTTAAATGAAATATATAATTATATAAGTATTAGCGTTAAATTCTTACTTGATTTGTTACACACTATTAATCCAAATTAAAAAATACAAAATGTTGAGCGATTGTTTGGTAGAATACATAAAAGAGCAAAGCTTGTTTGACGCGAGACATACTTACAAGTTATTGATTTTATTTTTTAAATTAATAATTAATACTTTTAAAACATTGTATTGTAGTATAAAATCCAAATCTTTGACCGTTGACAGTTTGGCTGAAACAGTGATCGAAAAGCACCTTAATATTATACATATATCTATTTAAAATTTTCTATCATTGGATGGTGATTAATTTGTCAGTATTCTTAGTACTTACTACTTATATAACCGAAGGTCCTTGACTATGATATAATTCAAAATTAAACAAATCGTACATAAAAATTATTTCATTAAATAATTATTTTGTTCTGAGATTTAATTATAATAATATGTTAAATGTCCATAGATTTTTGTAGTTCTATAAAAAATGTATAATTTTGCTCTATTTAATAAATACAATTATTTTAAGAATTAAATCATTTAAAAATATACATGAAAAACATATTTTTATCCTATTTATTTCATAGCACAGTAAACAAAATATCTCTTTCATATTAAAATACTCCAAAAGTATATATTTGATACGTTTTTAATTTTTTTATTGAATAGGATATGCCTACCTATTAAAAAGTTACCAAAAGATTAACTTCTCAAATGACTGTTGGTTTAAGAGAAAATTTTAAATAATAAAAAACATATGAAAACCATTTTGAATTAATAAGTTGTTATAGTTATACTCAATTTTTAATCAAGAACATCGCCGAGCGACCAATTCGATATCCCAGTATCTGCCAATAGCCACTCTGTGGTACAAGGTCACCGGCTTGTGTGTACGTATTCAAGTGTAGCGGTATCGTCGAGCAGACTGCGCGGCCGTGACGTCACAGCGCGGTGTCGCCGTACTACGACTCGGGGAACATGAGGCTCTCCACCGGCGCCGACACCGTCAGGTCGTCGTCGTCCGCCCGAGACCAGTCCTGGAATGAGTCGTTATTTGTATTGATTAGCTCGGAACTGACTTGACAGTTTTTACGGCCGGTTGCCTGATGTCAGCGTACTCGAGTATGCTTTGGGAGCTGAATTCCATGTGGATTCCTGCCATCATTCTTGTAATAACTACGATGCCACGTACTGGGTACGCCACTCCGAGGTCACGGGTTCGATTCCCGGCCGAATCGATGTAGAAAAAGTTCATTAGTTTTCTATGTTGTCTTGGGTCTGGGTGTTTGTGGTACCGTCGCTACTTCTAACTTTCCATAACACAAGTGCTTTAGCTACTTACATTGGGATCAGAGTAATGTATGTGATGTTGTCCAATATTTATTATTATTATTACTTTTGCGACACCCAGAGATTGATATGGGATGGTTTTGTTATATAATACACCTAACAGTGCCATTTCAACAATCTAAACCAAACTCAAGCACACAAAAAGTCCTCAAAATGTATCAAACTGTTAAGGAGGAGTTCAATGACACCTTCAGAAGATTTTTTTTTTTAGCATTAGCAGCCTGTCAATTTCCCACTGTTGGGCTAAAGGCCTCCTCTCCCTTTGAGGAGAAGGTTTGGAGTATATTCCACCACGCTGCTCCAATGCGGGTTGGCGTAATACACATGTGGCAGAATTTCGTTGAAATTAGACACATGCAGGTTTCCTCGCGATATTTTCCTTCACCGCCGAGCACGGGATGAATTATAAACACAAATTAAGCACATGAAAATTCAGTGGTGCCTGCCTTGGTTTGAACCCGAAATCATCGGTTAAGATGCATGCGTTATAACCACTGGGCCATCTCGGCTCTTCAGAAGATCTATACATATAATGATTCTTGTGTTTAAATACGTTTAATTATCTTAGTTACTACTAATAGTTGTTAGAAATGCGTAATAGAATATAATTATGTACTTGTTCCTCCGTGCTGGCGAAGAATAGATAGAAAAGATTGGCTCCGAGATCTATCGCAGCCGCTAAATAGAATACTTCCCGCCATTGTCCAAGTGTTTGCTAAAATAAAATAAAAATAATTAAGTCTCTGTTACATTGAAAAATATGACAACTGTAATAATAGGTTTCCTAGCAATCTTCAATCTATGTGCATTCAAGGTCACACAACACCTCTACACATAACAATATGTATTCCATAACCTTATGTTATGTACTAAGATTACATGTTTAATCCTAGTATGCGTACAATGTCTTGTTTCGAAAGAACCATTTAAATGAAATGTTCCTAATTTTAATTTCGGTATAAATCCCAAGTAATGTTCGTTAGTTCTCAGATCTGTAGTAATTTTTTTCGAATCCATCAGTTTTCTTTAACCCGTCAGTCCTATATTTTTCAAGCATTATCATTTTGTCCATAAAGTAAGTGTTTATCTCGTATAAAAAATGGAGACGACAATAGCTAAAGGATCAAAACTGCGAATTATTCATCGCAGCAGTCGGGCTGATTATTTTTTCTTTAGGATTTTCACAATTTTTCCTGTATCATTTAATATCGTTAAGGCAAAGTATTAGAAAATTTGTAACCTGCGTATCGCTTATAATGAGTCCGATGACGTAAGGCGCCATGAACCCGCAGATGTTACTAGCGGCGTTAGTGATGCCGTACATCGTGCCGGCGAACTGCGGCGACAGGTCGATGTGATTCATTTGGTTACCTGGACAATAATACAACATTTTAACTACCGTCCAAAACCGGTGTTCATCTTAGGAGGTCGGTAACTCTTGTCATAGACAAGCGTAGGTACTGAAACAAAATTATGCCATTTACCACTGTTAGATATGTGATCTAAGATGTTATATCTCTTGTGCGATAAACATCAAACATAAAAAGTTTTTATTTATTAGAGATTTAGACAAAATTACTAGTTTTTAATAATATGATACACTCCTAATTTAAGGTCGTTTACCATGTAAAGTAAAACTATAAAGATAAAACTGAACATGCTTTTTCGCGTCAGCATTATTGTTATAGACATGTAATCAGGGCACCCCTTACGTATCTAGAGGCGAACGCCTTTGTGGTGGTCAGCTAATTTGCATTCTTAGCCGATACATTATTATCAGCACATTCGCATTATGACGTCACAAACCGTTATAGCGATGAGACGGTTTATGCATTTTGCTTATATATAAGTATGTATGTATATAGTAATAAAACAGTAACCGGCGTAGGTGGCGCCGCCGAAGGCCGACGTGACGCTGAGCAGCACCATGACGGCCACGCGGTCGCAGCCCGCGCCCGCGATGCCCAGCAGGCCCAGCGCCGGCACGAACGACGCTGCCGGCACACGTTACGGTCATTCATTATGATCAGCTTTTCTACCTATGAGAAGTTAAGGAGCCACGCTGCTCCAATGTGGTGCTGTAGTTTAGTACGTGAAATAATTTAATTGAAATTAGACATTTGCAGGTTTCCTTACGATGTTACACACAAACATCTTTTATGTGACGTTTACGTGCTCGATTGATGGATACGCTCACCGAAAATCACTTAGTGTAGTGTGTCTTGTGAGTGACGACGTGCCACGCACGTAACAAATACTCGATATGCAAGAAACTGACGCGCACGCGATTCGATTTAACTATTTTGAATGTTTGCTAAGAGCGCGGGGCCGTCCGCGCGAAGGTTGCGCCGTCACTCGCACGCACACTTAATCGTCTCTTACGCCCGTGGAGTCTCACGGGATAAAACCAACCGACATATCACAAACACACTTACGGGGTACATATACGTTTTAAGGTGGACTATAGTTGGTGGTACCCAGTTGGGCCTGCACATAGCCCTACAACCGAATAGTTAAAATAGTCAATCATTAAAAAAAAAACAAATCTCATTACCAACGGTGTTCCAGAGCTTCATGCTGTTGAGCCTCGAGATCCATCCCTTGACGAGGAGCCAGTCCGCGAATATACTGATCAAGATGCCCGCCACCCACGCGGTCAGATACGGCAACGCAGACAGCCTTGCATTCTGGTGTATAGATTAAATAGAATGACACTAATTAAATAATAATGTTCGTTCATTAAGTTGCAATAATGATAACCATTTTTTATTATAATACAAGACATATCTTAAATACAGCATACTATGCGACTTGCCTTCATACGGATTTTGCTACTTTTATAAAGTATAAAATTTTATTCTATATCTTATCATGTAGACTCGTCCTACATTATGGTCATTTTCGAATCCAAATTAGTACTTATAGGTTTTAAATAAATTAAGCATAACCTATCGATGATTGTATAGTCTATATATGTATGTGTATGTAAATATGTGCATTTTTAGCCGAATTTATACATTCGGATGTAAATTGAAGATTGAAGAGAAAATATCGTGACATGCGTATTTCGGATGCTAACTTAGAGAAGCTCTACTAGGAGTGAGTGAGATTAAAATATATTATATGTAATATTACAATTGGTTCTCTGCACAAATATTGCTCGAAACGAAAACCGTCGCATATTTAGAAAATAACCGACCGTTGCGTGACTTAGTACCACATACTGATATTCTACTTTTAATAATAATAGTGCAATTAAAAAATATATGGCACTTACGGAAACGATATCAAAGTGTAGAATATTGTTCATATAAGTGGGTAGCTCTGTGAGTTGCGTGTAGAATAGCCAAGACTGACCGCACTGCGCGATGAGAATGGCCCATAGCGGCAGACAAGTGAGGAACTTACACCACGGTATTGACAATCCCTGATCTTCTTCCTGCAAGTCATATTAATTTGATATCTTAAATAAAGAAAATGAAGATCGATTGAAAAAAGTTTATATATACAAAACCAAAACGTAAAAAAGAAATTATATTTTCTCTTAAATGATAAATTATTTTAAGTTATATTTTAACGTTGGTTGCATTTTTCATTAAATTATACTACTATTTAATTATACTATTATCTTAACTAATAATAGTCAATCGAGTGTATAAAAAAGTTCACACAATTGATTTATACGAATATAATATATAACATTTACGACGCCAGTCTATGGGCAGTGGTGAACACTTACCTTCAGGTGGCTGATGTGCTAGTCCACCAACACAGGTTATAAAAAAATATGGTAACCTAGTAGTTTATTTGGTTAAAAATCATTAAAATAGGACTAGTAAGATCACACTTTAAAAAAATATTTTAAGTATTAATAGAACTGAATAAATTTATAAAAATAAATTAGATTATTTGTCTACTTATTGCATTATATTATAAAAAAAAACATAATGGAACATGTGAAATGTAAATGGCACCACACTCGCACCAGTGAGCACTGAGCAAAGGTATAGTGATACCAGTGATACAATGGCTAAAAAGCAGATTAAAGTAATATTTAATCAATAACATTATAAAAAATGATCAATAAAGAGATTTGTCTTCCATATGCGTCCTAAAACTTCTATTTAAATTTTAATCCTCGAATGACATCAAGTGTTTATGAATTAATAAAGTGAATCATACCGTCCCACTTTAATGATAATACAAAACAATTCTGTATCATATTACCTACGTAACAGTGCGTTGTGGTGAAGCGAATAAATTAACTTATTATGACGTAGTTACATCACTGAGTCGTAAACAAATACCCTAGCTTCGATAATTTTTGTCCATTTAATATATATTCACAAATTGTACACATTATCGATTTTTTTTTTTTATAAAAATTATGTCCTCTTAACCGATTTGAGTAAACCAACGCATTTACGCTTTCCAAGACACAGTAAGGAGGATATTGTCATCATAATCACACTAAATTATTTATTTCTTAAATTTAAATAGATAAAAAAACAAATTCAAGACATACTAATTTATATTGGAAAATTAGATTTACCTGTGCTCCTATAGACTGTGTTATAAATTCAATTTCCTTAGGGCATATTCTGGGATGTTTCTGCGGAGTGTCGTATACTAAAAACATCCACACAATAAACCATAACACACCAAGGCCACCGAATAAGTAGAAGCAAAGCGGCCATCCACCAGCATAGTCGAGAGTGCATAACCACCCAGATATAGGTAACGAAATAACAGTGCCTATGTTGGATCCTGAAAACAAAGTTCCAGATAGTTTTTATAAATGATTCTGTCATCAAAATAAATATTATAATTAGTTAATAAATAACCAACTGTAATGCTGTTTTATTAAAACTTGTTGTATTGGTAAATTTTGATAATTCTTATTTAGAACGAATGTTATTTTTGTGATAAAATTATTAGCCGATAACTTCTTTACTAAATTTGCTCATAGAAACTCTGAATAAATGTTAATTATTAATATTATATCCATACAGTTTTCTTCAATCATTTATAGAAGTGAAGATGTATATAGAAAAATGATGTAAAATAATATATCAAATTACCATAATTTAATAATGAATATAATATCATAATAATATACATACTTCAACAATAAATATCAATATCAACTGTGCTTATCAAAAATTATAATAATTGCAATGACTGTATTTTATAATTTCATTGAATAATAAATTGAATAACAGTAATTGTTTACTTACCAGCATACACATATGCAGCAAATTTAGATCTCTCCGTGGGTGGGATCCATCTTGCCAACATTGCATGCATAGCTGGATATGTTACACCTTCTCCTAATCCCTCTAGCACCCGTACAACAATGAAAAACTTAAAATCAACAAAAGCCGCTATTGGGCTTAATATTGTAAAAATTGCTGTTAACAATACTCCAACTCCATATACTAGTTTGCCGCCAAATAATTCAGCTATTCTTCCTCCAGGTATCTATGATGTAAATACACAAAAAATTATTTAAGAATGTTATTTATCCTTGACCTATATTACTAACAGATAGGAAGATGATTTCAAGGTTTTTTTTTTCTTTTAGTAAGATAACATTTACTTTTTTATCTGACTGAAACCTTTTTCCTGTATCTGAACAATAAAAAACTAATTCTTTCAGTCTATATTTACCTGGGTTAAAACATATCCATAAAAGAAAGATCCTAATATAATGCTTTGTTGTTCAGCTGTCCAATTAAAGTCACCGGGTCTCTGAAAGTTACAACTTTAGGCTAGCAATCTATCTATATCCATGAATAGATTATTTTTTTATAAACATGCATCATACAAAAACTGTTATATATTATGACATGAAATCTGTACTATTATATTGAATGTGTTTATATGAAATAATGCAACATATAACATAGTCACAACAATGTGTTGCCAGGTCTGCTGGTCTTATACAATAGTAATAAGATCTTAGGATATTGAAAAAATTGTAGAACAAAAGAGTAAAATAAAAAATAAAAAGTTACAGTGATAAAATTAATGCTTTGCGCAAAGGCAGTCTTATTGCTTAAAGGAAGCAATCTCTTCAAAAAAACCTTCATATAAAAAAGTAAAGAGATGCATAATTGCTGAATTTAATATTTTATTCATATATATAAAAAAAACTTACAGGTGGAATAGAGCTATTACTGGGTGGAGATGGTGGACAAACATCCAATGAGTCATTGGATGGTAAAGGAGTAGTCGAGTTGACCATTGCTACTATGGCAACGGACAGGTTAACCCGCATCGCATATACATTGGCAAAGCCGAGAAAACCCATTATACCCAAAACTGTTCGACTTTTTATCCATCCTGTTGTTTCTTCAACTGTATAAAAAAAATATAAATATTAATTATGATTATGTGAATGATTAAAGCTTAAATTTTTAATATAAAATGTAAAGAGAATGCTTTGAACCATGACCATGCCATTTATACATTCATTAGGCTATGGTACCATTCTTATCTTAAATTCTACATACATATGAATAGAATTTCTATAAAAATAATATTTTTTGGTTTCAGAAGGAAATTTAATTGCTCAGCAAACTCATGAAATAAAGTGTGCATTATAAGTAAACAATAGTTACGTGTTTTCAACAATAACCTCTTCAATTATTAAAAGTATGTCATTCTTAGTGTCTTGAATAACAATTATGCATATAATAATGAAATATTGTGCTCTAAAGAAATGTTATGCTCTAAAGAAATGGTGTATGATAATCTAGGAGCTAAAAAGCTTCTGATTATAGTTTATTTACCTGCTTCTGTTTCAACCAGATTCCTGTGGCTACTCGTGACATCATTTTCTATATCAGCATTTATCATTGAACTCTCTTCGACTGGTGATGGCATGATTAAATCACCATTCCTCGATTTTAAATCAATAATATCACTAATCGTTTATAAACTAACTCTATATATTTAAACTTACTTATTTACTATTCAGTAAAAGATCATACGGGTGACTCATAAATGGGATTTTAGCGGAATATGTATAATGTACATAAACAAAGAAAACATAAATTTCCAAATGTCAAATAATTCACAACAGTACGTTAATTGCAAATATCAATGTCAATGTCATGTCAAATTCGTGTATGCTGTCAAATTTACACTTAAGTTTAGAAATCCTCGTTAATAATTTAATATATAATAAAATATGAAAAATTAGGACTTCTTGTTTTATTGAACATTATTAATAAAATAATTGGACCTCGATTAAAAAAATAATACAGGTCATATCTTCTCGGTACGTATTAATCTGTATTACAACAGTATATTATATATCTAATAATTTTAATACGTAATGTGTATTATCAATAAGAATTAACCAACATCGATTTGCCCTTTTAACCATTTGATATCTATTATCTTATTAATTAACCTTGATTTATTATAAAATATTACACTTTATGCAACTGTAACATAGTATTATAAAAAAGAACTGTTTAATTTAATATGATTACATGGTATTTTTAAACAAAATATTTCTTTTTTGTTTTAGGTTAAACATGATTGATAAAAATAAAAATGTTTTATATAGTATATATATATATATTATTTATTATATTATAAGTACTTGGATTTTTTAAACAAGTTGAGATAAAGATAAAAGAATTTCAATAACTTTGAAAGTCACATTTACAAAATTATCAACATTTCAATTAAGTAAAAATAAAGTTTACAGCTGATAAAAACTATAAGTTTTTAACTATAGTTGGCATCAATAAACCTATTATTATTGTTGACAATAAATTTACACTGTGATTGTCCAGTATGTTTCTTCCACTTATATGTTTCACTGTTAAACTTGAGTGTGAAACAATTTTTCCATCATTATCTATACCTGTAATTATAAATGTAATTATTAAAATACATTGATAAATTGTAAGTTACATTTAAGTCAGCTTTTGGCACTTGCTCAACAATGGCATGACCAAAAAGTAACAATTATGTTAGTTACATAAGTTGAATAACAAGGATTTTAATAAATATAATTGAAGTATCCTAAGTAGCTATGGGCTGCTATTAATTTTGTACCTGTTCTAATTTTTTTAACATTAAATGTTTTCATAATGTTTTATTCAATTAACATATTAATTTAAAGAAAATATTTTGTCAAAATATTAAGAATAGTTTGTATTGTCATAAGAAAATATTATTTACCAGAATATTGTAGAGTTGCACCCAGAATAGAATCTATTAAGCTTCCAAGAAAACCTGCCAAGCCTCCATATAGAATAATTGGCCATTGAGGAGGTGCATACATCAATAAATCTCTGTCTGTGAAGTACAACATAGTTAAATAGTGAGATAACCCAATCACAAGCCCTCCTACAGTACTAATGATTGTTCCAATGAGAGTTACTCCTCCATTAGTGCCTTTAGGCACTTTCTTCCATGTTGTAATTAAAACTGGATCAGATATACTTAAAACTGTTCCCAATTCTGAAGCCCAAGTATCACCATTGCAACAGGCGAATGCGCCTGGAATATAAAAATATAATATATTTTTTAAATTTATTGTTTATTTGTAGATATCATTTAATTTTTATATAGGTATGGAGGTAAACGTTAAATCTAAAATTTACCAAGTACACCAATACTGAGCCAAGAAGCCCTGTAGTCATTTACAAAATCAATTGGTCTTTCAGATGCACCAACATCTAATAAATAAAGAAGTCCAAGTTGGGTAGCCATGCCACCATTGCATAGTACTTGTATCCAATTTCTTTGACCACCTAAGAGAGAAAAATAAACACAATGTTAAATGTATTCCATACTCTCCATGTGGTGGAGAGTATGGAATACATAATATAACATTTAATAATGTTACTAAACAAACTCATTACTACCTTCTTTAAAATCTTCTTCAAACTTTCGTTTTATGTGAGGTCTAAAATGTGTTACCTTTGATGATGATAAGAAAAATATTAGCAAGTCTGCCAAAAAACAATAATTGGCCAAAATCAATACAAATGCTACTACTAATCCCAAAAGAGCTCCACTCATATTCAAACTTTTCTTTCTGTAACCTGACACTGCTATAGGAATAGGTATTAAGCAAGAAGCTAACCATCTTGCTGGTGATATGACTATGGGTTCTGAAATAAAAGTGAATTGTACAAATTAAAACCATTCAAATTATTTCCAAAAATATTATTACTTAAATAAAACTTGCCATCAAGTCCCTGTGTATTTAATATTAATTTTGAATAAAGTAGATTTATAATCCACATTGACATTGATAATGGTATAGCAAGGGTGATAAAAAGAACGGTTAAAATATGATTATTTTTTAAAACCATCTTCTCTTTCATGACTGATTTTTCTTCAGTTTTGTCAGACATTTTGTCAACTTGCACTTGTTTTCCAAAAATAAATAGTATCAGTTAATTTGTAATACGTGAACCAAAGCCGCTGTTGCAATGCTTATGCTAGACATCACAGTTATTTTGTATCATGACCGATGACACGGTAAGGCCGTAACTATAAATATTTCGAAATCATAAATGCAAACATCAAAATTATTTAATTCTTTTTTAATTACTTAAAATAAAGATCCTAGTGCATATTTAATTTAATGTATAGTTCAACTTGTGAAATAAAATAAATAAAATAATTAAAAACACTAAAAATTTATGAATAAGTTTTAAATTATTTGACAATTATTAAACATTGACAAGTTGACAACAGCTGAGCTGTTCTGAGTTATAGATAAACATTAAGCCTACAGTTCACATTGAGTCACAATAAAACAACTGAACTATCACGTACGTCTAGTTCATTCTGCTAGACATTTTGATTTTTTTTTATATTTCTACATTATATTTTACAGCACTTTATATTTCAACAGCACGCTCTACTACTACAAAATTAGATCAAATTGGAATGGCTAATATACAAAGTTACATACATCTTTAGTTAATCCTTTAATCATCATAAATCACGAAACTATACAATTAATTTTATTTATTATATTAACGCGTTATTGTACGTCAGCCAAGCAGACTGACACAATGTGTACTCGAGGCACAGTTTGATTAGATTCAATCTTGCCGCTGATGATAAACACTCAAATTTACCTGTATACCTTCGTCAAATACCGTATGCTTGCACGTTGGCCCAGTGTGTAATGCCTGCTGCAATATGCTACAGCTTACAAGTACAGGCACTGTAAACGATTATTAAGTCTTCAAATACTTAAATATTGATCTTTGTAAACATAATTAAAATTGATTAGATAAGCTTAATTTAAGTTGAGAATCCAAATATTTTATTTTCTTCTCTAAGCAAAATAATATGGTCTTGTTTATCAGTACCCATACCAAACACCAATCCAAATATCCCTAACTACAATGTTTTATTTTTAGTCTGTTGAGTTGTGTCATTTTAGTGTTATTAATTTTTATCATAATCAGTTTTTTGTCTGTGGTTTGGTTGGTTCAGTTTTGTTCGTGTTAGGAAGATTTCTCAAGATTTATCAGAACCAGTAAAATAAATACATAGTGTAGACAATGAATAATTGTCTCTAACTTGTGTAGTTCGCGCAAAAAATTTGTTATAAGTCGAAAAATGAAGCCTCTAATAGATTTCGATGAATGTCTCAGAGACTCCCCAAAATTTAGGTAAGAAAGCAATGAAAGTTTCTTATTGATAGAAAGTGAAATTTTGTACGTGTTATGTTTATTAATTGAAAAATTGCTTCTAACATTATATGACTTCAGGGAACAGCTGGAAACCGAAGAGGCTAGTATCGAGGCTTTAGAACAAAAGCTCGATAAAGTTCTAAAGAATTGTTCTGTTATGATCGAAACAGGCAAAACATACATGAGTCAGAGAAGGTAAGCTTTTTAATTGTGTTGTTATTGTTTTTCTCCTGATGTTAAATATTCATGAAGTTTATTATATATCAACGCAAACTTGATTTTAAACTAGTTTAAGTTATTTTAAGTATATAAATAAATACTTTAGCATATTATATTACCTTTTAACTTAACTTTGTTCTTGACATAAATTTGATTTCAATTTTATTTTAATACAGCACATTTACAAATGCACTATGGGACCTCACAAGCACCTTCTCAGAGGATGCAACGGTCCAAGCATCACTCAACCGCATGATACATGCCTTGCAAGAGATGACCAAGTTCCATTCAATATTGTTGGATCAGGCATCGCGAACCATACTCAAGAATCTTACAGCTTTCATCAAAGTGTATGTATTTGTTTTGATTATTATCTTCAATAAAAATTAAATAAATATTAATCATAAGATAAGTCAAAGAGGTAGTGATAAATGTAATATATATACAGGGTTATTGGTAATTCGACGTATTCCCGTTAGGAGGTAATAGGGGTGACTATTTGCGATAATTTTAACCCCTTGTTTGTAAAAAAATCTCTGGACTATTTGAATCCAAATTCGATCAAGATGAGATTACTAACTCATAATGGCCCATTTCGTGGCCTGGTAGGAGTCCGGACTAAATGCCGGTTTATTTCTATGTCTGAATAAAATATGAATAGAAAGATGCTTTTTTTTTATTCTTATTTTACAATAAGAATAAAAAAAAAGCATCAAATATGATGCGGAATAATTTGATTAGTTCGGTAGTGGAGTCACAACTTAGGAAAATAATGCATGCGCGTAGTGGAAATTACTTCGTGCAAGAATTGTTTTTAATTAATTTTGTGGGAATTTTACAGGGCGACCTATAGTCGGAATCCGCTCATGTTCGAATACAATTTTATTTCGATTGCTTTGAAATAAGTTCCTAGTTGTTATACATTTTTGGAAAGCTAAGAAAACGGTTATGTTTTTAAAATAATCTGCAGGACAAGTTTTATAACGATTTTTTTAGTTTTTAAGGCATTTTTGTGGAAAAAAAATCATAAAAATATTGAAGTAATATTTTTCCATCTCGCATTTTTAAATTTGGACGAATAATTACTATTTTAATATTGATAGATAACCAGTGTTTAATCGTTTTTGTAATCGGAAGAAAAAAATAGATTTTAATTTATACTTTTTTTTAAATAAATTTTTGAAGTTGCATTTTTGACTTATTTTGAAAAAAACTAGAAAACGTGATAATTCAAATATGGTTACCTTTTGCATCATGCATATGGGGGTTAAAATTATCGCAAATAGTCACCCCTATTACCTCCTAACGGGAATACGTCGAATTACCAATAATCCTGTATATATATTCAATGCTTTGAGACATCATAAAATTTGGCTGGAGATTGACTGCTTATATTTAGATTTCCTACGCTACACAAGGGAGCATATGTTTGTGTTAAAGTTCATTCACTAAGTAATAAAGTTTAACAATATCTTGGAATATTCTAGACAGCATAATTAAGATACAAAATTGTTTTATTCATTTTGAATACTTTTTATTAACATATTATTACTATTTATTTGTTTATTTATATATATATATATATATATTTATACATATATTGTTTTTGCAGTATATATATATATATATACTGCAAAAACAATGCCAACAATTATGAAGCTTACTTTTTGAAATAGAGTTAGTCATACTCAAGTATATAAACATATATAATAAATTTCTACAGACTGACACATTCCTGTCACTGATATAATTTACACACACCCTATTGAATGTTGCTCCTTCTTTTCAGTGATATAAAGGGTGTTAAGGAAAGTAAACATCACTTCGATAAAATCTCAAATGATCTGGATTTAGCTTTAAATAGAAACTCACAGGTAATTAAGTATGTTCTCAATAAAATAATGTAGGCTTTTATGTGTGCGTATATACACAAATACATATAAGACATGCATAATATAATATTAATTATATACTTTTGATATGTAATTCTCTGATTGTAAAACTGAATTTGAAGTGATTTCTTTATTGGATATTTTAGCCATGTGTGTTTTATATGAAAAGTTTCACTGTTAACATATTATTACCATAAAAAACAGGTGTCTCGACATAAACCAACTGATGTGGAGGAAGTAGTGAATCTCTTACTAGCAACTCGTTCCTGCTTTCGTCATACGGCCTTAGATCATGTGCAGAAGATTACTATGTTGCAGGCTCGGAAGAGACACGAAATACTGGCCACTGTGAGTTTCTTTTATACACCTATAGTAATAAATATAATAATTGTCATTGGATATTATCATCAGGTGCATGTAAGAATACTTGTCACATTACGTCTTTTTAAGCTTCTTAAACTTAATTTAAGTAGAAGTATGTGTGAATGTATATTTCATTCACATAATTAAATAATTAAAAAAAAAATGGGTGTAGAAAATAATATAAATGAATAAAAAGAAAATTCGCTTAGTTCGAGAGTTTCGCGTGGTGAGGGTTCCTCTCCTTACGATAAATGAAGAGAGAAAAACAATACACTCAATTTGATATAACGTGGAAATTGATGCCTTTGTATTAAAAAAAAGCCTTTAAATCTCTTATGTCCTAAAACTGCTAGATAATAGTGTCACCAACTCCTTTAATCTCATGCTGAATCTCATCTCAAACGGTTGGATGGACACTGGCGAAAAATTTAGTTACAAGATTTGTTCCACACATAAGCAATTTTCTAATTTGCCCCTCGTAATTTCACCTTCATATTAAAATTCCTTTGTTACACTAAATTCTGTTGTTTTCGTTCGTCGGAGAAAATAGTCTGTATTGATGGACAGACAAACAAAAGAACGTTTCTATATGAATTCTGTTTTTACATCGGATATCCGGAACCAAATCAACCATATAAGGCATTTGTGCCTAACAAAAAAATACAAACAACAGAAACAGCAAAGTGCAGTTTCTTATACGTATAATAATATTATGTACTAAAACCTCCGTAACGCGCTGCAAAATATACTCCACTTATATACAATAACAAACCTTTAAAAAATATTAAAACTTCAGATTTTATAATTGTTACGATTTTTATTTTTCATGTTACACCATTACCAGCACTACAACTAATTATTGTCTAAACATAATGTTTATCACATACAATGTTCATGTTAAATAAAAATGATATTTTGCGAATTAGTTAATAAGTGCTAATGTTTTTAACTTATATAATCGAATAAACTAACACGATTAACATCACTGCTAATATCGTATTAACGTAACCTGAGCCATTTAATATATAAATTTAATTAACTATATCAAAATAACATAAGAAACTGTCTTGTATATTAAAAAAATATACATACAAGGAAATATTTTTAGTTACAGTTTGTGGTTTGATTGCGTTAAAAGCTCTCATAGGTATATTCTTTTCGTACTCAGTGTCTTACTTTATATGGATTATGATTTAAAAAATGTATTATCCGGTTACAAATTGTTATTTTATTCTTTGTAAAAAGATACTCGGCAAATAAAAGATATAATTATAAATATATGATACAGGTGCATGTTACGTAAATCAAAGCTGTATAATTTAGACGGAAACGCGTGACTCAGTGGCACAACAATGAATGTAATTGGCTACGCAACTATCTCACTCGGTAAATAACTACGGTCTTATCGGTGTTTTTTTTTTTGTACACAGTTACTTGCTCGATATGGTTGGGTTTTAATTATATTTTTTTATAGTTATTGATGTTCCATAATCCTTTACGATTGAATAAAGTAATAAATTAGTAACAATAATAGTAATATACTTAGGGATATGAAGATGACTTCGCGAACAACGTACAATTTCGTAATATTAAATCATCATCCTCCTGCCCTTATCCCAACTCTACTTGGGGTCGGCGCAGCATGTCTTCTTTATTTCGTAATATTAAATATAAATACAATTGAAAATAATAAAAAAACGATGCATTTTATTCCGTTTTCGACGAAATCACTATTGCTTTAAATAAAATATGTAACTAACTTAATAATTGGAGAATCGTTACAATATAATATTTGTTTTATATTTTCGCCGAAAGAGATTAGTCGCATGTAAAGGGAATACGATGTTGAAAATATTACACAAAGTGCAGACTAATCGAAAGTGTTTACACACTATACGGAATAAAACACAAAAAAGAGCATGTGTAAGTAATATTTTAATAACGAATGGTTTACCTTATTTAATAACATGAATGGTTTACCTTAGGTAACCATTCATGTTATTAAAATATTACTAGGTAGGTATCTAAGGTAAGGTAACCTTTCTAATCTATTTTGCCACGGAGCTGTCTTACTAAGGGATATTATCTAAATAAAATATTGTATATAGGACAAAATAGGTTTCCCAGTCACATAATAATAATTAATTATATAAAAATATGAATTAAAAAAAAGTTATATAAATAAAACAAAATACAAACAAACATTTAAATAACAACACGTATTAAATAAAAAAAATCTAATTATTACTAATTCCACGGCCAAGCAGCGATATTTAGTATTCTTTTATTCGATTTAATAATTTAGGGTTATATAATAGTTAAAATTTCTAACTGTGCCAGTGTCGGTGGGCAGTGATGACTACTTGCGTAGTAATAATGTATTATTTGAACTAAGTACTATACCTTACATATTTTGTTTAAAATATAAACATAATAAAATAATATTAATTATAAATGCACTTTTTAATAATACGGACGCAAAACTATTTATTAAGTACCAGCTGATATTCAATTTGTGATCAAAATACATGTTCTGTTATTTTGTGACGACACAACGCACTGAAATAAATCATTTGTACATTTTCGACCTCAAAATTGAAGAAGTTGCACACAAACATTCATTCCTAACATAAAAAAAATAGGGGTCGAATTAAAAAAAAAAATTTGCTCATGTCCATTCTTTCAGTTCAAGCACATTTCGTACTAAATAACAACGAAAACAATTCAGTCTTAGTCGTGAAAGCGTAACAGACAGACATAGTTACTTTCGCATTTATAATATTAGTATACTCAATATATTAGTATAGTTATTTGTTTAGATTATAAGGGAACGTATGTATGTAGATTAATACATATCCTGCCTCGTTGGTCTAGTGGCTAGATATAAGGCCACAGACCCGAGGTCCTCAGTTCATATCTCAAGTTGGGCCGATAAAAAGTTATAGGATTTTTCTATCGAAAGATTCTCAGTAACATGCCGAATCTAAAAGTTCGAAATGCGTACATTTCCATGCCTCGGAAAGTTCTTAAAGCTTTTGGTTCCAGAGTCTTTGCGCTCGCTGTTTGCTATTCCATCGGACTATAAACACACCTGTGCACTTGTGCACCCCACCAATAATTATATATAATAATACTAGTTGTCGACCGCCGCTTCGCTCGCGTCTTAGGGGGTTGATTGTCATGTGTTAGGCCAAAAAAGTAGTCTGTGTCCTTCCTTGGAGTTCAAGTTTGCTTCATACCAAATTTCATCAAATTCGGTTCATTGGTTTGGTAGTGAAAGAGCGACAAACAGACAGAGTTACATTTATAATATTAGTTTAGATGTCCTGCGTAGTTGGGTGGTCTCTCTTGAAATTGGCCCTTGTGGTGCAATTGATGGGGTCGAAATAATTATCAAACGAAATCTTATAATACCAACATCAATTTGCATCCTTTTCTTAGTTCTAAAATAATTAGAAGAACAAACAACGAACAAAGAACGTACAAGGCTATTGCTAATAATTATTTACTTGTTCTTTGAGAATCATTGCAATGTAACATATGAATTATTTTGAAAGATATTAAGAGCTCATTTATCTTTAAAGCAAATACGATAGTGAAAAATCTTATAATCTATTCCAACCACAAGAGCCCAAAAGCCAAATAAACACGTTTGACATCGAATTGCCGCGATCATTGGTCAATAACCTGAATAATCTATGATATTCTATTTATTTTTTAAGTAAAATTAAAGTGGATATCAGTAGTTTAGTGGAATAGCGTCGTATTATAAATTAAGATATATTCGTCAAGAATTGTTAGTAGTACACATAACAACTGAGTTATTAGCAAATCGCGTGGCATACGTAAACAAAAGGTTTGCTAATCTTTATTCCTTCTTCGATTGGAATAGACGATATAATAACACAAGTATACACTATACGGAATATAAGCACTCTAAATAACGCCCATGGTCTTTTAGGAACCGGGAAATATTATGAATATTAATAATTTTGTCATAGACAACAAACTTAAACTTTTTTAGAAAATATGAGTTCCTTTTATATGAAAATGAAGTATAAAAAATACATTGTACTTTTGTGGCGTTTATCATACCATGATGTTGTTATTTTAACATTTTTTTTAATAACTAACAACAAATATTAGTAGCGGACCTAAAATTTGATCCTTTGACTATACCACCTAACGATTATGAAGAAATATGTAACAATAAAATAACGAATGAAATTTGAATCAATGAGGTCTTTAATGAAATATTGTTGATTAAAAAACGTTTCGTGGTTTACACAATTAAAAACGATAATAAATCGAAAAGCACACCGATTTCCGCATCAATTGTGGAAGATTTCAGCTACGGTGGACATTCTGCGGATGAATGATGATAATGATGAATCTCCCAGGACATATAGTGCTTGTGTGTGTACGTAAACGCAAAATGTTTGTGGGCAAACCGCGGTTAGTAAGTTGCATCTCTTTGCAGAAATGTAAAGTGGACAGACCTGCGCGTTATTTAAAATAAATACTTTACGGTACAATCGGGATTACGTTTTATCCATCTCTTGCTTACACCAGTATACGAGCGTTATAGTCAAGAAAGTAGTCTTGCGATACAGCTCTTTGAATTAAATAAGTATACTAAACGATCTCCCTGGAGCTGCTAGTGATATTCATCTCGACAATAAAAATGTAAGAGGCATGGAGGATGTTTTTCATACCGTGTCCATGGGAAACTACATAAATATTTTATCTTACATAAAACAGCCGGAACCACGCAAGACCAACGAGGCAACTTTTGACTTTATTAAGTATTGAAAAATTCATATATTTTAATTTTTTTTATGAACAATATAATTTAAGCGATTATGATCTTCGGTAAGAAGTAATTAGTTTATAACGAACGTTCATTAATTTATAACGTTTTCTAAAACGATAACTAAATAATACGACGCCGTAGGTGAATTAAGAAAATGGTTGCCACCTTTTTGTCACAATTACACAAACAATAGAAACACTTGTAAGCTTTATATATAAAAAAACAGCTACTTTAACTTTAACTGGTTAATTATGACACGGATAAATAACAACAAAAACCGCTAACACCTTTGTATTGTGTGTGCAAATAGTAATTACATTTACTAAATATTTTGTTTATAATTATTCTTAAAAATTGATTACAACGACCCTATATACTTTGTTTAACGTATTAAAATAACTTATCAGAATACGATACTCTTTTTTTATTATAAAAAAATGGCCACCTTATGGTGAGTGGTCACTATTAACCTTAAATATTAAATATTAATACTGCAAGTGAAATTAGGTAATATTTATACCAATTAAAATAATTCAAAAAGTTCCCAACATCAATGTTTTGTCCTCTCTGCTATTATATTAGTACATTCATCACCCTCACCACCTAGATGTCCGAAAATCCACAACAGCACGATTTTTAAGACATTTTCTCTTGCACAACCACTCTGTGTAACTTTCTTGTGACTTGGGAACCATCAAGAAAAGAGCGTACTCATTCCTTAAAGGCCGGCACGCACGCATCTGCAAGCCCCCCGCTGTTGCAGATGTTCATGGGCGGAGGTAATCACTTTCCATCAGATGAACCTCCTGCTCGTTTGCCACCTATAACAAAAAAAAAAAGTACGTCAAAGGGAAAAACAAAAAATACGATTGAATAATTTATGAGTAGGTGGTACATACCTAAAGAATCTTGCCCAAAGTCGTACCATCAGTGAGTACCATCACCAATAAAGTAATAGTCTGCATATGTAGCAGAGCTGGACTCGAGCCTCCTTTCCTTTTGAGGAGAGATTTTAAAACTTATTCTGCATTATTATTAATTATAACGGACATCTCGGTGTGGTGGATGCAAATGTGTTAGATATTCATGCCGAGCACAAGATGAATTATAAATACATGTAATACATATGACATATTAGTGGATACTTGTGTTTGAATTTGGAATTTTCTGTTAAGTTTCATATAGTTAAGTCTTCTAGCGGATTATGTCAGTTCTTACCGATTAGATTTTATTTTATCAGCAATCCACTTACAGCCTTACTTAATTTTGTTTGGATTGTGATATTGTTTTTGATTACTTTTGTTTTTATAACTGTTTGTTCAAGTGTAGTTGAAATTAAAATATTGTATATGAAACGTTATTTATTCGATTAAAGATAGCGTATCGAGTAATCGTCAATTAGTCACTGATAGTCTTCCTACGAATCACTGCTTAATAGATTTCGTCGATCGCAACTTGCGAGGTTGTGCCCAAGTGACTAATGTACCGCGCAATCAGATTACGGCATCTTGTGGCGACAGTTTGTTTAAATGTTTATTTCACGTAAATGAAATTGTGTTGATAAATAAATAATTTTATACGTTATTGCAGTGAATATTTGTAATTATGAGTATTTAATTTGTTACGTTTTAATAACGAATGTAGTATCGTGATGTGTGATCCGAAATAATAGTAAGTGCGTCATCGATTTAATAATATTTATACGTAATTTTTTGTACGTAATATTGAATGGTTATTAAATGAACTCTAAAGACTTGTGTCGCTTTGGACAACATTATCACGTCATTTTTTTCTTAGAAATCAAATATATGACATACGGTTTCTAACTTGCATAACTGTAAGGTTTTCTAACATAACGTGAAAGAAGTTTTGTAAATTTATTTATGAAAAAAAAGGTATTTTTTTTACTTAATTACCCATAATGTTGCTTCCAACAACAAGAAGACTATACCTAAAATGCGTCTTACGTGTTTGACTTCGATAAATAGTGATTTAATTAAGTAAATATATCGATATAATGATAATCTCTGTGTTTCAGTTCCTGTCGTATTTGCAAGCGTGCTGCACCTACCATCACCAGGGTGCCGATCTGTCAGAAGACCTGGAACCATTTCTTAAGTTGACAGCTGACGAGGTAAGACCCTTCCATATTTCAATTTTATAATTATATTTAACTTTATAATTATATTTAATTATATATTTTATAATTATATTTAATTTAATTTATTATTGTTCAAATTCGACAGCATCTATTCAGATATGGCTTGTGATGATAATGATTTAAAGGATTTCTAATCTATAACTTCGAATACCGCTTCAGTGTTCATTCAAATTCTTATTAAGTAAAGGAGAAATCTATTGAAAAGTTATATTCGCTTAACCCTGAATACAATTCAAAATTAATAACATACACCACTAATGATTAAAGTATACTATAGAAAACCAATGATATCTTTATCTAATCAGATAAAAATAGCCACATGACCTAACCAATACCGAAAATAAAACATTCATTTTAAAATTCTAATGCGATATATATTAATTTATATATATATAAATATATATATATATATAAATATATATATATATATATGTATATATATATATATATGTATATATATATATATATATATAATGCGATATTTATTTTTAATTGTTATTTTATCATTTTTTTACTTGGTAACACTAAAGCCCCTTAAAATAATATAAAGCAAAAAAATAGAAAATTGATTTATAAACAGTGCAAAAAAAGAATACTGAAAACTGTTTTCTCTTTGCCTATTTATTTATGTGATTGAAAAATTAGAAAATTCGGTAATATTATTAAAGTCTATGGTGAAAGTTAAAGCAATAATATGTTAATTAATATCATAATAAAGGTTTTGAATATGTTTATGGACCATAAAAAGTCACGCAATAATGTCCTGATGGACGTATATAGCGTGTCAGTGCGTGACGAGCAAGGGAAGTAGGGTTTTACAATGGCGTCATACAAGTATTAGATAATTGTTCAATTTGTGCTAACATGATTTACATATTTTTAATTATACAACCTCATGAATAACTTTATGAATTATGTACAGTCATTTTAAATAATCAATTTTTATTTATTTTAATTGCTATTCTTTAGTTTCATATAGTATACATTTAATCTTAAAATAAAATTTATTTTTTAATTAAATACATAATTATATTTAAAAATCGAAGATATTTTATTACAAAAGAAAAGCTCGTGGTCAATAATCTCAAAAACTATTTGATTCATAAATAACTTATATGGTCCTTATTTTATATTATAACTGTTACAATTCATTTTGTGAATATAAAACAACACAATTATGAAATATGAATAAAGAATTCCATCAAGGCTGATAGCATAAGTAACAGGCAACAAAAATGTTTTCGTAAAAGTATTATATTGAGTGCAAACACGAAAACTCACTGATCTATAGAGTTGCATGATAATTAGCATTATTACAGCCAATACTAGACAAATGCGAGTGTAATTAAAATTAAACACATATTTGCTTATTATTAATTACAAATCCTAATCATCATATCATGGAACGATCAAGAAAGTATTAATAACAAGCAATTTAACGCCAGACACTGACTAATTGGTGCATTTCAGGTTGCAACAATGCGCAACGATACAAAAATACTTGACAAGGAGATGGAAAATCGACACACGATTGTCAATAGCAAAGACACCGTTTTACCGAGCTGTAAATCAGTTCCCACTGAACGAGATAGTAAGGATGGACTTTTGAGTACGCCGTCATTGAAAAATTTGCCCAGAATGCAGGGTTATCTGTTCAAAAGGACATCGAATGCTTTCAAGACATGGAATCGACGATGGTTCTATTTGTACGATAATCGCCTCGTGTATAGGTGAGTGTTTACAGTCGTTCGTCACGCTAGAGCTTGAAGGCTGGTTAAGTGGGACGTGAACGATGGTCAGGGTCTTCAAAATTATCATAATATGCGCAATATTTGTTTGATCGTAATTGTTTTTTAAATTGTAGGTAATTGTAATATAATGGGTCATTATGAAATAATTTGAATTTATGAGATATAGGGATGTTTAGTTTAAAGATTTTAAATTTAAATAAAATTCAAAACATCATATCCATTTGTCACATACGAAAATAAGTCGACTTTTATTACGATTGCGATACGGATTATCCCTCTTTGCCTTTCTTTCCTTGTTATTTCTTCTGAAATCTATGTGTTATTTTTTAGATTATTTATATATCACGATTGAGTGTCGCACTACAAAATAACCAAAACAAACCGGTCAACTTTATTATGTTGGTGTGCGTGACACTCGCCAAACGTCACACTACTTTAGACGTGTGCGTGTACTCAGTGGCCAACTTTTGGCATTTATTTATTTCCTCGTCTTGACGGTCTATCTAGAAATATAAGTAATGAAAGAGTTATTTTATTCGATTCGGCTGTATTACAGCGAACCACAAATTAATATTTACCTGAAACAAATTAACAAATTGATCGAAAGAAATTCCAAAGTTTATCAATTTCATATTCAGAAAAGATTTGAACTTTGTCAGCTTATACTAATATATTTTTTTAAAACATGATTTATAGAAAAATACACGAGTACAAAGTCGATCGAATCGAGTTCAAAGAGATCGAATATCCATTGTAATTGATTATCGATTGTATTGCAAAATTTGTTACACTTGTTTTTCAGGAAACGAACAGGCGAACTTAACGTGACGGTGATGGAGGAGGACCTGAGACTTTGCACGGTGAAGCCGGTGCTCGACGGCGAGAGGCGATTCTGTTTCGAAGTCCTGTCGCCTTCCAAGTAACGAGATGATTCATTTTAGATTATAATGTACTACAAATGTCGAGTATATTGGATGTAGCTTTAATATAGATTTTCTAAACTAAACATACTATGTTTCTAAAAGATTAAATTCAAGACATAGCAGATATAAAGTTATCTTGTTTTTGTAAAGACTTTCAAAGTATTATTTATATTTTAAAGTTTTTGTTCGGGGTCGATACAATAATATCCGAAACGATCAGGATCAAGGGGGTGCTCCGTTCCGTAGTCGAAACCCGTTTGAGTAATACGACCATTGCAGAAGCCACATGCTCCAAGCGGACTCGGAAGAGATGCTCACGTCGTGGATCTCGGCGCTGCAGAACGGCATCCGCTCCGCCATCCAGCAGGGCCAGAGCCGCGACAACCCCGACTCGCAGATGGTGCTGGTGCCAGACACGCGCACCACCGCGCCCGCCATGAAGAAGATCAGGTTCGGAACACGACCCACCGACTTACAGCTCCACCACCACCTCAAGCAACAATCACACTACCGATCAAAAACACTATAAACTATCATAATATTAAATGTAATTTTACTTTAGTCGATTATTTTATATCGTGTAATAAGCATTAGAATCGTCTAACTAAAAAATACATTTACCAATAATTTTGAAAGTGTGTACGTGAACTATTAAAAGGTTCAATAAAAAATCAACCCGTATGTAGGTTGAATTTCTGAAATATGCTATGCAATGACCCTTTATTTTTATTACCTACAACTGTATTATTGTATGTATTATATATTTATTCTATCTAATTTTCGTTTTTTTTTTCAGAATATGGGAACAATTACTTAGTATACCTGGTAATAATTACTGTTGCGACTGCGGCAGTCCGAACCCGCGCTGGGCCAGTATTAATCTCGGAATAACTTTATGTATAGGTTTGTACTATTTACTTTATATACATAAAACCATGTACGCACATGAAAATTTATTATTAATATTATGTATATAATGTTTCTCTTTGATACTTCAAGAGTTGATACAACATCCAAGGAAGACAAATTGCTTGACTTATGATGTAATAATTTCATGGATAGAACTTTAACCCTGGCAAGCACCACAGAATTGCTATGAAGTTTTATTAGCTTATAATACATTGCTCTCAGCTGTAAAGTGACGTGATAAACGTGACGGAACCAATACACATTGAATATTAATAGATTTAAATTGAGTATTTTATAGCGCGCTAATATTGAAGTATTCGATATTCAACCGAATAGTGATTCAATATACTATATTCGGCCGACTCTCACCGAAAACGTCGAATGACCGAATAGTCCTTCCTTAAATTTTATCAATTTCGTTTCAGTGGTTTTACTATGAACGAAACAACGGACAGACAAACTAAGTGACATTCGCATTTATAATATTTGTATTGATATTTACTTAAAAAATTGACTAAAAACTAGACTTTTTTAATGTTATTTGAATTTCTCTACAGACGCGCTGTCCGTGCCCTTTTTGTTTCTTATTTATAATTCGATTGATGTTATTTTCATGTGCGTACATGGTTTTATTACCCGACAGCATAATAATCTAAAGTTTTTTGATTGTAAATTGATGGCAGATTGCTTTTGCATTGAACTCTACCATGTAATGTTTTTGTTCTAGAATGTTCAGGTATCCATCGTTCGCTCGGCGTGCACGTTAGTAAAGTAAGATCTCTCACTCTAGACGACTGGGAACCAGATATTATTAAGGTGATTTTACGATTTATTTACGAATTACGAATATTTTTAAAATTTTAAATAAATAAGAAACATTTATTGGATTTATATTTTTTCAGCAAAATGTTAATATAAGCAAACTAAAATGAAATTAGACTATTTTACCGAAGCCATAAGAGTATTTAAAAGAGATCGCTACTTAGCGATAAGACCGCCCTATGGTGCATCTTATCTTAGTGGTGTACAATAAAGAATATTATTTTGTATTTGTATTAAAAAAAAATCATAAAATGAACTTTACAGGTTATGGCAGAGCTAGGCAACAAAATAGTCAATTTAATATATGAAGCTAATACAGAAGGGACCACCATCACTAGAGCCACCCCAGATTGCGAAACGTGAGTTTGTGAATTAATTTAAAATAATTTAAATTAATATGTATGTCAGTTTAAATTAATCTTTAAATACATTTTAATATTTTGTGTAAGCAACACTATTTCTGCGTGGGTTATTCTAATCGAAGGCAATGAAAAAGTAAATAACAACTTTGAATTGACGTGCTCGCGTTATAGGCAGGCTGACGGGCACATTGGCCACTGGTATGTGGTCAGTACTACCCACAACCATAGCGCTGTAAGAAATTTTAACCATTCCTTACATCGCCAATGCGTGTCCTTGGGAACTGAAATGTTATGTCCCTTGTGCTTATAGTTACTGTCTCACTCATCTTTCTAACCGGAACTCAACAATAGTATATTACTGCTCGGCAGTAAAATATAAATTTACCTCCTTCGACTGTAATGGATTTGTGTTCCTTGATGTGTATGTGGCGGTACGAAGGTGTCTATGTGAGTGTTAGCAGGCGCGTGTAGTCGTGCGTGTGTTGTGTGTTTAAGATTCATGTAAACGGTTTTGTTCACAGTTCCGTCCGGGAAGCATGGATTCGAGCAAAATACGTGAAGCTCGAATTCGTAAAAAATATAGTGAACACAACAATGTCCGACTCCATACAAGAATCACCTTTGCGAAATGGCAGACGGTGGTCCGTTCGGAGAGCGAGGCGGAGGTGCGTTATAGTGTAATCTAAATGAGAAGTAATAGCAAAAGAAAATTCTTCCGACTGTGCAATTTAACGTGTGCAATTTAATTGAAATTATGTCACTTCCAGAGTACGCGCTCCGCCTGTCGTGCCGGAAACTATCCAAGACGAGAAAAGTGACGTCAATAGTAATACCAGCGGTAAATACATTAACTATTATCGTTTTGTACCGTTTTATAATAATCGCCCTATTCTAACCGACCAAATTAATAAGATAAGGCCAATTGAATGATGATAATTCTAATTCCAGCGTCGGAGAGTTCGAGCAAGTCTGAAGGCAGCCCCGTGCTGCTCATCGGCACGGAGCTGGCGGCCGAGCGAGCGCTGGACCTGGCGCTGCCCTCCGACCACGACTCCACGGAGGGCGAGGACGACGACATCGGTATCTATCGCACCCCACCGGCCCTTACGAGAATTCCATCGATGTCACCGAATCTCTTTCCCGGCTCAGTTGCACATTCTAGGAACTAAAGAATTATATTTTCTATTTGAAGAGGGGAATCTGGTGGGGAACGTTCACTTCTGCCCATAGACACGGGTACCGTAAGGAATACATACAGCTCTTTACGTCGACGATGCGCCTCCATCCATGGGATCTAAGATGTTAGGTCTCTCGTGCCCGTAAAACACCACCACATCTGCGGGTCAGACGGGAATATAAGCTAACCAGTCCGCGCGCGGGGCAGGCGCGGAGGACATGTCGGCGCTGTCGGCGGACGCCGTGCTGACGCGCGCGGCGCGGGCGCACAACGTGTGCGTGATGCGCGCGGCGCTGGCGGCGGGCGCCGACGTGGCGCACGCGCACGCGCGCCTACGCACGCCGCTGCACGCCGCCGTGCTCAGTGTGAGTAGACCTCGGATTTCATACCTCTTTGATCTCATATAATGAACAGAACATAAACGAAACGGATAAACTTTCCATTGCACTTAATATTTGATACCTCGCACCTGTCTACTATACCTTTGCGTATTAAATGAGTGAGTAAACTTAAATGATTACGACAGGGTTCTGTGATGGCGTGCTCGTTTCTACTACTCAATGGAAGCAAACTTAATGCACAAGACGAAGATGGCATGACTCCCTTACATCTCGCAACCGAAGCCGGTCATACCGGACAGGTATGTTTTTTACCTTACTATAACATTACAATACATTTTTATTGAAATAAATCCGCACAAGCTGGTGCATGTAATTTCCGCGTCAATGTTTTTAAATGAATAAATAAACGCGTGTGGCCCGACTGACGGTAGTGCGGTGTGTGCAGGTGTGCCTGCTGCTGCGGTACCGCGCCGACCAGTCGCTGGCGGACGGCGCGGGCCGCACGCCGCTCGACATCGCCGTGGCGCACGCCAACGCGGACATCGTCACGCTGTACGTCCCGCTCTTATTTAAGTAGCCAATTCCAATGGCAGGGGCGGATGACCTTGAATTGTCAGAACATCATTCAAGGTCCTGATCTAATATGATCTGTGGATGTTATTATAGATTCGTGAAAAATATACGTTTTGAATATACGGTATGTTTTTATCAGAACTTGAAGTAATTTTGAAATTTAGTTAAGTGGAATAATGTATTGTTCATAAAGATATATTAATCGAGTAGATTGTTGTTTATATTAGAGAAACGTAAGGAATATGTAGATATCATATTTGTTTATCTTTACTTCTTCTGCCATTGGAACATAGTTTATAAAATGCTTAATAGAACATAAAAAGCATATTCGTTTAGACTTTAATTGATTGAACTTGGGCTAATTGATTATTGTCTTTATTAGTCCCATTTTGTATATAGGAAAATTTAATTATACCTTGGAAAAAATATTGCTATTAAATTATTTTTATAACAAAAAAATAAATAAAACAGATTGAGATTAACAAAGCTGAATGAAGAGATGCGGGAAAGTGAGATGTCGTCCAACGACGACACGTACAACGAAGTGTTCCGCGACTACACGCAGCTCGCGCACTCGCACCCCGAGCGGCTCGTGCGCGCCAAGCACAACAACAACGACGGTATGTCGATAGTACTTCACAATTAATCTTTGCTCACTAATACTATCGATATAATGACAACGTCCCGTTGACCGTTTTCTGCTAATGCGGCTCAAGAGACACTAGACATTCGCGTCAGACGTATTGTAGTGCCACAGTGTGTGCGCCAATACAGGTGCTATATTTGTTCCTCATTCTAATAATCCGATAGGATGGTAAATCTGACCCGACCGGATAGAGCGAGCGCACGACCAAAAGCTTTGCGTGCTTAATGTAATCATATGTCAATCCCGGTGACATTTGGCAAATTCTCAGCTCGTCTATCTACCGATGCGTAATTTTTTTATTGTCAGACATTAATACCATGTGTTGTAGTTTGAAGGATTTTACTGTGATCACACTAGTGACAACTGACATACATGATGGCCTGCTTTGCGTTGAAGTGACAAAATAAAAAACGGTTTATACTTAAATAGAAATATCTATCTGCAGAGGCAAATTATTGTATAAAAAGGAATAAAAATTATTAACATATTCTTGTTATTACTTCAGGTGAACAGGTGAATAGTGAATGACGAATAGAGAAGAAGTTGCGACGACTACATCTGTGGTGGCGAGCCGATTGAACCGTCTGATACATACGAACGATAATAACCGAATATAATCCGAATGGCTTGTCGTTTACCATTGTTTTATAATTTAAAAGTAAAAATAAGCCAATTCGCTACACTATACATAAAATGGTGGTATTATGTTTGCAGTATATCGATTGTTGTTATAAATTGTAAGTTATAACGATGTCAGATAATAATCGATTTTATTTTAATGTGATGTGACACCATATTGTCTATTAATGTGTGAATGAAAACGTTAATAACGAATTACTTTAATATTTTATGATAGATATTATATAAAAAAAAAGCTGTATTTGTTAAAAAAAAATTCTCATTAATATACTTCAAGTATATATTAAAATTTATTATTTTTGGTATTAAATTATGGAAGTGATCTCTTAAAGAAATAATTGAGGCTTAAAAAAATATCACGGAGAAAATATAGCTGCCAAATTCCTAATGTAAAGACTTATTCACCATATCTTCCGGAAAAATATGTATAAATAACCTTAATATAATTATATATTTAATGCCATATAAGTGGTTATGTGATGTGCTTTTATATATTAAACCAAAGATTTGTTTATGTATGGATACAGGCTTAGCGTTGTAAGATTGCTTTGGGGTCAGGGAACAGTTACTCAACTATTACATATAACGCTTGCCGATACAGAAAAGATTTATAAATAGCGGAGAGTACTGATATAACTATGTATAACAAAGTAAATTAAAGTCACTTATAAGATTATGTCGAATTAATAAATTCATCACCTATATTAAAAAAGGTAAAGACATGAATTTGAGATTGATTTGCTCAACAAGATCAGTTAAAAAAATCTTCCTTAATCTCTTGAAATCTTATCTTACACCGATGCGAACATTGTGCGAGTGAGTGAGCGAGACGGCACGACACAATGCCGATATTTATAAATCTTTTCTTTATTATAATAAATAAAAAAATGTATGAAAATCAGATTGAGGTGTTATTAAAAGTACAATAAATCGCGTTAAGTATTCTCATGATAACGTCTAAAAAGTATTCTCGTCAAACAATATTTTGTTGTTGTGAGCGGATCCATTTTATCTTACTTAAAATCACGTGACAGTTTATCATGATTTTATTAATTTTATTTCATTATTTTTTAATAAGAGTACTTATTATAGCTATCTAAGATTTTTTTTTCTTCAATAATTTCAATGGTAATAATGCATTCCAAGATTCGCAATTATTTTTTATTTACAAAAACGATTAAAACCTCCTTTATTTCGTTGACTTTTTTAAATATCTAAAAAACACCATCCCGTTTCGCAAATTTAATTCAATTGTATTTACTATATATGTATACATTCCTGTTTACGTCCGTAAGTCAATCCTTAATCCATTCCAATGTATTTAACAACGAAAAAGAGTAAAATGTTGAATCTCATTTTTAGTAGCAAGATTTTTTTTTTAATATCTTTATTGTAAATAAAATTATTCGTCACAATACTACGCTTGCCAATTGTAAAACAAAATATGCCAATTTGTATTTTTAAATATCTATTAAATATTTTTAATCATAAATTGGAACCGGTATATAACACTTAGTTTGTGTCAGTTATATAATAATTCGTGTATTGTAGGTATATCATATAGTCTATTCAATTTTTTTTACCATTTACCATCATTTTTTTTTAAATAGATTATAGTAACTGACTAAAACTCATCATTAACCGGTACTCGACGAAAACGTATAATAAATGGAATCACAAATGAAGATTCCTTTCGATGAATTTACTATTTAGATGTAGATAACCATAACATTATGTGATGTTAGATATTTTGTTATTATGAATTATTGTAATATGTTCGTATTTAATATCATAATTTTTTTTGATTATTTCAACAATTACTTTCTGAAACTGTTATTGTTTGAATATCAAAAATGATTTTGATTTTAAAGCAATTTATAATGCAAATCTTGTTAAACGATACGGTTTTAATTCGATCTAATACATGTGATTGGCCTAGCCGCGAAATAACTATTAGTTATATAAAATATATATACAAAGTGTCCCATAAGAGAAGGCAGCTTTTACAGTGCATAACGTACAAATTGATTGCTGAAATTAAATAATATACATAATATCTGTATATGCTATTTGCGGTTATGAATATAATTTAATATGACTATTAAATTTTTTATTATAATACCAAACTGTTATGTCGAGCTCAAATCCTAGCCGTACATGAAAAACAACGATAATGAGCGTTCAACGCTGTCTACTGGATGAAAATTGTCTGATATCATGAGCTTGTGATACTGTGATTGCTAAAGTTGCTTCTTTTAAGGGATACGGATGTCGTAGGATTTGTTTGGAAATAAACGTTAGACGTTGTAAACTTATTATAATATAATCAACAATTTTACATTCTAGTTTGATAAATTGAAATATATCAATGTATAGATAAAAATATTTTTTATTTAAATAGACTTTTACAAGCAATTTTAAATAGTAATTTGCAAGATTAATTAAACCTAATTTTTTATGACTGGATTATCTAGTACGAATAAAGTAATACTTAAATATTTGTATTTGACATTGGTTTCAAATATATTTTTCACTTATTATCGTATTATAATATTATATATGCGTTGCTAAATATTTGCTTTTGTCGTACAAATTGATCGGAAGGTCAATAAACTGAACGATCTACATTAACGTTGAAAACTGAGTTTGATAACCGGTTATTAATATAACCTTCCATCTGATCTGAATATAATAAAAAGATATACAACATGGTACCATTTACAAAATATACTCAAATGAATTATATATGAAACAAATTTAATTATTATGTCTACATTGATATAATATTTATTATATATACATTGATATAATATTTATTACTAGCTGTGCCCGCGACTTCGTTCGCGTAGTTGTCGGAAACACTATCATGATTATCGTTTGATTGCTCACGTTGGTTTTTGTTATTATAATCGTCAATAAGATTTAATAATATGTTTTACAGTACTTCAGCGTAGATTATATTTTTAGTTTTTTTTTCTTGTGGTAGAAGAACATACTGATTTTGCCCGCAACCCGATCTTGACAACGCGACATATAGTTGGCCGTGTGAAAAGCAGTCTTGACGTAAATAGATTCCTACGTGTTTAAATGTTTGGCCCTGTGATTTATTAATGGTTACGGCAAAAGATAACTTAATGGGAAATTGAATTCTTTTAAAATTAAAAGGTAAATCATTCGGAATCATTGGGATGCGAGGTATAAGCACTGTTTGACCAACTGCCGGACCATTCAAAACTGTTGCAACGATCACGTTATTGCGAAGGAATTTTACTTGAAGGCGGGAAAATTATCGCAGCACCTATTTTTAACTTCAGGGAATGTGGTGGAAGGCCGCTCGGGTTTAAAGAATTGAGAAACTCTTGTGGGTAATGGCTGCATCTTCTTGATCCATTACATTATCAATAGATGTGTAGGTAGTTATATCGCCTGGAAGTTTGGTTAAAATTAGGTCGTTAATTTCGTCAACGCTACTATTTCTCGCCGCCAATATTGCCCTTTGACACATCCATTGGTAATCTTTATTTTCTATTTCGACGATATTAGGGTAAACTTTTGATATTAAATCCTCTATGCTAGTCACTTTTTCTCCTAAATCGCGATCAATTTCAATTTTATTTTCAGAATGAGGTACTTTTCCATCTCCTATTAAAAGTAACTTTGAAGGAAAATTTGTACTTCCTCCCCCCAAATGTGCTCTCATATTCGTAGATAGTTTTAAGGTATGGACAAATTTCCATAACGGTGAACTTTTAAGGCAAGACCTTACAATGTCTGCTCTAGTTCCTCTTAAAATTACCGGTAAAGTTTGTCGAAAATCCCCAGAAAACATAATGGTAATCCCACCCATAATTTTATCACAACTTCTAATATCTCTGAGAGTTCTATCTAGAGCCTCTACATGAGCTCTATGGATCATGGTACATTCGTCCCAGATAATTAAAGAAACGTCTTGTAAAACTTTACCCAGAGGGCCATTTTTGCGAATAGAGCACACGCTATCTTTTTGTAAAGAAACAGTTAGAGGCAGTTTAAAAGTGGAATGAGCTGTGCGTCCACCTGCTAATAAAGTTGCCGCAATTCCTGACGACGCAACTGCCAAGGCTATTTTTCCCTGAGACCTTACTTTTGCTAATATGAAATTAGTAATAAAAGGCTTTCCAGTTCCACCTGGAGCATCCAAAAAAAATATTTTTCCTTCGTTAAAACGAATACTGCACATAACACGATTGTACGCCGTCACCTGGTCATTAACTAATTTTGGTTCATTTTCAGTAATATACTCATTTAATTCATTTACATCATACGGCTTCCGTAGTGCTACTTCTAAAGGATCTAAATTATTATGTGAATTATTCCTTTTTGATGCAGGAAGCCCAAAATCAGTCAATGATTTATCTGAAATTTCATGAATTTTATCTTCAATTAAGATAAGTCTATCATTGTATACGTTATCAGTATAGGTTAATGTTATATCCTGATTTTCATTACGCATTCTGTTTAATATATCTTCACATAAATCATTGCGAAATTTATTCCATAACTATAAGGGGTAAGATGGCTGGCAAAATATAAGGATGATTTGATTCCCGTTGTCGATTCACCGAAGTTCGGAAATTTTGTAAGGCTAACCTCTGTGAACGTTCAACGCTCGATTCCCTAGCACGATGTTGTTCACTGACCGTTCTTTGATTAGCTAACCTCTGCGTATTGTCTTCAGTTGTTTCATTGCTACGCAAAAGCCGCAGACGCTTTGCATTAGCAGTCTGCCGAGAAAGGTTAGTTCTTTTTCTAGGCATTATAGTGACGAAAAAGATAAAAAAAATGTAGGTATTAAATTTAAACCAAAACGTATCTTGTAATCAATAAAAACAAACATATGGTAAATAATTAAGTACCCGATAATATAATGAAATCTGTATTGAAAAAAAAAAGTATTATAAAGGTTATTTAATTTTTTTTTTTATTTCGATATTTTATCGTAATAAAAAAACCATATATGTTTTAATAAACAAAAACCTAACCAAATCAGAATAATTATGCAGATGACAACCACTTCTAATAAACAAAAATTTTGACAAAAAAAAAAACCGACTTCAAAAGAGAAAAAAAATAATATGCTCTAAAAAGTAAAAAATAATTGCTTATTATTCTACAACTTAATAATCAAGTAACTTATTCTACTTACCAATATGTAGGTACGTTCTGTGTTTCCACGCAGGGAGATAAGTATGTACCTACCCACTTTAAATCTAACTTAACACAAACCTATGAATAACAAACAATGATTACAATATTTTTTAGATTTAAACTATGTAAAATGAAATTAAAAATATTTAGACTATTTAAAAGTCAGCAAAGTTATTACGATAATATATTATAGATAAAATTATTGTCCTTTATAATAAAAAAAGGATCATTAAAATTGGTTGGCACAATTTTGAGTTATTCACCTATTTATCGCGCACATACATAATGCACATTTAAGACTTATATCGTTTTCATAGGGATACCATCATCGTAACAGGATAAAATTAAAATGGGACCCCACGGGAAGCACTACCTTTCAAACAAAAAAAAATTATCAAAATCCAGTGAAAAGTTATGAGGTAACAAACATATAAAAAACAAAAAAATACAGACGAATTGATAACCTCCTCCTTTTTGAAGTCGGTTGAAAACAAACAATATTAACTTAAACGTAATAAGATAAACAAACCGAACAATAAGAAGTTTAGATTGTTTCTCCTTTGGTGTTATTATTCCATAAGGTGATTATAGTACAACCGTGTTGAATATGCTTGAACGTAATAGAATTTACTTGAAATATTGAACTACTAATTTATTTGTGTAGTCATTTTAATCGATATTCACCTATTTGCTTATTTGCATAATTTATTTTCTCAGTGATGATTAATCTGCATCGGTGAAAGTATCGCTCGCCATTTTGAACTTTTTTACGTGTGTAATGTAATTTTTATACCTTATTTATACCGTGAAACGTTTGAATTGTTTACTTGCAAAGTACGAAGGAATGTTCATTGAAATTTTATCTTATATCGTAAGTTAAAACTACAGCAGATTATGATTTAAATGTAATCGATTTTAAACGATAAAAAATAATGAGCAAATAAGCTGATAACAAAACCTAATTTTGATAAATAATTTAACTATTAAGAATGTTAATTTTTTTAAGTCGTTATGTGCATTGCTACTTCGCAGAACTACACCCGCGGGTGAGAGTGGCGAGCGCGGCGGCGGGGCTGACCCGCCTCCCCCTCATCCGCCGCCGCGACCCGCCTGCTAGCACACTCTTAACAAATAGACATATAGTGTCACGGACTTTTTTTTTATTATTAAAAGAGGAATATATCTTTCATACACATTTTTTGAGTAACTTAAAACGTTTATGTTGCGCACGCATCGAAAGTCCATAAATGTGAATAATTTTCCCCGTTTTTGCAACATTTCTCACTGTCGCTGCGCTCCTATTGGTCGCAGCGTAATGTTATATAGCCTAAAGCCTTCCTCTATAAATGGACTATTCAACAAAAAAAGAATTTTTCAAATCGGACCAGTAGTTCCTGAGATTAGCGCGTTTAAACAAACAAACAAACAAACTCTTCCGCTTTATATATTAGTATAGATATATACATTCAGAGCCTATGAAATGAATTGAGAATTAAAGTGCCATTTTTGGATTTTAACCGGTACTGGAATATTATAGACTGCTGACATTCGAAAGTTGTATCTCAATGTTGCTCCTATTGTCGTGCCCAGTGAAGACTCCTTTTCCTCTCTTCTGAGCTTTGATGTACACCGTGCTTTAGTTTGCATTGGTACCGTTTTTGATGCACGCTATTTCTACACTAATGGTACAGTTTCTCTGATTTGACTATTAATCTCATACGGCAAAGGAATTTTATTAGGAATTGTGTACGTCGCCATCAATATTGGAATTTGTTGTTTAAATATTGTTTCCAAAAACATGCCCTAAGCATGATATCCACCGGAGCTGATTATGGGTCTCTACTGAAGCTAAACGCAGAGCTGTGGAAATAGATAACTTATTGGTTTTGGTTTAACATTTCTTCGTCCGCTTCAATGACTTATTTTTTTGAATACCAGTACATTTGAGATACCTTTCTAAATTTAAGAGTTAAATTTAAGTAGAATGATAGGGTGTGTAAACTTTATATTTGTTGTGTATAATAATCATGTCTAACGCTAAATATTAAATACTCCGTTACGCTGTTGATGTATTAAACATTATTACTTAGTTGTATTTTAATAAACTATTTAAACTTGACCCCGCTTTTTTTATTTTTTAGACTGAATCCTAAATTTCTGGGAAAGTATACCCCACTCATTAATATTATACAATAAAAACAGTAACACTAATAACGCATGAAACATTAATAAAACTTTTGAGTGTGGTTTTTTTTGGGCGTGCCTTTTACAATTTTACACTACTGATACTATTATTTTCGAACCATCACAATTTGAAATAGTAATTTTAATTACCAATTCCAATTATTGTTAAATAATTATTATAATGAAAATTAAAGAGAAACTAAAAAAGACGATCGCTTACTACATTTATCTCGATTGCTTTCATAGTTGTCCAATTCATTTGCTTTAATTTCGTTTCAATCGTTATTGCCCTCTTTATGTCCGGCCGCTGAATTTCACCTTTAGACATCGCGTTTCTTCCATACCAACTCGATGTCCACGTAACCACTACCGATTTTTAAAACATTTTCTGTCTTGCACGATCTCCGATAAACCGATATGACTTCCGAATCTTCAAGGAAAGCCTACTCATTTCTTAAAATTGGGCAACGTACCTGCAAGCCCCTAGTGTTACAGATGTCCATGGGCTGTGGTAGCCACTTTCCATCCGGTGTGCCCCTTGCTCTTAAAATACTATTTCTAAAAACAGATAATAAAAGCGTACACACGCGCAAGTTTTGGCGGGCGCCTTTAAACACAGTGACCTTGGTATTGCTTTATTACGCGCCAGAATATAAACATCGTGATCCACTTTTACTTTAATGTTGTGACGGTATATTGACTACCTAGAAATGAAATTTCCATTTGTGAATCTAAGGAAATTTATAAATTTATGATTTTGCCTTCGCAACGAGTGGAAAACTTTCCTGTTTGAGTAGACTCATTGTCTGCTTCACGCCATCGCCATGTTGATGCGTGGACCACGCCCGTTCCACGCGTTGTAGGTACTTCTTTTTATTAGATGCTGATATACATCCGTAACGTACACATTAGAATATGTTAGTGCAAGTTGATTCCAAAATAAGTTGGCGTCGAATCGGCGTATTGTGCAAAGTGTAATGTGTGTTCGAAAACCTTTTATTTTTGAAGGACTACAGAACCAAATTATTTATTGTAAACTTTAAAGTAGTTGTTTCATCATCATCATTATTATTATTACCGGTGGACGTGACGCATTTATACAAACCGTGCTGACATCGCTAGGCTCCCCGCACCGCATCCACGTAGGCAAATATTCTCGGCGAGAATGTTTTGTCTATGTAGGTGCTAAGTCAGTGTCTGTACTCTCGTGCGAATATACTACGCTAACGTTCATTAAATGTGAATAATTTTATGTATGTCTACTTCGTATGGTCTGTAAATGTGAATACAGCATAGCATAATAAATTTGAATGTTTTTTTTTATAAGAATTACCAATCTTGTTTAGATAAATAAAATAAAACATATTATTTTAAACACTAACTTTATTTTAAAAACCCAAAAATATATTATAATTAACCCACACCGAAAAGAGACGAGAAAGAACATTTTTCATTGGTAAAACTATGTCGATAAAATTGTAATGGATACAATTTGCCAAAGCTAAAACAGTATGATGGTAAATAAGTAATTTTCATGAATTAATAGATTTATAAATTATTCATCAACATTAACAATAAATTCATTGAAAATTTAGGATTGCAATGATTGTATTTTAATTGTTTATAATAGAATGATGTTATAAATTAAATAATTAAAACAAAAGAATGAAGATAAGCAATCTATAACCCAATGAAAAATTTACAAAACAGAGTCGAGTCATCTAATCTGTTGATTTTATTGACTATTTCAAACAAAGTATGGCCAGCATACTATTATCAGAATAAGTAGTGATCAACACTAAGCTCGCTTGACCTGTTCACTTTTCTACTTGGAAAATGTAGTAAAATGAACATTAACTTGCTCAAACTGAAAGACAACATCGACGTACAAAGTACGAAAGCTTATATAAGACTGAACTAAAACTACTATGTAGCATTGAGTAAACTTACACATTTCAGATCACTTAAATTTCATAGATTTTCAAATTCATGAATGTTTATAGTTCTCAAAAGTATTATTATATAAAGATATACTATGAGACTGAATGAAAATATCTTTTATATAGTTGAATTGCCTAATAAATTTAGTTCATGCCGAAACTGGACCATAATGAGGAATGATTTAGCGAAGCAGCGGGCGACGGCGAAGGCGCGGGTGTCGTGGGCGCGCCGCAGCCAGACACACGCGTATTTGCACCAATCACGAGCGAGCCTGACGAAGCCATGCGACGGCGCGACAACAGACTGCCTGATCGCTCGAGACCTGTTAATATAAAACAAACCTTACTAGGCTAAGTAAAAACTACGACTATAATTGAGATGTCACAAATATTTTTTAATTCTGAATATCAAAAAATGAATTCAATAAATAATTCCACATTTGTACTTAAAGCTGGTGGTACAGTTTATCAGTTTTTTTATGTACCAGGCGACTACGCATTATGGATTAAAGGTTTGAAGCGTATACGATACTCCACTGCGAATATATATTTGGCCGAATTATATATTTTATTTTTAAATTTTACACTTAAGAACGAAGCGGTGCTTGTTGGTCTGAATCCGCAACCATAGAATAAATCGTTTAAAAACAAATTCTATCCATTCAGCCATAGGTACTGCATAGCGAATTATTTTATGCTGGACGGAAAGAGGGAATTTAGACTTACAACAATGTCTATGAAAAATATTGGACATTAAATTCAAATAGGTAGCGACCACAGACCCTAAGGACCTCTAGGATACTCTACATAAACAAATTACTTAAATTTAAACTCTTATTTGAGCAACTTAATCGTTTACATATATTGTAAAGAATAAATCATTTGTTCGCACCTGTCTCAGAGTTCTCTGGACAGTACTTGATGGTGTGCGCTCGGTCGCCCGTGGCGCCGCAACGCGGACAACGGAAGGCTCGCAGCACCGGGCACAGCACGCGCCCGCGCCAGTCCTTCAGTGCATGCGACGAGTAGCTCTCTTCATTCTCACCGTTGTTTTTGCAAAAGGCACACTCCTACATAAAATTAAACTTCCATTGCTTAAGGCGCTGTTCACCATTTCCTGATTCTCTCTCCTGAGTTTTCAATCATAGACGGGAAAAGAATTGCTTTCATACGATTAGTACGAACTTTATCTGGTGCACGTTCTGACGCACGTGATTTTTACAAAAAGTTCTTAGAATCACATAATTTGAATTCTAAGAAAAAATATATATGGGATGCGTCATACACTGAAACAGTCTACACTGATACAAATTTACCTGATATGTGTGATGGATGGTACGTCCCTAACGGGGACACTGAAGCGAAAAACTCTTTTTTAACTTAAATAGCCCTGACCCGGAAATGTATAAGCAGCACATAAAAGTGCGCGAGTTTGTACATTTTTGAGAAATATATTATAATCAATATTTAAATCCTGTTTTTTAAAACTGAATTGTATTTTCTACGTTAAATCGAAGCAAGTCATTAGTTTTGCAATTTAAATATTGTTTTGGTCAATAAAAAATAGTTACGATTTTACAGTTCGACGGGCTGCAAAATATTTTAAAATAGTAGTCAATGATAAACGTACATTTGGAAGAGCTCTCCGCATCCGTTTATCGCTACGCACTTTGGCCACCTCCTGCAAGAACTCGTAAAGCAGACTTGGGCGGATCGAGCGCAGCACAGACAATTGCTCGCGCGTTAACATAGACACGTAGTTGTTGGCCGAAGACAAACCTGTTAGATAAAGCAGACGATAATTGGATAGGAACTCAAGATTATGCAAAACATTGTCAGTTTACACTTGAAAGACTTAACTTTTTCTCGATAAAACAAAATCGTATAAATTGTGCAAATTAAAGACAAACCTTGATAAATCTTGATAAAATAAATGTGTTTGTAATTAATAATATTAATATTAAATTTCAATTACTTTTAATCAAGAAATCGAAAGTATCGATCATTTCGCCGTTTCTGGCAGTTGGGCCAGATCCTTCTGACCAAATATTGGGGTGGGAGTTTGCAACCGGATCTGCCCTACCTCCTGCCAAAAGAAAATAAAACTTCGAAAATGATTCATAACTACGAAAGTCATAAATTTTGTTCAGGGCAATATATCTCTGCGCAGAAAGCATTTTGTAAAATAGAAAATGAAATAAGTGAAAAATGGTTGGAGCTGCGCCAATGTCTTTGTGAAAACAATCAGAGTTTATTTTATATATAGGTACACCTTGTTTGCCATTTGAATTCACTTTTATGGTTTTACTAAGTTTTTACGGTTGTACATTAAATAAAGTCAATTAAATATTGTTTTTCTTATTGATAAGAAAGCGTTAAAATACATCAAAACTTACCCATATAATAGTTTTGAGGATTATGATCGACATCATCGAACAACAAATCTGAACCGTTTAACCGAAGATTCATCAATACATCATCGATTTCAGCGGCTGACGGCGCTAGAAATATAAAAAATGTATAATTGTTTTGGACTGAATTACTTTCTAAATTATCCTCTAAATAACTTTTCTAATAAACATACAGACAATATTTTTTTGTCATTTAGCAAAACAGTCAATTATAGTGAAAGTAAGGTACTAAAATGGAAAACATTACATGTATTAATTTAATAAAGACTGAAATTGTTTTTAATTAAAATATAGAAGACTATACGAAATAACTTCGCAAGTTTGAGATGAGAAGTAAAAGAGAATAAGTTTTGAATAAATATTGAGGAAATCGGTACAAATGAAAGCGTGTTTTTGCTTATCCTAAGTCTGGCGGAAATTTAGATTATTCGCTTACCCGTGTCAGCTGCTCTGGGTTCCTGTTGAGTAATCAATGATAAAAGTTCGTTGCCAACACGGCTTTGGAAAGGAGCAGCCAGTGGAGAAAATCCGCTATCTTGACAATTAATGCTGCCCCTGTTGTCCGACGGCGCGAAACTCTCCTGCTTTTATTTTAAATAATTTATATATATAATTTAATACCAATTAGATACAGTAAATGCAAAAGCAATGTATATCTTTACTTAATCACGACTGAGTTTCTGAAACGATCGTAATACACAGGGGGCTACACGTGGGACGGCTTGTGTATATAAAGTGAAACTGCTATTTACCCTGTAGAGGACTGCCATTTACTGGATTAAATATAAGGTAGTTCCCGCACATTCATTAAATAAATATGAAGAGAGTAAAAAACAATTGTTATATGGCTACCATCGCCTATAGACACGGCAATTCACGAAGTGCTGCGTTAATCATATTATCGTTAAATCAGAACAGCTTTACCATGATAGTAGACTCGAAGGGAGTGGATATCTCCAAAGGAGCCACGATAAGGGTCCTACCCCAGTCACATTATACCGTTTGTTACGTTCGATAAGAACGGGTATTTTAATTTAATATTAAAGCTACGAGTCCGCGATCTTGATTGTAATTTTTTACAAATAAAATTAAACAAACTATATTTAAACTCTCTTATTTTATTATACATAATATTATAATATACAATTTTTTATTTTTGGGTTCCTTGATTATGAAATGCAAATAAAAACGCAACTGTTAATCTGATAATATTGCGACACCATTTTATTTATTTCTATTTTTCATAAAAAAACAAATATTAATCTATTCTTTTAAAAAGTTTCCAATGCTTTGTGATATTACTATATTACTATGATAGAAAAAATATTATAAAAAAATAAGACAACAATTAATACTATATAAAATGCATACTAAATTATTTAGAAATTAGTTAATTAGAAGGAGACAACAATAATTTTTAACAATTTCTATTTGTTATGGAGTCCAATTATAATCATCAAAACCGAATATTGAAGGTATTCAGGAAAAACCAGATACAATAATCAATTTAAAATAAATTCAAAATGCTTACCGTCGTTGTGGTCGCTTGACTATCACACGCGGTGGTGAATATAGGCTTACCTTCATCCATATTATAATTAAATTTCAATGAATCCATAACACAATGAAATCAAATTACGAATTGTAGTTATTATTCAACAAATAATGTTCTTTCAACGTGCAATGCCTACCGCTTCTCGAATTCAAAAGAATTTTCCAGTCCACGATGCACAATATATATACAAAACATTCAACGGTATATAGATATATCTATAAACAACATAATTACGCAGTATCAAGGACTTTGCATGTATAATTTCAAACTACCCTCAAAGTTAAAATAAAATATCAAAACGCACATTATCAAAACTCTGTCTAACGAATATTATAAGCAAAATGTTTAAATTTATATTCAAGGCTTTTTGCTTTCATAAAGGATTTTCATAAGTTTCACACAGTTACAGTTAAGTATTTATATCTAATTAGCAGACACATGATTTAAAAGAAGTGTCGGTCAAAAAATACCTATGATATATTATACTACATACCTAGACAACACTGTTATTTTTCCTTGGTAATAAAATTTCTCCTTAAAAAAAATCCTCAAAAGTAAAATCTTGAATTTGTTTTGTGGTTTTATTTAAGAGTAAGTATTTTAGATAAGTAGGTACATTAGATAATACAATTTCGATATTTTTATCTGAGCTGAATACAATTAAAATATTTTTTTTATCATAACTATACTTTGATATGACGCATCTTAAGCTACTGTTGTTTAATTTTTATTTTAAGGCTAGGTACATATAAAATAAATTAATAATATGCATTTTGAATGCTACAAATAGTTTAACAAGAAATCAAGAGATGCGATGACAGTAATATATATATATATATATATATATATATATATATATCAATTTATATAAACATTAATCTAGACACTTTTGAAAAATAGACAAAAAATTTGTAAAAATTACTATAGTAATTAAGTATAACATTGTTTTATTTAATTATTATGTTATATACATAACAGCTGAAAAAAATATATGAAATCAAATTTATGGAAAAAATTTAAAGGCATTATTATAAGTGTAGTTAATATAAATAATTATTACTAATCCACAGTAATATACACCCCCTTATTGTTTTGTAAAGATAAACTAATGAACAATTTTACTTATTGCTATGAATTTGTAACTACCCACTTTTAGAAACATGTTGCACTTGTTTACTATTCAAAATTCAAATGGCGTTTGTGAAGGAAGAGTTCAAGTTGACCTTCATTTTTATTTAACCCTAACATAATAATTGGCTACTTAATAAAATAAAGTGGATATGTACATTGTACAATTAATAGAAATTAAAAATTAATACTTAATTTTACAATTAATAGAAATTAAAAATTAATACTTAATTTTACAATTAATAGAAATTAAAAATTAATACTTAATTTTACAATTAAAAGAAATTAAAAATTAATACTTAATTGTAACTTAATATTTTTAACTTCCCATTATAACTGGAGTATCGTCGTTTTCTGAACTATTTATATTAGTTGTTTTTTTTAATATAGAATTTTTACATATGTACAGAATATATACATATGAATACAGATTTATTTAAGTCGATATAATTAAATAATCAATAAGTAATAAAATTTTCATAAAAATCGATATGTGGCGTTTCTAATAAAAATATTATGAAAAAGAGTAGACTGATGTTATCTTAAGTAGAAGGAGAATAGGTGAAATAAATTAATAGGTATTCGTCAAGTCGTAAGTAGTTAATGAGAGTTTTAGGCCACTGCCTCAATGGGAAAAAGCATTTTGCCACTCATAGTTTTCGTTTAAAAATAACAAGACTAAACATTTAAAATGGTGAGTAATACCTTATATGATTGACACATGTTTTTTTCGATTCGATAGGAATTAAAGTTCAGATCAATACAAGTCGATTTAACTCAGCATATTAAGATTAATCAATATAATTGACATTGCATTACAGTGCTACAAATAATAATAAAACAAAAGAAGTAAATCTGCTCATGTCTACTTCATTATGACAAACCAGTTTTTTGTGGTCTTACACATCGTTTCTAATCGTATAAACCATCTGATTTTTATGCACTTTATATACCTACATTATTTAAATCACGAAAAAATACTACTACAAATTCAGAGTATTGGAGTCTGGATGCCAATCGATGGAATCTAATGAAGATTTTTTTGTTTTTACAAGGATTCCGTTCTTCAGCGTCAGAGGCAGACATGAACTTACGATAAAAGTATGTATGAGCAAAAAATACGAGAAATAACCATACTAAATTTACCCCATTTTTTAACAAATTCTAGGCTCTAGAAGGTATTTAATGCGGAGCACTACAATGGCAGACGCTAACCTTGTTGTTGCAACATTTTTATTTTTTTATTTACACATTATTACTAATAGCTGCCACATAAAGAATAAATGAAATTTTGCTTGGCAGCTATTATACAACTTTGAGGGATCTAAACTAAGAATAACAAGTTTATCGTTACATTTATATATATGTTTTTTTTAGTCAAACAATGTTACTATCAAATAATGGATATTAATTGTATTATGAGGCTCATTCAGCTTTTATCATATAGCATACTGATACTGATGTAACAGAAGACAATATTACCACTATTTAAATAAACGATACGCTAATAAAGCGATATCAATCACAGTAAAATAGCCTTTTCTAACCGCGTATATTGCGGAGTCTATTACTGAGTCTATTTATGGATAGTGCAGGCCCGTCTTAATCCAGGATGCATAATACAAAGATAAATAAGTATAACAATATTATTAAATGAAACTTGTGAAAAGTAATTAAGCAAATGTATACAATATTAACATAACAAAAGTCGAATTAACAAATATAAGAATAGAGTATATTTTCAGGGCCAAATTTAGTAATTTGGATGACCCGAGCATTTCTGTCAGATAGGTTTTTCATAACTTACTTAATTACATTGCAGCCCCGGTAAATCCGGCTCGGTATATGCCCTAACAAACCACTCAACCCGTGGGCAAGGCCGTATTATTTATCAGACAGTGTGGGCAACTAACTGCCTAGGGGCAGAGAACAGGCTAGGAGCCTAGGGGCAGTACTTGATGTTTACAAACAATAAGTAACAAAAATGTAACTTCATTAGATTAAATTAAGTGAGGTTCGCTACAGAATATTTTTATTTAGCCTTCTCAAGAACTTCTTATTTAAAGCTACATCGATAAGATAATCAAATATGAGTACGGACTTGTTTTGTTTTTCCACTGGCGATGGCGTCCGGCCGGCGCATCTCAGTGTGACCCCCATTCCCCGCACATCACTTCTTTCCTTGCGCTCCCGCGCAATCGTAGCAGTTCGTTCAATTTCGTTAGTGGTTAGAAACCTTCAGCTTCGCCTAAAATTTCAGCCCATTTGAACCGATTCGAACGTTTGGCCGAAGTTGGACGAAGCTGAATCCAAAGGCTAGGACACTACATATTATGCTGTAACCATAATATGTAGTGTCCTAATCTGAATTCTATTTGAAACGGTTAAGACTTACTTAACCGTTTCAAATATAATTCAGGCAGAGCAAAGCCTTAATTCAAGATCAAATACATTTGAAGTACTATTTGAAGTATTTATTGGCTTGCAAATATTTGTCTACTGGTTCGGAAAGAAATACGTCAGCCCTGAACTATTTTATTTACATTTATTGTGCACTAATAAATATATATATATATATATTGTTATTTGAAACGATCTGTATTATAGATACTAGTTATAGTAGTTGTTTTAAAGTAAATTTCAGCACACAAACGTCACAAACGCTAATTCGGTTTAGTGATTTGGCTGTGAAATCAACAAACAGATAGACAGACTTACTTTATTTTATTTTATTTACTTAATAAAAATATTGTTTTTTTTTTATCAGTTAATACCTACATTATTTATTTACATAACAATTATTAACGTTTAAGCCTTAACTGTATAGATGTTACTGTAAAAGCTCGAACTACGATAAATCTTAAGATTTAAAAGTAAGTCTTAGGATTTACCGACATGAGTTGGTAAATATAAGTATTTCTGAAAATGGGACGATTTTTTCGGGCTTTTACCTCTCAAATTCAGTATATGCTAGGTTTTACCGTTGTAAGCTGGTGGATGTTGGTTTTAGGAATAAAACAAATAATCATATATTTCAATTAACTGTTAGTCAAAAACTTAGGTACTTATTATTATATAAGTATCAAACGATAGTAATTATTCTTTCAAGAATTACCGTGCCTTTAATGTAAATCCTAAGTTTTACCAATTGAATGGTGGTAAAAATTCCAATCGTAAACCTTTTTCGACATTTACCATTGAGTGCATTGAAAAATATTCACTGTACAAATCATGACTGCGTGGAATGATGTCCAATCCTCTGAGCAAAAAATGAACCAGCCCTCCCAGTGGAGTCATTCAGACAAGATGTTTTAATTTTAATGAAGGATTTTACACTACTGCTCCAACGATAGATTTTCATTTTAAATGTTATTTTATTATAATAATTATACTTTTTATATTAAACAAATATAATTTTCTCTTACATACTACTAGACAGTCTTGTTACCTACGACCTGAGTATTTTGGCATATAAAATTTAAAGAAAAGTTAGTGAGATCTGGTCCATTCTAACCAAAGAATGTAGATAAACACCTTAACAAAACTTAGATTTAGGTAGCCCATGCGATTTGCTAATAGCTCAGCTATATTGTGTATTACTAACAGTTTTTGATTAATGCATCTTTATTAACTAACGACCCACCCCGGTTTCGCATGGGTGCAATGTTGATAGTAAATATACTACAGAATGTCTTACAACGTTCACAGCTTTGTCATTAGACAATACAAACCGCTATGTTCCTGCGTTTTAAATCTGTAATATCTTCGAAAATATTCAGTTAAATTTTATGCTGCAAAGGGCTATATTGATCTATATTAAATGCACAATGTATTTAAGGTACTGGAATAAGGTACGCAATGTATATAAGAATTAATGTTGTGTACAATAGTTTAGTACATTATTTTGATCTATCTCGCAAGGTTCAGCCATGGTTTGCAATGTAAGCACAAAAACGTGTGTTTATTTATGACATCGCTTGAGAAACTTCTAAAATTATCAGTGTTTCAGTACTATATTTTGCATCTATTATACATATAAACCTTCCTCTTGAATTAATCTATCTATTTAAAAAAACCGCATCAAAATCCGTTTTGTAGTTTTAGAGAACAAAGCATACATAGCGACAGACAGCGGTAAGCGACTTTGTTTTATACTATGTAGTGATGATACAACACTAGTCCCCTTTATTACTTATGTCCACTCCAAAGTTTCGAAAACAGCTTCATCGACGTTATAATGCCATTTATTCGCCAATCCATAATGAATGATATAGATTATTGAAGCTACAATTAATAAATAAGGATAAACAAAAAATTATTCAAGCAAGTAAGTATATTGCGCCAAATCGATGTCAAATGTTGTTTAGATAGCTTTTGTTATCTTGTGGTTGGAATATATAGGGACACCATTTTTGACAAATTTCTAAAAATTCTTTGTCCAGAAGTTGAAAAGTGAAAATAAAATATAAATAATAATACTATACATTAAGGACTTAATTAGAAACAAAAATAAATTATTGTTTTTATTATTATCACAAGAAAATTAACAATTTTTTATTATTATTATTCTTATTTTAATTGTCATATACGCATGCTATTCAATAAACAGTCGATTATTCTTTTAAGAAACAACCCATGGAATTTGTAATACCATATTTTATAATCTAAAGAGTATTCCGATAGATATATTACATTTTAATACAATAGTAAATATTATCAGCGGCGTTTGATTATATTTAATATAATTTCGAAGTTTCCTAAAATTTCAATCCAGTACGAGTCCCCTCGCTTAACTAGTAACACACTGTGTGAAACTAGTTAAGCGAGGCAATATATAATCACATATATAACACATATATAATAATATATATAATAATGTATATGTAATCACAGGCACAAGGGACATAACATCTTAGTTCCCAATGTTGGTGGCGCATAGGTGATGTAAGGAATGGTTAATATTTCTTACAGCGCCTTTGTCTTTGGGCGGTGGTGACCACTTGCCATCAGGTGGCCCATATGCTCGTCCGCCAATCAATGCCATAAAAAAAAAAGAGAATTCAAGATTTATTGATATCGTATTATGATACTTCAATACATTCGAAGGGGCAGCAAATATGTGGCCAACTTCTAGATGCATCCGTAATGTTTGTTGTTGTATTATTTAGGAAATTGTGAAGGATCTCGCGGTGTGTCACTAAGAAATCGTAAGTTTAATTTATTATAATCGCATCAGTTGAATGATTTATGAATTATTAAATTTCTCATTTTTTATTGACTATAATATTAGTTAGGAGTTAGACATGTAGTAAATTTCGTAGGTTATGATTTTTGTTATTAAAATTATTAATAGTTAGAACTTTAGGTACGTAGTACGATGCATTACCCAAAGTTATGCGACGTGACGCAGTAAATAACTCTGTAAAAACCGTATTCCAAATGAAAAAAAATGTATTATTAAAAACGTAAAGCGTATAAATATATTCAATTACCAAATAAGTCAACTGAAACAACATAAAAAGAAAGACAGCAGAATGAAGTTATGGAATACTCCACCACTTCTTTAACAAAATTAATTTAAAAAGACTCTTCACTTTCGATAATAAATATTTACTTTAATAAAATAAATATTTGTAATATTATCAAATATTTTATTTTATATATTATTTATGATAGGTACACAAAGTATTGAAGAGTAGTCACTGTTTTACAACTTCATATTTGTCTTTGTTAGACATTCCGTTGTTATATCTGCTATGCGAATTCTTCAAAATTTTGTTACTTATGCATATATCAAATTTAATAAATTTGTCTAAATCTCATTGACATTGACATTACCGTCTTTACCATAGGGTACATGAGGCACGTGCCCAGGGCAACCCATCCTGAGAGGGCCCAGAAGAACCAACAATTTCCTTCACACGTTTGTGCTCACGTTGACTGCTATATATTTTCGAAAGTGATATATTTGTAAGAAACAACTAACATATTTATCAAAAAAGACTATTAAAGATAGTCGATATTAAAAGTAGAAAGACGCTCTTCATGAAAGAAATAGATATACTATAAAATAGCCATAAGATTGTACAACCAATAAGATTCTTATAAATTTACGAAAAGTACCGCATCGTTTACTTGAAACTATACTTAAGGCCTGGCCATAAGTAAATTATTTGTACATGGTAGTAAATATCTACCAAAAGGGCCTCAAATTCATGGATGCCCAAGGGCCCCAGCAAAGCTTAAGGCGGCTCTGGTCATTGATTAGTATTTTAACTATGATTTTAATGTACGTTGCTACAAGTCCACGTTTGTGATGTTAATAAGTTACCATTGATCTCTCCCACTATATTGGTATGACACATGATATCATCTGTTAACTTAAATTTATACAACTACGATTATTAAGATCTTAAATGATTCCGCTGGCTGACTGTAACTGCAACTTTACTATAGTAATAGACACCGGAAGTAATAGAAACGTTTATGACGTGATACCGGTGGGTAATCTTCAACATCAATTAAAATGTCAAACTGTAATAGCTTACTACCCGAAGTAAACACTTCGGGATGTTTTTAACAAAATAGGAATACTCACTGTTGCGTCACAATATATTTACAACAATATAATGTATATTCACAGTAACATTGATCACTTTGATAGAATCAGTGATAATCATTTTACCTATATGCACGAGACTTGAGGATAAACTTATAACGCCAAGTTTCCGACTCCGCAAAGTCAATAAATCCTTCTTGGGGCAAGGTATCCGTTTCTATTATAAAATTCCGCACATTGGCAAAAAATACATTGGTAAAGAAGGCAATACAATACAAGATTGTACATATTATAAACAGTGTAGAGCTAACACTTGTTGACTTCCAGGCAGGATGTATTATATACATAGGTAGTAAATTATATTTAACTAACATGGCTTTGTATTTTTAAATGTTTAAAAAGAGTAACAAACTATTGAGTTTCTTACCGGTTCTTCTCGGTAGAATCTGCATTCCGAACCGCTGGTAGTTTTACTTAGTATAGTTTGTTAAATGACGATTCAAAAGTGCTTGTAAAAACCTACTTGAATAAAATATATTTTGATTTTGATTTAGGAAGACGTCATTATAAAATATTTTCTCTCAATACTTAATCTATTAGGAACATGGCTAGGGTTTAAAAAAAGTCAATTAAAACTTTTAAAAAGTATTTCTTTATTATAAATCAAATACTAACACCAACGATCATTAATTCGACGGTTGGTTTTCTAATTTTTAATACGCGTTTATTATGTCACAGAAGTAACGATACTAGCTACTTACTTTTTACCTAAGTAAAATACTTTACAGACAATAAAAATACATAATCAAAATAGGAACTTTAATGTGACGTGCTTATTCATCTCGTTTAAATATGAACATGAAGTATTCAATAAAACATTAACAAACGATAATACGTAATCTAATAAGTACTTTTAATCGTAACTTGTTCATCACGATATAAAACGTTATCTTAACATAATATACAGTGCCAATAATATTATAAACATAAGAGCAAGGCGAATTACAAGAAATAATGATTAAATTTGGACAAGTTTTTACATCAATTACGGTATACAAGATGAAATATTTTGGAATATTTGAAATATTTTAAATCACAGTGTCATTAAATAGTTTCTAATAATTTTTGTCACTTAAATTAATCTGTGATCAGTGGAATCTTTCCTTCGGTTGTGGTACATTTTTTGTAAATACATTATTTTAACCATTGAAAATGACTCAACCAGGTTTCGTCTTTCTTCTGTTTGTTATAAATTTCGGGTTCGAACAAGCGACGTCATCTGGCGTAGGACGATATCCCAAAGCACAGCGCTCGCTAGCTTTCGGGAGTTTCGATTAAGTCAGCGCGAAGCTTGCATCGCAGAATTAATGCGCTCGCGCCTGTGTCATCTTCACTTACTTTACATTCTGCTTTGGATCCACAGTGGCAACTTAAAAAAAAGGTATTATAACATCTTAAATTTGTGTAATTCGTATTTAAAAAAAATTATATAAAAAAAACATCTCGCAGTAGACCTATCTCTAAAATATTAAGTGTCAGGTTTCTCACGTACGAAAAGAAGTAATACTTTTATATTATTTACGAGGTATTTACTTAACATCATATTTAGCAAAAATAGCATTAAATAATTTTATTATAGGTTGATAAGTAATAGACCGCACAAAAAAAATCCCAACAAACAATGTTGTGAACAACGTCAAGAGGTTTTATCGACAGAAGTGATAAATATATTAATTTATTACCAATTACATAGCTAGAGCAATATTTACATTTAATTTTATCGTGATTATACGAAAACAAAGACAGTGACTTTGTTCATATAATATAAACAAGAGTAGTTTGTTATACTTTTTTGTTATTGTTAATTTTTTTTAAAAACATGATTACCCTTAACTTGTGTAGGTATACTTAGTTCAACGATGCAAGCGAATCTTTTTCAGTGAATAATTTATTTATTCATGTAGTGTATTTTTCACTTATATTAGACGTAATTCTTAATGTTAAAGCATATATTATAATAAAACAATTTATGATCACCAACTTACTATGTGTTCGTGATGTTTAATTCGATCATCCTTGAAACGGGCTTGTATACTGACCAGCCGCAGGGAGTTCGCGGGGCGCAGATTTGTGTAGGGTTTTCTGTAGAAGAACGTCTGGTTTTTTCTTCTTCAGAATTGAGGGCTCGCTGTAACGAAAATAAAATACCTTATTACCAATTTATATTATTTCTTAAGCAATGTACAATTTATCGTGAGAATAGTGGAGGCTACGTTATATTAGATACCAATAATAACTATTGATAAACAAGGACATTTGTATTAACTACGTTACTGGTCGTTTACTAGTCTATACTTATTAAATTATCACACTTTCAATGTCTATTATTTTATTTGCTAACCGGCCTCTGTACTACCAAAACCAAAATATACTTTTTACAATTACTTTTGAATCGTCATTTAACTGAATTGTATTAAATGTATAGATACCACCGGTAAGGAATGAATTCTACCGAGAAGAACCGGCAAATATTCAGAAGTTACCACTTTCCAACACTTGAAATACAAAAGTCAAGACAATCAAATACAATTAATTGTATATAATATATCAGGCTTGAAGTCAACTAGTATTAACTCGACGCTTTTTATAATCTATATAATCTTGTGTTGAGTAATATCCTTGATTTATTAATGTTTTAACAAACGATTTTAATTTATGAATTGGCAAAGTTAAAAATATCTGCAGAATATTTAAATTGAAATGAATACCTTGCAACAGGAAGGATTTATTGACTTTGCGGGGTTAGAAGCTGGTCATTATAAGTTTATCCTACTCCTTGCGTTTATATAGTAATGATCACTGATTTTATCAAAATTATGTTATTGTGATATTAACATTGTTATAAATATATTGTAATGCAACTTCAAGTATTCCTACTTTGTTAAAAACATCCCTTGGGAATATTAAGCTCCAAGATTATAAAAAGACCGGACATCTCTCGTCTATGAAAAGTAACAGTCTGTAAATATCCCACTGGTGGACTATCCTTCCTTTCCTTTTGCCAAAAGCCTATACGGCCTATTCCACCATGATGCTTCGGGTAGAAAACCGCAATATTCGGCAAAAATTCACGTATTCTTGAAGCTAAGCTTACATAGATACTTAAATAAATGTAAAATATGTGTATTAAAATCATGCTTTATAGCAATATTATAAAGAGGTGATTTTTGTTTGTTTAATTTTATTCGATCCACTTAGGAACTACTTATCCCATTAATATTTATGTTACTATAGTTTTTTCAGGACGGACGGGTATTTTTTTGTATTATAGTCGAAGATAAAAATGTCGGTTAAGGCGCTTTCCTGGCTCAACCAAAACCTAACAGTAGTAGTACAAAATTGTAGGTCTCCAAAATGTCTAAAACAAAGTCAGGAATAGCTATCTTTTATAAATATGCGACAATTTTAATTTACATAAATCTTTTTTAAGATTAATAGTATTAACATATTAATAAAAAGAACAGAGTTCGATTAAAACTTCATGTCAAAACAAAATTTCAGAATTGTTGATAACTAAACTAATTTTTAGTTTTCTTTTTTGCCAGTACCATTATTATCAGTGTTTTCGCGAAAATTCTAATTATTTATCAAATCACCATACAACATTACATAAGCTATATTAATATTTTTTAGTCACAAAAAAAATTATGAATTATATGGTACTTATACATAAGATATATCAGCATACGAGCCAAATTCGAATTCAAGATTATAACTATAGATATTTTTCGGGATTACCTTTTTTTTGGAACAATTTGCCTTATCGCACATTACACTTGGCTATTGAGAGCTAAGCTATATAAGTTTAAAACTTCGACTGTCAAGAGTCACGACAGTTTTGCTTTAAGTGTGTATTTATTATGTTATAATAGTGGACGTCTGATCATCATTTTTAAAATACGTTCGCATTAAGATACACACAATTAATAACGTATTACGCACTATTTAGTAAAATTATCTTATTTTATAAAAACAAACAACTAATTCCATGAATCGGTAATTTTAACATAAGGCGTTGACGTCATTTATATTTATCAACATATTCATGTACTCGTAGATACTTTCCCTATATTATTTTGTTAGTTCTGTAGATAACAAACAGTCCAAGTTACTTGTAGTAACTTATCCTTCATGAAAATTTTAAACTCAATCGATAATTCCATTGCTGATTCAAAAATAAGATATTAAATTGATTAGAAAAATAGGAAAAATATTGCTCTGCTGGACGATACCTTGTCATTATTAAAATTAAAAAAATGTCAAAATAAAGATGGTTATTAATTTTGACTGTTGTCATCGTTGTCATTGGCAGTATGAACGTAAACTATTGATGTTTTTCTATCGCACGTGACATTGGAGAAATAATCTGTGCCTTTTTGGCACAAATAAAAGCCAAAGAAAGAATGTTTTTCTATTTAATAGAATGATTTGTAACACATTATGTATACATTTTAGCTTTCTCTATATAAACTTTAACTATGACAAAACTCACGTTCCTCCGTGCGTATAATATGCTAAAAAGAGGTACTAAGTTTCACGAATTATACACCAAATTATATTTTATAAGCTTATAAAATGATACAAATCATTCTGTAAGTTATGCGGAGAAAGGCGATTTCGCAAGTCCGTTTGATTGAGACAGCAATCTCGGATGCGACAGAACTCATTTGAAAAATAACGTGCTATTGCACCATGATTTTCGCATATTTAAAATTTGTATATAAACATCATTGTGTCAAAAACCAAAAGAAAAAATATCTGATTGGGATATCTAAGATATCTATTAACTTCTTCTTGCAGAGCATTGACGCACTATGAAGATAACGGTTCATCTTCCTAGAATTTCATAATAATATTTGTACAGACGCACCATATCCCTTGTCTTCTTAAAATAGAACCTGGGAACGCCCGGAATATAACCGTTACACTTTATATACGTTATTTCAAAGCGCGTAAATTTACACGTTTCGGCTTTTTTACGTACAACCTACGCTTTTGCTGATCTTTTAAGTTTCGAGAGAGATTCGATTGTATATATTTTATTGAATGTTTTTTTTTTAATTAAATGAAACACTTAATAAAATTTTATTCAATTACTAGAGCTAGATAAGAGCCTCTTAAGAAAAATCATATGTATACCAAATGATTTTTCTTAAGAGAAAAATAACTTTTGTTTAGTAGAAATTGTCATATGAAAGCGTCATTACATGCAGACATTATGTGTTTTAAATTTATAATTAAAGCATGTCTACGAATAAAACCCTACGAAGGGCATGGCATACAATTAATTCTAGTTATTTTTATTATTTGTTAGTAGTTTGTTTCAGTTTATTTCAAAAATAGTGTAGTAGTGTAGTGTAGTAAACAGTTTAGATATAGGTGTATAAAGTAAATGGCATGATATGTAATTATTAGAGAAAATCGTCATAAGTAAAAGTAAAAATAGAAAGTTGAAAAGCTTGTCCTGTGAGGGTATCCTTTAAAAAGTGTGTGTTGAGTGATGTCATCATACGACGTCGTACGATGCGCCCTTGAGCGTATCCGGCGACCGGCGCACCTCACGCCACGTTTTATTCATTGTTAGGCAACATGCACACTATCGAGTAACTTTATTTATTTGAGAAGTGGCTTTTTAATACACCTGTTTAATCTATATTATATTTAACTAGCATAATTTTTGGTGTTTTTTATCAAATATTCTGCCATAAATTTAATTTAATGTACTAAATTGGAAGGAATACACAACGACAGTTCTTAAGCTGTCACGCCTGCTCCGAAACCGGGATTTGAGGGAGTAATCTTATCTCAACAAGTTAAAACCGCTGATCATAAATTAGCTTTATCACCATTGACGCCAATATATATATATATATAAATCGTATTAGAATGAAATTCGTAATCTATGCTTATAGAAACTAACAATTACAAATCATTATTTTATCATTTAAGTAAATTTATTATTTATATAAAATATATTATTTTTTATATGATTAAATTCGTAAATGCAAAGCTTTTTCCTTTTTGGTTTTTTTTTTAAACACGTTTTTTAAGGAAGTTTCAATGTTAATAGAAATAAGGTGTGGTGAACGATGAATATATGCTGTTAATGTAACCGTAGCTGTGTGCGCAGGTATGTGCCGAATCACAGAATGAATGGCGATATCAAATACACAACCATCACGTGGAAGCGCGGTCGTATAACTTGTAAACAGGAAATTATACTACTGCGTAAGAAGTAGAGAAGGTCGTTGACCAAGCTGTTTTATTATTTGCGCTTAAAATTTTTATGCAATATTGGATAACACACAAACAACACCTACGTTTTTTTTGCGCTTCACGCAGTATATTCGCTGCACAGATAAGAAAAATATATGATCATTCATAAGTTTAAGTCTTTCATAGAATTCAATTTTCCGTTCAGAAACATTTACGTCGTATAAAATAACGTTATATAGATATAATTAGTTGAATACAAGGTATGTATAATTTACATGTACGTCGTAAGTACATTTATTCTATTTTATGTAGTGTGATGAAAGTAAGAGTTACTTAAGTTATTAGATTAAATTAGGCGTTGTCATACATACTAAAATATTGGCAAACGCGAAATTGTTTTGTTTTTAAAAAATACGGAATTCGATTGTTAAAAAAATATTTTTAAAATCTGAACTAAGTCAATAAGACAAAAACATTTAAAATATCTTTGTGAAAAACAGTAGCAAGAAAATATAACAAAAGTGTTTCCTGTATAGAAATAGCGGTTAGTGTGTCAGATTTTAGATGAGACATTTTCCAGTAATTCAAAAAATATTCAATATAAAATAAAACAAGTACCTAATTATATATAATAAAATATAATTATTAGAGAGACATAAATGTAAAAAAAAAACCAATTAAGAATTTTCAGAAACTGTATTTTAAATCATAATCAAAGATATAACGAAAATTAATCGTACTATCGATGTTTCCGGGTCTTCAAGCGTTCGGAGTGTAATTATAATTATATGCATTTGATCTGTACTATGTAGGTGAGATGAAACTGAGGTACGTGATGTTAGTCACGACGCTCAGCGGCATCCCGTCATCAATCAATTTCTCCGAGATGATACCACATTTTAAGATTTCCGTGCCAAAAATAATAAAAGCAACATCACTGTGCCGACTTGAAATACATAACTCAATATAATACTTGGAAATCGATTAATATCACTAAACACTTTTAATGATGATTTATGAAATAAGGATATACTTATAATTTTAAGCAAATTTTACATAAAATTTTAATAAAAAAGTAATTTTAAAAGTTTAATATATTTTTAAATTAAACGAAGGAAAATATTTACAAATACATAAACGACTTGTTCCCCGTAATATTGAATAATGGTGAATTTTCAACATGATCTCATAAAAATGAGAATTGCGTCACGTCCTAAATCATAAATACGAAGGGCCAAAATATTTATTTAGCGTTATCTCTTATAACGTCTGAAGTCTTTGAACTTACTCCCCATGTATGTAGTAATCATTTTGTGATGTTTATGTGAAAACGAACATATATATATCTATATTTTTAAATTTAATGTTTTATCCAAAATTCCGTTAAAGATTCAAAATGTATAAGCAATACTTCGTGCACGATGCATTAATCAATACCACTTGCAATAGAAATTGTTATAATAATAGCACTATTTTATATTAAAAATAAATTACAGCATTGGTGTAGGTCAGGGATGTCGAGGTATCGAACTACGAGTATGACGTCATTGCAATAGCTGCATGAAGTGACAATTAAATTCATAGAAAACCTGATGACTTTCTTAAAACACGTCATGTATAACTGACACGTTTTCAACATATTTTCAAATACTACGAGTAAAGTTATTTTGAAACAATAATGATAGATAAATAAAATCGCTATGAACTTAAATATTCTGAATAATGTCGTCATTGCTATATACACAGCAATCGAAGCTTTAATTAAAGTCTATATTTAAAATGCGTTTGGATTATAATCGGTTAGGGAACTGCTTTGTTCCCACACCCTATTTAACACAATGTACATGAAAAACTTTCTGTAAACAAAATCAACTATCACTCCAATAAACAATTAATTCATAACAACCCGTTATTTTAAAATGACATTAAACAAAAATCCATCTAAAGCTTAACACGTGTTTACGACACGTAAATTGCGTCGTAATTTAATGATATTTAATCATAAAACTGGACTTTAGACCTTATTAGTGTGAGAAAAAGTACAAATGACTAAGTAAATTCAATGTTTATATTGAAAAAATTAAAAAATAAAAACCTTTGTCTAGTGAACTTGTAAAATTTATATATATGTATATATATAAATATATAATAAGCTCAATAGTAAATTAACATATACAACTTACCCTGTTCTTGGGAACCATGGCGACTGTGAACATGCACATAGCTACTAAAACGATTAGTACTCGATTCATCATCACTCTTTAACTTATGCGGGTAGTTAAAATCACGATTTTTAAAGTTCCAACAAGAAGCGTACGGTGTGCGCGGTGGCGGAGCGTGATGGAGTGTCGGCGGCGGGCGGGCGACCAGCGGTTATAAGTAGGCTGGAGTGGCCCCACCGCTGCAGCGTGCCGTACCATATTTTTCTAATGGAGAGGTTACACTCTTATGCCAGGCGCTTGTTGGAGCCCTTGCACGAATGCGATTCCACAGGCATAATTCAAAAATGGTCAAATTCAATGCCAAATATAGTTGTCGAAACAAATTAATTCAACCCTACTCAGGCCTAAATATCTCTATGAAAATGTGGTTAAGTTTGATTTTTCATAATAAATCACAGCGTAAAACCACTACGACTTGGTTAGTTGACAGAAGTTATCGCTTGTTATTATTGCGATTTAAATGACATGAATGGACAAGCCTATTTGAGTTTACTCGCGATAACCGATGATACGCACGCGGTCGATCAATATACAGAGTGAGTTGTTTGTTATTCTATACGAGTACTACGAGATCGATGATCTTAAATTAATCACATCATTCAATATTATTTTCATAATAAAATAAATAGTACTACGAATTTCCAAAAATGTCTAACTATTTAATGGAATATTTATTGGGAACACGTGTTAAATTATATATTTATTGATTCTAGAAATATAGCGTCAATTTTATCTAATTGCGCGTTAGTTGTTTATCTCATTCAACACTGGAATATCCACATCATTTTATTTTACTTGGTTTTCCCAATTATCGTAATATTTATATTTGTAGGGATCGGATTATTGAAAAGTATTATTATGATAATTCAACAATTCAAGTCGGATGCGCGCCCGCCCTCGCCTCGCGCGTGCCCTGACGAGGCGTGCAGTAGAATTGCGTCATCCGAACATGCACAATGCTCTCGAAAGCTAAATAAAGTTTTTAAGATACCCACATCGCATTGTTTTTACTTTTGAAGTAACTTAAATAATTGACTAATAAACTTGTAAAGGATAGTTACCTAAGAATTACAAATAAAAACTCAAATTATAACGTTTGAGAGTATATGACATTTTTTTTTTATTAATAATTTATTAATATTTTTTTGAGGTTTTAATATAATCATTTTGCAATAATAATTATAAAATACAAATACAGCTCGAGCACCGGCTGTACGTCTACACCTAATGTATCAATATATACCCATATACATACGTGAATAGACATACATATGCTTGTAAGGACACCATCAAGATTATATTAAAACGTGGTGGGCGAATTCTCACACTTATTTCGAACTAGCTCAAATTTGTCAAATGTATCATGAGATAAGGAAATTCTTAGTACAAAAAAATACAATAGTCGTCATACATACGATATAATATATCCTATTTATTCTATAATTCTATCGGCACCCAAAACATTAAAAAGCAGATACCATTTTATTCCACTACAACGTAAGCACGTTATGTTTTATACCCACACAGAAGAGCTACATAATTAAAAAAAGGTAAATACCCATCCATGTCGGGACCCTTATGTACTTCTCAAGACCCTTTTACCCTTTTCTAGTTTCCTAAAATATAAAATTTCTAGAACAACGCAATTTTATCTACAATTATAATGTTTTTTACTATATAACGAAGGTATGCTATCATCCAGTACAAATCGAAGAAATATCTGGTTTTAAAAATTACCTAAAGTATGGGCTGTTTTGTGGACCCTAGTCCATGCCTGCCTACACTGTCTAATGGATAATCATGTACATACATAACCATTTACCTTTTAAGATTTATAGTTTTAACTGTAGATTTGGATATATTAAATAAAGAACACAAACATATAACATTAATAAAAATATTTTAAAAACATTCCTTTTTCTGCTCCTCTTCAAAAATTTACATGATTTTCTTAAAGTACTAGCAACAAATAATTTCTGAAAAATTTTAGGTCAGTAGTTTCTCTTTTTCAACATCTAAAAATACAGTCATTTTAGTTAAATACAATTATACTGAGCATATAAAGTTAAATAAAAACTATTAAAAAAGCCATGTGCCGTGCGAAAGATGTGTACCACGCTGTGCAAATTGATTCATTTTAACTAGGTACTATGAATAAAGCAATTCTTTACAATGTATTATATTATGTAAATAAATTTGCTATTAATTTATCAGAGCTACTGACATCATCGCAAATCGCAATTCATTACTTATTTACGTTTGAAATGTTACACTAAATCTATAAGTACTTATGTGACTTCTCTGTTATATATTAACTATGTTTATAATTCAATAATAAATATTGAACAGATAATATTATGTTACCCATAATAATAATTACAAAAGAGAATAAAAATATTGATATATTCTAAAATGTATTTAAAAAAAAATGTATCAATTAAAATCTATTTTTTTCTTCTGATTTATAAAAACGATTAAACATTGGATATTTTTCAATATTTAAATAATAATTATCGGTCCAAATTTAAAAATGCGAGACAGAAAACGATATTATTTCAATATATTTTTTATTTTTTTCCCTCAAATATGCCTGAAAAATAAAAAAAATCATTATGAAACTTGTTCTGCAGATTATTTTAAAAACGTAATCGTTTACTTAGCTTTTCGAAAATGTATAAAAACTAGGAATTTATTTCAAACCAACCTAAATAAAAAGATCAGAAAGGACGCTGGTGGAAATTCGTATTCGAACATGACCGAATTCGTACTAAAGGTCGTTCTTTAAAATTCCCACAAAATTGATTTAAAATAATAACCAATGTAAAAAAACTAACTTATTTACTTAACTTACTTACTTAATACAAATTTAAAATAAAATTTAGATACATAAACAGTTCAGTAGCTAAGTTACAATTAAGATATTTTGTATTATCATTTTAATCCTGTGCACGTTATTTACCAAGAGGATGCTAAAAGAAGTATTGCTTTCTGTAAATTCATGCTTAATGAGGATTTAGAAGAAGCATCTTTTTTGAAAAAAATCCTCTGGACCGACGAATTCAAATTTGATTAAGATGGTATTACTAACTACCACAATAAATATTATTGGAGTGAAAAAGTGGACAAAAACCCTAATAAAAAGAGGCCAAAAGAGTCACAACGCCGTTTTTCGGTCAATGTCTGGATGGCAATAATTGACGACAATTTAATCGGACCATATTTTTTACCAAGCAATCTAAACACTGCAGCTTACGAAGATTTTTTGGCAAATAAAATGTTTGGCCTCCTCGAAGACGTACCTTTGGCTACTAGGCAAAATATGATATACCAGCAAGATAGATGTCCTGCATTTTGGTATCAATGCTAGGCGATATGGCTTGATAGCCATTTTCCTAATCGTTGGATAGGCCGAAGGGGACCCATCCCGTGGCCCGCGAGCAGTCCGGACTTAACGCCGGTTGATTTCTATATTTGGGGTCACATGAAATCCCTAGTTTATGACGTCTCGCCTGTGTCATCCGCAAAAGAAATTAAAATAAGAATTATGAACGCTTCAAATACAATGCGGAATAATTTGACTAGTTCGGTAGTTAAGTCACAACTTAGAAAAAGAATGCGACTTTGCGTTCCCAATAGGGGAAGTCACTTCGAGCAAGAACTAGGCTAAATTACAAAATATCTTAATTGTAACTTAGCTACTGAACTGTTTATGTATCTAAATTTTAGTTTAAATTTGTATTAAGTAAGTTAAGTAAATAAGTAAGTTTTTTTACATTGGTTATTATTTTAAATCAATTTTGTGGGAATTTTAAAGAGCGACCTTTAGTACGAATTCGGTCATGTTCGAATACGAATTTCCACCAGCGTCTTTTCTGATCATTTTATTTCGGTTATTTTGAAATAAATTCCTAGTTTTTATACATTTTCGGAAAGTTAAGTAAACGATTATGTTTGTAAAATAAACTGCAGAACAAGTTTCATAATGATTTTTTTTTTTTTTCAGGCATATTTGATGGAAAAAAATAAAAAATGTATTGAAATAATATCGTTTTCTGTCTCGCATTTTTAAATTTGGACCGATAATTATTGTTTGATATTGAAAAATATCCAGTGTTTAATCGTTTTTATAAATCAGAAGAAAAAAATAGATTTTAATTGATACTTTTTTTAAATAAAATTTTGAAGTGGCATTTTGGACTTATTTTGAAAAAATCTAAATAATGCGATAACTCAAAAATGGTTCACTTTTGCATCATGCATATGGGGGTTAAAATTATCGCAAATAATCATTCCCTATCACCTTCTAACGGGAATACGTCGAATAACCAATAACCCTGTATATGTAGTTTTCTACAGGGAATATTATATAATCAGTGCAGGCTGATATCGCAAATATCTTTATATTTTAAAAACTAGTTTAACCCGCGGTACAAACACAGCAGTCCATCGTGTTGTGCCGAGTCCTTAATGGCCCACGGTATAGGCAGGGCCGAAGTTTAAAAATTTCAGCGCGGCGCCTTGCTTAGTGGCACGAACCTCCCTCAGAACCGTCGTTCCTTGAACCCCCTAAACCACCGCTTTGTTTTCTGATCAGTCTTATCGGATGTCTGCCAGTTGAACTTGTGGTCACAATCAGCGCCCATCGCACGGACGGCGTGCAGCAACCATTTTCTAACTACCACAGAAAGGCCAATAACTTCGAGAAGGATTGTTCTCAAACCGGCTATGCCAATCCAATGTGATGTATTTTTTCCTGACAATTATTATTACATTGGTACAGCCGAACATTTTACTGCCCCTCTCTGCGTTATTATTGTTCCAGAAATAAATATTTTCGAATAAATTTATGATCCTCTTTAATCTTACCCAAAACCTTTCATATCTCCACATAAAAATAGCTCTGTTGATAAACTATCGACGATCAGTAAGCTCTTGAAGTATAAAGACTATCTTAGCCGTGTGTTTGCTAAACATAGTCAATTAAACTGGTTCTTCACGGATTTTGCTAGTACTGTTGATAAATTATTCCCTACTTTATTTTAAACTAGAAAGCTATGTAATTCAAGGAAATTAGCTTCGCTGTATATCTTACCTTGATAACGTAAGTCAACTGGTCAGAATTAAAGGACCTCTTTCAAACCCTGTAACATATGGAGGGCCCCTGGCCATACCATTTATAATCTTATTTGTCCCTGTCTTCTTTATGCAGATGACCTTAAAATATTTATTTCTGTCGAAAGTCTCGACGATTTTGTTATATTTTACGACACAATCTCCAAGAAATAACTTCTCTCTCATTGCTATTTAAATCTAAACATGTGAATGAAACAACACAGCACTAATATCGTGAAGTCTTTTTAACTGAAATCTATTATAAAGGACCTAAGGAAGGGAATAAGTCGTATTATAAATAAATAGCAAACGCTTATTGATTGGCTTCGTAGCTAAGGAACTAACTAAGGACTTTAAGTGTCCACCCACCTACAAATCTATTGATCTCTTATCAAAAGTATTTTGGAGTATGGTAATCTCATCTGATCTTCGAACTATGAATTATATACTAAATGTATGGAACGTATCCAATCGAAATTGGATGAGCCTTGGTCGTTAAATCCAATCATATATTGGGCGATACTTTTGCTTACAATGATTCAATCGACGCCGCTGGGCTACCCATCTCAATATTGACCATATCACTTACCAAAATTCATTCTTATTCGTTCTTAAAGTGATTCCCCCGTCTCTTTATAAATACTACATAAATACTACATGTACATACATATGTCGCAAACCACCTGGTAAATTATTTTCACTTCGGATGAATAAAGGTATACTATAACGATACGGTTTTACACAGGTTTAAATAAATATCGAAGCATTTTGTTAGTAAATAATAATAATAATAATAATAAAAGCCTTTATTCACTGACCAAATACTTATGAATAACTTATAACACTATAATATTAAATAAAAGTTATAATAAAATTATTTAATTTAAGTGGTATGTAGAATCTTCAGCAACCAGTTTGTTGGTCGGGTTGTCTTTCGACATAGGCCTCCCCTAGTTTCTTCCATTCGTGTCTGTCACGAACAAGTCTTCTCCAACCTTTTGGTAGGTCATCTTCCCCTCTCTTGATTTGACACGTTAGTAAATACGAAAGAATAATTATATAGTTTACTTTTAGTTTTGTTTGACAGTAGAATATATGATGAAATACAGGTACCTACTCAGACGGACACAAAACCACCAACAACCAAGTACATAGCCATGATTTAATATTTTTAATGTAGTCTAACTCATACTGACTTACGTCAGTAAGTCTATGCGTTGTGATATTATCCTATAGCTTTATTTTTGTTTATGGAATTCATTAATTATGTATTGCTTTTACTGACTATAATTAGTTATGCGGACAAAATAAATAAAGAAAATGGCAATTTTAGAGAATCTCGCTGAAAAAATATTTTTCATCATCTCTTATCAAATATGTATCTTAAATATTTTAAATCACGCATTTTGTCAAATATCAAATGTCAAAAATAAAATATAAGATCGATCTTTATCTTCGCTCCTTTATTTTGCATATAAATAAATAGGTTAAATTGAAGTTGATTCTACAAAAAAAAATTTGGTTAGTTCAAAAACTGTTAATTAGTTATTCAGCTCTTAAATTTAGTTACGTACAATTGTTTTACTAAATATGTTATTAAAGCACTCGGTCAGATAGACTTAATAAATAGTCGTTTTGAAATATCAATGTATTTTTATAAGTTAAAATTTATATTAATGTAAACGAATACTTCGCAACTGAAGATACTATGATTTTGTAATCAAGAAATTTAGAACACCGTTCACCAGGCCGGTGAAAACTAAATTTGTAAGTTGCACTTTATAAAACAAAAATGATATTATTTATAACGTAACGTAAACACAATTAAGATGATTATTTTTTTTAGGTTTTAAAACGTACTTTATAAACATATAAACTTTGGGTTTTATAAAGGTCAACAATAGAAAACCGAAATTTTTTATGTCTACAAAAAGGGAGAAATATCTTTTTTTAAATAGAAATTAAAGAGAAATAAATAAAAATTAGAGAGGTATCTTGATGGCATTTTACTAAATTATAACGAATTAAAAAAAAAGTCTTTTAAAAAAAGTTAGCCGGTTAGAGAGCTGCGCTATGGATGTATAAGAAAAAAATTAAAAACGTAAACAAAATTAAAGTAAATTGTCTTCGACAAACTCCAATTCTAACGGAACTAATGTATTCTATTTGATTTAAAAAAATAATATTAAAGAGGTTTCATCATTTTGGCGCTAAATGTAGATGAGTGACTTGCAGTTTACAACGAAATAAAATCAATCAAAACCTGTAAAATATATATAAATAATAGGTTTCGAAATTCCTAAAAAATATTTTGAATAAGCGCGAAGTTTCGCGTGAGACCCACTAGTTATTATTTACAGGCTTAACGATCAAAGCAGCTATAAATTTGAGATAAGCATGTCCGTACCTATCAATGTAAACGTTCTAGTTTTTTCATTCCACATCCAAATCACAGGAAAATTTTAACAGCCAGATAGAATTGCGCCATTACTCTTATCTACGGATGATTCACGCTATTTCGTCATAACTCTAACATTTAGTCATACTTATTCAAATAGATATATGTACTTATTTTAAATAAACTATTACAATCTTTTACAAAATTATTTATTTTTAAATTTTACCATGGATTCTATCCATCCATGATTTCCATCACGTCCTGAACTTTACATTCAGTCACGAACATTTAGTCTTGCCGGAACACAATTCGTCCTAGACGGCATTACAAAACTTTTATGAAATGGTTTCAAGTTTTGGGTTTACTGATTGCTGGAACTTTGATATTGATAAAATGTTGTATCTTCGGAGAAACACAATAAAAGCTTGATGACACAAATACTATTAATACGAGGAACAAACATAAAGCTGTAACCATGTAACCGGACTGTCTATAATGAGGCAATTTACATGCGTTTAAAACTACGTTAAAATATTTCATATAAAAATTAAAAACATAAATAATTTTCCTTTTTTTTATCCTTAACACAAACAAAATAATTAATCAATTAAGGTATTTTTTTTATTTAAGATCTTGTAAGATTAAAGCCTTCGAATTAAATGTTTTGTAAGATATTATAAAACATACTTTTTTGTTTTTCTTTAATTTATCAATGCACAGACGAATTTGATGTATTTATATTTGAAATAAAAATCATTAGGCACTATCGTTGATTATCATTTTCATACATTAATCCTATTATTACATTTTGGTTGTTGCTACAGAGGCAAACATATCATACAATGCGCGTAGACGTAATGTAGACATACTATATATATTTGAAATAAACAAACAATATCGTCTATCCAAAATCAAATGATAATTAAAATACACTCTATTCAAGTAGGCTTTTACAAGCACTTTTGATTCCTCTTTTTATAGAATTGTGTTAAACGTTAAGCTACCACCGGTTCAGAATTCCGTATAGATTCTACCGAGAAGAATTGCCACAAACTTAGTATTAACTCTTCTAACATTTGAAATCCAATAATGTCAGTTAAATACAATTACATTTATATCCTATATCCTGCCTGAAACTCAACAAGTATTAGCTCCACGATTTTTTATAATCTATTTGATCTTGTGTCGGATAATATGCCTTATTTATGCAGAAACCTGCAGAAATTTATCATAGAAACATATATGTACCTCGCCCCAGGAGGGATTTATGACTTTGCGGAGTCGGAAACTTGGCGTTATAAGCTTATTCTTACTCCTCGTATTTATACAATGATTGTAACTGATTCTATCAAAGCGATCAATATTATTGTGAATATACTTATCATTGTTGTATATATATTATATATATTCTTACAGTACATTATCCGAAACTGTGACCGAAATAAAAAAAGTAGCATTATATGTACTTACTTGTGTAGTAATGTATGTTATTTAAAATTCATGCGGATGCTTGATCAAACTTCAAAGCATTTGAATAAATATGTATATATTTATCAATAATGGCGAAAATCTATTAATTCGAGTACACTTGCATAATTTTACCCTGGTAAATATTTTATTGCATAATATTAAATAAACTTTAAGACAATCGGATAAAGATAAAGTTTAAGCGAAGACCTAAGATTATGGAACAAAGGGCAGATGGAGCGATCGGAACAGTATAGTGACGCAACTGTAGCAGATACAAAATGAAAATACAAATACCCGGTTTAATCTATAGTTTTGAAAGATCAGTAAATTCAATAATTCAGAATATTTTGTAGTTTTTATTATTCGTTAAAACCTTATATATTACATTATTTATGTCATATATATTTTCTTTGGGTTTTATTTTCATTTGTAATATAAATAACTGAAATAATTATAATAAAAACTTTTAGTAAAATATTAGATTGTCACTCATAGTAACCGTAAATTTATGGTGCTTACCGGCTTACGATTTCTTAAGAAATTTTATTATTAAATATTTTTAACATACGTAAATTCTCCAAAAAAAACAAATATTACCTTTACTTGGGACACTCGTAATATAGTAAATGAATACTAAATTATGAGTTCATATATAAATACAATAAAAGAAAGACACTAAGATCTCTTTTTTTTAATTTATGGTACGTGGTAGGTTATATAACTTACAAATGCGTGGTACTTTATTCTCAACTAACTGTAATTTAAAAAAAAAATACAATCGAATTACGGACATCCTTTTTTGAAGCCGATTAAAATGTATTGTCATCAGGAAAACATAATTTTTTTTAGCTGAAATAGTTTATATGAGTTAAAATAAACGTCTTAACCGCGGTATATCTGTACCGAGAGACAGTTTATGTACGTAGAAAATAGCTACATGTATGTAAGTGTGGCATGCGACGATGGGCGATACATCCACCCTTTGTGAGTTCTCGGCACAGAATGCCAAATGCCAATTTGGGCGTTGCGTTTCAATGTTGATAGGTAATTGTAATAATAATAAATAAATTATAATTATTTGTAATTTAAATTAAAAATGATATATTTTTTGGTAAACACAGGCTTAAACTTTACAATTGCATAAGAATTTATTCGGTTAAAGATGTAGTTTTGTAAAAATAACATGAAGTTTGTAGCTAACATTATGCATTTGGCTTAATCATACTTTTTTGTCCAAAATAATATAGCTATAAATTTTTTTATACATTCTAAAAAAGGCAATCAGCTCGTTTATGTACTTTTTACAGAAATTACAAGTCATTTTTTAGGGTTCAGATCACATTGACATCTAGATTTTTTTTTGATTTTTGAAATCATTAATTTTTAACAGATAAAATTTGTCAAAAATCCGTAATGTTTATTAATTTTTTTTCAAAAGATTCTATTAAAAAGTGACAAAACTTTTGTACCGTATTTTTGTTTAAGCAACTGATAAATATTTAGCCCACAAACATAAAAATAACAAATTATAGTAAGTAAATCTGTACAAGTGACATCTATGGCATCAGCGTCTGTAAATATTTTTTTGCGTGCCAACTCTTCGTCAAATGTTTTTAGCAACAAAATGAATATATACTATAACTAGATTTATATATATGTATAAATATAACTAGATTTATTCATCTATTTTTTAATATAACTTTTAAAGAAATTTATAAATATTTTCATAAATATTCGATATAATTTAAAAGCTAGACGCAAAAAAATGGCAAAGCATATTACGCTTGATGCATTAATTTAAACCATGTTTAAATAAACTTAACATCAAAGGAAAATATCGGAAAAGCTTCGACTGAGACCTTGATTGTGCTCATGGCCGTGGAAAATATAGCCCCCCGGGAGTCTATTCCAAGAATAGCGAATGCAGTCAAACGTCAGTTACTATAATCGAGTGCACTGATGTGCATTATCCATGTCGACACTTTATACATTACTATTAATAAACGATCGCCGAAATATCTTGCAAAATAATCGATGAATAGCGATTTCACGAAAAATTCTACGAAACGAGTAGGCGTGTTGACGTGTTGTTATTTGTTGACTATTAGTCTAATTTCTGTAGGATAAGACAACGTCCGTTTAAAAGCTAATACGTATAACGGTAAAGTTTCCGTAAGTTCATGGAAATGCATCTTTTTTTTTAAATCAATTTTATGCATATTGGTTTACTAGTTTTATCAGTTGGATCACACAAATAATATCTTCTCGTTTATTAATATACATAGATTATTGACTGCTTCGTTGGTCTAGTGGCTTATAATAATAGTAGTTTATAAGGCTGCAGATCCTACAGTCCTGGAACCCGGATCAAGCTGGGTTGGTTTTTTATGTAACAATTTTCAACAGTATACCGAAATCTGTAAAATAGTCGTGTTTACACTGCCGTTCCTCGGAAATCAAGTAAAGCCTGAACTCTCCAGTTTTGCATGATTGTTCTTACATTATAGGTGCATAAATTTTTTCTTCTCTAAGTCTACGTAAAGTATTCATTTAACTTTTTTTCATAATATTCATCTGTTAGTATATTGTTGAATTTTTTTTAAAAAAGCTTTTGATTTTTTTATAATATTAAGCATCTGATTAAAGTAATCTTAAGTCGTTATCACTACTTGTTCTCAATATTATATAGACACAACAAATACACACACACAAATGCAAACAAACCATTACTAACTACTGCGTTCAAATCACATATACATACGTATTACTCAATACAAGATCATTATAAATATGTAGATAAATTAAAAATATGTAGTGCATGGTAACTTTTCACTCACTATAAATTTAGTTGTATTTTATTATTAACAGACATTCGTATGTATATGTTAATAAAAACTATTCAATCAATTCAATAACATTATTAAATTGAGTAATAGAGAAACAAAACAACAAATGAATTTTAAGCCGGGTCTCATTAGCATATTAGGTATACTTTCCAGCCATTGGTGCCTTTAGGTTTCATATAAACTCAGCCTAGAATATACAAACAAATAAAAACAATATATTTTTAAGATATTAGTGTTACTGTAATGAATTTATAGGGCATGTTTATAGGAAATTATTTGAACGAAATTATAACTGTAGTACTTCAATTAAATTTTAACTTTCAATTTTAAATGCGTAGATCCTCGGTCCATAATAATTTGGGTGGACAAGTAAACCACTGATATCAGAAAACACAAACAAAAACGTAAAGGAAAATATTCGATGTGCGAGATGTGTCCAAGTAACAAAGTCACATAAGTGAATAACAAGCTTATAACGCGACTGATGTAAAAGTCCTGCCGTTTATTTAATTAAGCGATTTTCTATTTTATTGATTTATACAGATTAATACACTGAATCAATGAGAGCTTATTATTATTCAACTCCATAGTTAACTTTATACAATGCATATAATAATAGTTTCAATATTTTAATATTATAACCAGTAAAACCATACATCGCTTTCAATAATTACCAGAGGTACCAATTATCATCCTATTTTATGAATTGGTAACATCCAGGTTTTCCCGGATGTCAAAAATAGAGTATTAATCTTTTTTTTTTGTTTTAGAATACCTATTCCCAGGTTGTACAAACAATAAAACAAATGATTTTTTATTAAGTGTCATACTGTTTTTTTTAATATTATGAATTATGAGCCGTTTAGGCCTTTTGTAGGCCGTAAGTTACACATCTCCTTTAAAATATTCTAGAGTAAAGTTTGTTCTTCAAACCTTTTTTATTTATTTAAACACCAATTTCACTTACTTACGATTATACTTCATTATTATTTATATATAATACTTTTATTACAAAGTACTTCGTTAGGTAAGTAAAGATTTTTTTTCTGACTTTTTTTATTAATTATTAAATAATTAGTGCATTTAGATTGTATTTTAGTTTATGAAGTGTAACAAAAAAAATATGCACTAAGTCATTTAAAATCGTCATTCCTACATCTAATTTTAAACTCGTCTAGCAATTAACAGGTAAAGTTCACATATGCTGGCTCCGGTGCCATTATGTCTCGCAGCCCCCTGATATTATAACTTCTCGAAACTATGAAAATAGTACTCTTTTCAATACATATCCTGCTTTTAAGGAGTGGATTAAATAAATCAAGGCAACAAGCGTCTTTGAATACGACACTTTGGCTTAAGATCAATTCTTATTACCGTCAGATGACTAACAACATAATACGATCTGGAGTGTTGCCAGGCTCTAACCTACGCTGCAGTCTTTCACCAAAAATTCCCAATTTTACGACTTCCACAAAAAGCACTCATTATGAGGTGTGCGACGTCGTGCACGTCTGGTTCCACAAACAACAATAATACAGTAATTCTGGTGATTTATTTCCCCGTCTGTTCGTACGTCTACGAATCAAGAATGACTGAGTGGTCAGAAAAGAATGAGACATTGTTTAAAATGTGCACTTTTTGTATTTGTATTTGTATTTCATGCAACATTTGCATTTAGACAGTTTACCGCGAAACGCCCTCAGTCGTGAACATACCCACATCCTGTCTCACGTGGTGTACACCACAACAATATAAGATAAGAAAACGTGACAGGCTAGTTACATTTTAAATATTTTAAACATGTGAACATCCTCTCCGTTTAAAAATAAACATTAAATAATGATATTGACTACCTTTTTTAAACAAAAACGTAATGTTGAAATAATCACTAGTTTCAGTTTCATTTTTAAACTACATAGATATATACAATTAATATATTGAAAATATAAAAATATAGTTGTCAAAGCAACAAGCAGGTAACAACGACTATGTTTATTAAAAATAATTACACTCTTCGCCTGTCCATATTCTAAAACCAAAAAGATCAAATAAAGATAGATTTACTTATTATCTCGATTAAATTTCGATTTACTAACATATAAATTTATATTAAATTATTAGTTTTTCGGAAATAAAAGAAACACAGTAAAATATATTTTTAGTCACTATAAGCGCCCACTTCAATGAATAGGTTTTGGTCACGTTGTGTTGGACATGTAAATTCGGCCCGAGGAGTCACTATTGTTTAGAAATTATTATAATGATTAAAAGCTTTATTTACTGTCTATGTCATTGTATTATAGTCGTGTATATATATCATATTGATGATGACGTCCCGATCGACTTCGGGCACGATTGCCAATCTCAAGGGAGACAAATCATCCAACGACGCCGGACATATTTTAGTGCAATGTGCACTCTCGTTGTTCGATGGAACGGCAATCTGATACGACCGAAGTTCAGTCCCGGGAACGACGACTTTCCGACAAAATATATGAATTAAATGTATTTTATAAAACATCATAAATATGCAGAAAAGCTATAAAAGCTATTCATTATTTATTTGGTAGTCTTTAGCGGTGACTACAGTGAGCCCATATTACATGTTACTTGAACGTTTGAGAAAATGAATTATTTTTAAAAATGTGACCCAGCAACAAAGGTGACAAACAGGGTCGTAAAATACGTAAGTAATAAAACGTGTAAATGCATGGGCTCAATACCTGTTCTTTTATGTACACAGTTCATTGCTATGGCAGCTCTTGGTTACTATGCAAGTAACTCTTTAAATAAGGTTTGTATGATATTAGAACTGAGTTCCAAACCCTTAAGCTTAATAAGATAAATATAAGTCATGATATGTCTATATATTGTGTCAGGTTTTCAAGTTTAACTTTTACTGGTGGTAACAAAGGAACAAATTGCATTTTTTTATTATTAGGTATATGTATTTTGGTAAGTGGACGCTATATTATTTGACAGTATGTATATAACATAAAAACCCTCGGAGCTAATACTTGTTGAGTTTCAAGCAGAATGTATTATATAAATTTAATTGTATTTAACAGATATAACTTTGTATCTCAAATGTTAGAAAAGAGTTAGTACTCTTTTCTAATATTTGAGATGGAACAAAGGTGGAACGGATCGCCAAAGACTCAAATCAAGCAGAAAGATACGGGTGTCGTGGCCAGTGACTGAATTTGGAAGCCATGGCGAGCGGTAATCGTTCAGGTTCAGCGGAGGCGGAAGAGACGGAGATGGTACGCTGGTGAATCCCACGTCGCTTGTAGAAACGCGTAAATGCCATTTTCCAAGTTGTAAAAAATTGGTATCCATCAAATTTAGAATCAGAAATGACTTATTATAGTAGGTACGCCAATACAATAATATAGACAGTATCTATGTATATAATGTACGGTCAAGTACCTACCCGGATACTCTTAAAACAATGTTTAATATGATAGTTTTAAAAGACAGACTAAAGACCTATTGCTATAAAGAACTCCGTTAAATAATATTGCGCATTACGTAACTTCGTGTGTTTACTTATATTGAGTGGGTTTAATTTTAGGCGTCCCACCCAAACACCTGATGATCTTTTCATGGCTGTCTGACAAACGTCCCTGGACGGCTTATTCGTACAGGTGACCCAGATAAGTTGGCTCACTGTTGCAGTTCACTGCCCTATCGAATGTATTAATATATTATTGGCCACTATATGTCTTGATCATGGATGAAATAAAAACATTTTTTATTACATACACCTTTTATAGCAATTGAAAAAATATTGACTTTAATATCAATAGTTATTGTAATTAGGAACACAATTTTTAATATTTATTATATATTACGTAGATTCTAATAAAACAAGTTTACATACATTTCTAAAATCGAAAATTAACTTATTAACTAATTTTAGATAGCTGGCTATAAAATGGCTTTTAGTTTCTCGACTGTCACAAGCGAAAAGAGGATTAAGAATAGTATTTTGCACTTAATTGCCATATGTATACATTTTCATTTTAATACGATGCTTATGGTATGACTTTAAAAAATATTGGATAATAAAATAAATGGTAACCATACCTTAACTAATTCTATACCTTTGTATAAAGATTCGTATTATATCGAAATAAATATTTGTTAGATCTCGGATGCAAAATTTCGCTCGTTAAAAATTTTTTCACGATTCGGAAAATAGATAATGTACCAAGTTTCTTGTAAATCAATTTTACATACATTTTTACCAAAACGAATAGAAGTCATGTAAGCTTATCGTGCATTATTAATCTATTCATTAACTGAACCGATTGTGAGATGGCAGTTTATGATATAGGTAGTCACGTGTCACTTGTAAAACGATCGCAGACAGCAGGGCGACGCGTCGGTCAAAACCGCACAGATATACCGGCTCTACGTCTACAGCCAACATTAACAACAATTATATACTTCGATTATGTACATTCTAGGACAACCAGAGGTCGAGCTTCGGAAGTGGCTTTGTCTTCTAGTATTATAAATAATTTCCTTTATATACTTATAGCTTAGGTAAATATAATGTTATATTCAAATGATTTAAGCGACTTTGAGATGAATACATACCGTCTTACACATAAACATCGTTTAGCGAGTGTTTAGCTAAACACTTTTGTCTTTCTGTAATCATTGATTTGATGTTCGAAATGACAGAGCATTGCTTGCATTGCATGCAACGAATCAACTACTAAACAACTTTAATAATTATAAATAAAGTTGTTTTAGTCGCAGTTTGCTTGTACAAACCGGGTGACGCACCACACAATTATCATGTGGTCGATTTTTGCTCGGCGGTAAAAGAAAACATCGTAAAAAAGCGTGTGCAGATGGAAATATATCTGCGTACGGAATCCTAACTGTTAGGATATAAGTTGTAGTGTACTGTCATATTTTACATATATAATAAATCAAATATACTAAATGTTAGTTAAACAAAAGAATAAAAAACTAATGGGCTCGCTTAGTAGTTCTTAAATTTCACATAACAGTGTTAATTTTGTTTACACTTTCTCAGACATCATACACCTTAAGACATAATAATATTAATATATACTCTATTCCAACCATAAGAGGAGAAAAGTCTAATAATAATAAATAAAAATAATAATTTTTATTAATTTATGATATTCACTATGGAATTGCGAAGAAATGGCATTTTGAACGTCAACGAAACTGTTATGGGAATTTTGGAACTAAAATTAAAGTGGTAATAAATAGTTAAGTATAGCATAGTATATACAAAGATATATTAATCATAAACTCTTAGTAGTGCACAATATAACTGAGTTATTAGCGAATCGCATGAAATAGGTAAATCTAAGGTTTGTTTATCTTTTTTCCTACTTCCATTGGAAAGGACTATATCCTATGCCACTGTGTTTTGTGTACTGTTCCTGAAAGGATTAAGATATGTAGTGTTGAATAAGGTAATATTGTTAGCACGCTACTATTTATAATCTCAATAAAAAAAAACTACTTCGTATTCAACAACTTTTTTTATCAATAAAATGAATATCATCTTCGAGTGAGTGAAACTTAGGCAGCAGCTAGTTAGCCTAGATTAGTTAGTAGCTTTTATAATATATATAGGAACATATATTATAAACACTGCATATATAATTTACATCATACAATACTTATATACGTATAGATTTACACGCTTGCAATATTTGGACGAGAATGAGTTTACTGATTGATTAATTGATTATATTTTGCAACACAGTGTTGTATCAGAAAATAGACATGACAAAATTAACCCCAGTTACTATCTAAATTAACAAATCACACATATTATTGTTACTGTATATAATCATTGAAAGAGAAATAGAATTCAAATATTATTATACATATTTTGAGAAAAAGTATTTCCTTATTCCACCGTGTTGGTTCATTGCGAGTTGATAGATAATAATTTTTCACGATGCTTTGTTAGTAATTTTAAGTTACTGGCAATAGTTAAAATAAAGTTATTTATTATATATGGTTTGATAGTGTTACTTCATAATATAAAAAAGAGATCAATTAAATATTTAAGTTAATTTAAAAATAGTTATGTGATCGTAATATAGCCGATACTGCAGGTTTTGTAATGACTTCAGGGGAATCCTCAATAATTTAATCAATTAATGAGGATTCCACTGAAGAAAGACTCATTGCCCCTTACACATATATATGTTATCCAACTAACTGATGTTGATAATAAATAATAATTTTAGGACAAGTTTTAGGCTACGTATAAGTATAGGTATATTATTCATATACTACATCATTCTGTAAGAAAGTTGTTCGGAATATTTAGAAACTTCGGGCTCGCGACTTCCTTGCGTCACAATATGTTTCCAACAATATTGACTATATTCACGATAGTATAGATCACTTTGATAGAATCAGTTACAAGTTAAAAATATCTGTGGAATCATTGTATAAAAACGACAATAATTGTTGAGGAATAAATATATTTTTGATACCACGTTTAGTGTCCATAACAAAAGTTATTTTTGTTCATTAATAAATTTAAATCTCACATTAAAAATACATTAATTACTCAGTTACATAATACAAGAATACATGGATAATAAAATGCGTGTAGCTCGAAGTCTTTGATTTCGATTAACTTATAAACGTCTATTTATTTCTTGCCTTTCTACGATCTATAGAATCATCAAAACTAAATTTTAGTTTAGTAAGTTGTTATTTTATTAACGATTTTTTAAATTACAGATATTAAATCGTTTTGGGATTTCATAATAAACAAACATCTATTTGGTTATGTGAAGCATGGACCGACTGCTCTGGTAAAACGAGATTTATATATTGTACTAGCGACCCGCCCCGGCTTCGCACGGGTGCAATGCTGATACAGAATATGTTTATAAACAACGTTCATAGCTTTTTTGTCGTTACACAAAAGAAACGACTATGTCCCTGCATTTTAAATCTGTAATATCTTCGAAAATATTCATTTAAAATACACGCTAAAAGAGCCATATTGATCTATATTAAATACAAAATGTATTTAAGGTATAAGGATTAACGCTATATTGCTTAAAATCGTATTATTTATATTTCCATTATATTTCGTAAAAAGTAAAGAATAAAAAATATTTATTGTGGGTTACCCCTAAAAGACGCATATGTCTAATATTCCACCGAGGTCTTTTTTGTAGATCTTTTTAAGGTGTACAATACTGTAGTACTTTATTTTGATCTATCTATATATAGGGTTCAGCCAGCGTTTGCAATGTAAGCACAAAAATATATTTATTTACAACATCACATTAGAAACCTCGAAAAGGATCAGTGTTTTTTTTTAGGTTTGAAAAAAATGTTTATTCCAAAAGAATGTTACCATCATTCACTTAAAGGAACTTACCGGTTAGCTTATAAATAAAAGTTTAACATAAGGTGGGTGGACCATGGAAGGCCACTCTAACGAGTAAGCACTTTTTATTCGTTTATTAACTAAATAAATGAAGGAACTAAATTATTAAGTAATACTTTGTTTTATTGTGTACCATATAAATCACTTTTTTTAACCTAGCTTTAATCACTTTTTACTAAAATTAAGTTTTATTAAGCTCTCCCAAATGGCCTTGCAAGGAACACGGCTCCAAACAAGGCCAATATTATACATCAGTCGTTTAACTTAAAAATAGAATTGTAAAAATTTATACTAACTGCTTATACTAAAATTACATAATAAGCTTTTTCCTTTAAGCGAAACATTAAATGCTCAATATGTTTTTATCATCTATAAAAAACTCAACGAACATTACTTGAACACCATCCTATAACTAAGAATATATTCATGGAAATTATTTAAAAATAGTAGTAATGAGTATTATATTGACATCAAATAACGTGCCAACGCGTTTTATAATAAAATTTAAAACTTTTTTTTTTTACCTAAAATGGCCTTCTTATGGGTCCGTACTTTGTAAGGCCAAAGTGTTCCTAAGAAAGCCAAACTAACAATTATTATCAATTTCTTTTTTTAAGAAGTGAGGTTCTTCAAAATGGTGTTTTACAATGGGCTTATTCATTTTTTGAGCTCCATCTGGATTCATTAGCTCGGGTTTTCTTTTTGAAATAGATGGGTTTCGAGCCAAAAACATATTGAGCCATTTGCGTCCAGCCATTCTTGTTAACATATTGAAAGAATTCTTGATTTTAAACCTCTCACAAAATAAAAGGGCTTGTTTCCTAATTTTAGGCGTAAACGGTACACCCAGTTTTGCAAAACGGTTGATTCACTGTGATAAATCCTCTTCTAACTGTTTTATCAAAATAATTTTGAAAAAAAGTCTATTCAAAATAACTTAAAAAGGTTAACAAACCTATATGTTCATAAACACAAATTGTAGTTTGTGTTTATAATAACAAATTATAACTCAGAACATCTAAGAAGAATGGAGGACAGTTCAGTATTGCTTAGTTAGTTAGTTAGTTATTAACATTAAGAGCTGCAATGGTCCAGTCACTAGAAAACATGAAACTTAACCAGATATTGCGAGTTCATATCCAGACAAGTACCATTGAATTTTTGCGTGCTTAATTTGTGTTTATAATTAATTTGTAACAGGCTTAGATCTTGCGAAGGCTATAATATAATTCGTATATGAGAACTAGCCAAGTCAGACCTTAGGCAACAATATATTATCCTAAGTTATAAGAAGAAATGATATTTTATATAGTTATAAATAAATTTCAGAAAGGACCATTGAACTTGGCACCCATTTAGATCTCACTTCTTTTGTCGTTGAAGTCAACAAACAAGGTATATATCATAATATTGGACTTGGCTCTCATTTTTACATTTATGTTTTTGATGGGATATCACTACTTTTTGTATATAAATTATTAGTAGGTGCTTATTAATAACAAAATGAAAACCAAATGGTTTTTGTTAAACTATTCTATTTTCCTACGTTAACGGAGTATAATTGTCTTTTTTGTGATACGCTCTATATTTTCTTGTACCTCTGAAATATTCGAGTGAATTGCCCATTCAGTGTCCGGATTTTTTTTACGCGTTTTCTGTTTATACTTAATTAGGCCAAGTCGGGGCGGTATAACATGCGCCGACGGTTGTACTCTACAATATAGCGCTCTTGTGCTTTGATTTGACTTGGACCTAAATTGATAAGATGTACTCCGTCTAAGGTTTTAACTCTGGAGAGGCCAACGTAAGCCTGTTCTTTATTAAATATAGAGGAGCCTATGTCGAGAAGAGCACTGTCAATGAGCAAAGAGAATTGTTTCCTTTGAACATATACATTACTTAATATCTGAAACTTGTTTTGACTTTCTAGTTCGCAAATTAAATTATGTTTAAATTGAATTGTTATTTTACGTGCGCTATTGCTATTGTCAACGTCTCAATGTACCTTCTCTATTTTTCAATTGGACCCATTCACCAGTCCTTTGCTGACATCAGCATGCTTGCTCGATATTGTTCTTCCAAGCTATAAGGAACCCCGTTTGTAGCGCTAGAGTACATACTTAAATTATCCCAATTACGATATACATACTCTACTACAGTCTCACGAAACCTATTTTTTTAATTAAAAAATTAAGGGTGGTATTCAACTCGTTATATTTGATAAAAATTTACCAGTTTCAACAACAACCTGCAGGACAAATTTGAACTTTCTAGGTCACCTGGAAGTAGGTTATAGTTTTGATCTATAGGTCAATCAGTGATAAAAATGACGGTTTTTAGACGTTCATATCTAAATAACCGTTTGAGATGCGTTTATGAAATTTGGAACACCTATGTATCACGCGAGTCTCAATATATGAGCCAAATTTGACACGTTTATCTCAAAAAGTTTTTGAGTTATGAGGTGGCCAAAAGTGGCTCCAAATGGTTCGTGTAATATTACACACGGTGCTGCTCGCCAGTTCTGTTACTTGAACTTGCCTGACACGCTACCGCGTGTCTAGATTCCAGCACTAAAATATCTATATTTCATTTTTTTTAAATATTAATTCGAAATGAATTTTATTGTACTTTTTTACAATAATTAATATAAAATGTAAATTTAAAAGTCTCTGCTGGGCTAAGGCCTCCCCTTTTGAGAAGAAGGTTGGCTTTTATTCTACTCCAGTATTGGTTTGGTAGATAATCAATTATTTATTACTTAAAACTAAAAATCGTTCCTGGTTAGTTCAATGACTGAATGTGTTTTATTGAATGGAATTCAATAATATTTATATATTTTTTTAAAACATTTGATAAATATTGATGATGTAAAATTACAAAGAATTATTTATTAAATAAACTATTGTCATGTTAAATTATTATGACACAATAACCCTTTAAATTTTTAATGCAAATATTAAACAAGATACTTAGATTAGTTGATTGCGATATAAAGTGAATTTTAAATCGAAGTTCTCCTTCGAGAGGTCACATTAAGTTAAACTTATTGAAGGATGAAAGAAGCGCATCTAAACACGAAAATAGTCGTCCTTTACTCAACCTTTCTCCACAATATTGAAATGAAAATGTAACTTGTATGCTAAATTAGTTCCATTTAGACATTCCACACCCGAAGGTATAAATATATATATATACGTCTTATTCGAGCTAACAACGGTCGTAATTTTTTAGTAGGTATTGTAGTGTATGTAGGGTACCATGTCAAATATTATGTACATACATTTTTTTATTTATTCATTTTATTTTGAAAATGATTATAATTTATTAGCGTAAAAAGTGGCCAATTTAGCATGCAACATCTTATCGCTTATTAAAAATACGCGTAAAATAGTAAAACTCCTCGACTAGCCCTTTATGAAAAAAAAAACTTGAATATCGTTCAATATTCTTTTATTAGGGACCGTTTTATTAAAGATCTTCTTGTCTTAGTCGATTTTCTTTCAACAAATTGTTATTAATTAACACATCATTTGTATAATTAATTTCATAGTTCATCCGTTTGCATAGATAGTCGTATAGGATAAACGGTTTAATGGAATATAATATAATATTAAATGGAACGTTTAATAAAAATAAATAAAATAAATAAGTATATATAATTTATATATGTATTGTATATCATATAATAATTATCACATTCCGCTTTTTTATGCTATTTGCATAAAAGGTTTTTGAAGAAGATGGAGAAGTCTCATGGAAAATCTTGATTGGTCTCAGTTCATATCCATTTGATGATTCAGTTTATGATTTCAAAATGAGTCTTAACTCGCCTTTAATATTCATACTAATAAATAAACATAAAAAAAACAATAGAATCTGAATGAACTGCATAAATTACAATGCCTTAATTTTATATTCAATAACGTTGAAATATCAGTAATAGTACTGTAGATAATAAATAATAATTAATTATTATCTGTATAGTATCGTGCTTATCGTAAAAGCTATGGTTCAGCGGCTATCTGAAACTTGTATATATAATTGCGTCCGTAAGTAATATAACATTAATTTCAACGTATGTAATTTGTGGGTGTGTTATATCTCATATTCACCATAACGAAGCTATTGTCAGTTGAATTTCTAAAGGATCTATTTAATTTTTTTATTTGCCTATATTTCATTTAACTACCAATGAACTTAGACCAGACCTACTTTACCAAAAAACATGTTTTAAAAATAATGTCATTCGACGTAGCTATGATGAAACATAAAAAAATCCTCAATTTTGTCATGAAAGATGTCACTGAGATAAAAAAATAAGAGAATTTTTTATTATAAACTGCAATTTGAAATATGTGTCATAAAGAAAATTAACAAAAATTGAACCACATCTCTTTAAATACTTGCCTATATTTAACATTAAAAACAAAAACGGATTATAAAAAAGTATACATAAAACAATAACAGAAAACACTAATAGTTTAGAGCTGATGAAACACCATCCAGACCAACTGACAAATCCCACGGAGACTAATAACACCAAGGAAGACTATTCTACAATGAAAAATTCCGTCTATGCAGAAGTCGTCGTCATCAACTTCAATGTAGACTTTTTGTTATAAATTTGCAGTCCAAGAATTTTGCTACATTTTTCCTTGTAATTTTGTACACTCATGTATTGTCACTTGCTGAACACGAATTTCATGATTAAGAATTCATTTTCAAATGAAAATGAAATAAAAAGTAGAAAAATTCCACGCCTAACCCCGATTTAGCATAGTCTTGTCTGCAATACCTCTAGAGTTGTTTGTAAAGCCCAAGGTGCGCAGTCTTTGATTTTTTTTACGTCTAGATGGATTGTCAAAGTTGAGAACGCGTTGAAAAAATAGTGGTCAATAGTTGGCCACTAAGTGTTCTTAGTACACTAGTAAAGTAATATGAAGTTTGGCGAGTATAAAGCCTAGCTTTCACGCCCACTAACATAATAATGTTGGCAAGTTTGTTATAGTGCTTTTATAGTGCGACACTCTATCTATGTAGATATATGAATAATCTAAGGAGACATCATACCAGGTGTATGAAAGCACAAGCCCATTAGTTTACAGCCTTTGGTTACCCATTTTTCAAAATTCTGGTGAAAGTTAGTATTAGTACTATTAAAGCCTAACTTCTACATGTTATTTATTTTTTATAATACCTACCATTAAATTCCGTACTTCACACGCCCCCCGATTGTTTTTCTATAAGCAAAGAGGAATCTCGGTTATCGCGTCACTTTTACAGTGGTTGAAGTAAAACATCTTTGATGTTGGTACAAATATGACAATTAAACTAAAAACATGAATTATATGATATTAATTCTAGAGGCGTAAGAGTATAATACAGGAAAACAACATATAAAATGTATGTGGACTTGAACAATTATGTGAAATTACAAAAATAATCATATCATAACTAATTCGATTATTATCTAAATATTAAATTATATTTGGAATTTGGTTACAAATAAACTATACTTTCCACACGAATAATATTTTTCCAAAAAGGTAATTATTATAAAATTTCATCATTATTAGGTAAGAAAGGTATTTATTAATATTAAGTTATAGTATGAACTTGTGTAGGTATTCGATATGATATTCCATCGGTAACATTTAGAAACTACAGAGTGTTCTTAAGAATTAGAATTTGAAAACCTAAATTCACCGAAAATACAAAAAAAAAACAATTAGAATACTGATTTAAAAAAGGACTCTTTTTTGGAATAACATTATATTTATTTTATTTTAAAGCTGAATACAGGCATATTCAGTTTTAAAATCATATACCTAACAATCAATAACATTTCACGTTTTCAATAAGATCTATGCCATAATTTAAAGTAAATACTTTGTACTTTATTGTACACCACAAAGAGAAAATAAATACATAAAACGTGGATACAGCCCAAATAAACGAAGCGTACAATTTTGGCGACCTTATCACTACATAGCGATCTCTTCCAGGCAATCAACGGTGTAGGTGATAGCTCATATAATATGAGATGGGTGGTGCTGTAATAATAAATAAAATAACATTAATCTATAAGTAAAACTAATGAATAAATTTAAATATAGAATACACTTATTATATTTCAATAAAAAATATATATTATGAATACATATAAAATTACAAGTATATAATCTAAATACACACTATAAAGTTATACACACTAAGTACTGTACCTACTGTACTATACAGTTACACACTTATGAATAAAAACGATAAGTTTTCAAACATAACGAGAAAGAGAAAAAGAAGAAAAATACAAAAAAGAACAGAAATTATTGGTGATAAGACATTTCAGACAAATAGTGTTCTAAAAATCTTTTACAAGTTTTCTAAAAATATGAATCTATGAATTTGGCCTCCCGAATATTTAAAGCAAGGTTGTTCCATAGCTTAAATAAAAATTAACTTTTGAATTTATCAACAATTTAATTTTGAATTTATCAACAAATTCACCTTCTTATGGGATTGTTTTTTTAAAACACTGTAAATACCGTCTAACTTATACAACAGGCACATTTTTATATTTTATAAATTAGGTAGTTGGAACCGATTTGCCACCTGATAGTAAATAATCACCACCACCCGACGCTGTAAGAAATATTAACCATTTCTTACATCATCAATCTATGATATTCAGTTCTGTGTGCCTCTAGATACACTAACTCACTCAACCTTAAAACCGGAACACAATAATACATGCCAAGATGCTGCGAAGGAATTTCTGCTTAAGTAAAATACTATTTTCAATAATTTTCTAACATTAAAAATGGCGAACATCCATACAAAATTTTATCCCTAATTTAATTATTTTAATTGGCAAAAATGCTGTAACAAAACTGTTTTTTACTCGTAAACCGAAGTCCAAACACTCATTCTCGTGTTTCTAACACCAGAAATGACAAACTTTAAAAAGTAAATCGCCTCAAGTGATTAATTTAGAATTTTAAAACCCCCTTAGTTCTCACCTACGTTCCTAAGGAATTCCTGTACAAATTTTTCATCCCGTTAGATCTAAAGATTTGTATGTCAGGTAATAATTTTAATATTTTATTAAGTAGATACTCATAACTTTTATTACACCTAGTATTGGATTAATGTGTTTGTCGTTTTAATTAAATCTTTATTTATTTTTAATTGTAATATACCTACTTAGGTACTAATTGTCTCTGGTCTAGAGCTCAAAACCTCACTTACACTAACTTACATACAGCCCTATTTATAACAAACTATCTGTACAATAATGAAATCATTAAATATTAAACTGCGTATAAAGCTTATTAAATTCTTAATATTAAACTATTTATACCATTAAACTATGTACAATTAAAATAATAAACTACGCAGTATTAGATTTAATTTGATACGATGTGTGCCCTCCTCACGCAGCTGCCCGGTGCCCGCATTATATCAGCAGAGGGCTTGACCTCTCACCTATTCATTCATAGATTTCTAGCTTACTCCTACGATCAATGTATAGGTTATCAGAGGAGAGCAGATAAGCCGGCTTGAACGAGGCCGCTAGAATTCAAGTAAGGTTAACATAAAAGCACAAATCTCAACGTAAGATCTAATTTAACCAAAATCCAATTATTAATAATTATATGATAGAGATCTAATTAATATATATTTTTTCTTAAATTGTCACTAATAATTTTTATTTAAATAATTTAACCAATTATTATGCCTTCTATTATAACTTATAAGGGCCCATTTTTATGTTTTGCGTGAATAGAAAATACCTTCCAGTACTACTGGTACTTATATCAATTTGGTTAAATAAAAAAATAAAGACAAATAAAAAAATATTAATAAGCACAATGTAGTGGTGATTCCAAGTCATAAAATTACACGAAGATGATTTGTATAAGAAGAGCTTGTAAATCAACTTTGGAAGTAAATACACATAACAGTCGATTTTTCTTTTTGGTTTCCCTGTTAATATTTGTTCTGGAACACTTATTCGAATATGGAAGTATAATTATGCTTTGTACGAGGCAATTTCATATAAATCTATCAGTTTCAACGCGCATTGGAACTGCGAGGTATAAAAGCTCCTTAAAAAAACGAAAACAGGCCTTTATCCAGCTGTGCGACATTGCAGGCTTTAATTACTTAAGTAACTTTAGTATCACCGAGTGTATATCACTATCTCAATTCTGCAATAGAAAGTAGAAAGAATGTTTTAAGGCTACTTAAAATAGTATCTTAATATATTTTTTATTTTCAACACAGGAATCCGTTGGATCTCCATTGTTAAATACCAATTTTAAGCCGAACATGATCAACTTTACATATTGTCATTTTAAATCAGCTAAATAATTTTTTTAACAAGTACAATTTGTCTATAACCATTTATTTTTCTACGCTTTTTATTCTATTTTACTAAAACCTATTTCCAACGATATTTTTTTTATGTGAGTAATAATAAATAATCAACAATTATTTAAAAAAATATCCATGAAAAGATAATATATAACTTTTTGCCAAAACTTGTTCCCAAAATATTTGAATACAAGAGAGCACATTAATAAATAAACTCAGTCAAATTCAAACAGAAGTTTGAATTTGTACTTTTTGACGGCGCCGCTTTAGTGTTCCGCGAGTTCCATTTGACTTTTGTTAGAGACAAAAATATGAATAATTATTACTTTATAAAATTATAATAAATTGTTGTAATAAAGTTTTAACGCCTTTTAAAGTAATATAATTTTTTTGATATAAATACAGTTTTTAGAACATTTATATAGCATTGCTTGTGCTATTTTTAATCTATAGTATAAATTTGCCATCTTAGACTTCTCTATTCCGTCAGCTTGACGATGACTTTGACATAAATAATATGGCAATGGTATTTAAGGTTTACCTACATGATTTTAGAATTTATGATCTGATTTGTGATCTAATAATTGTTAGGATACAAAGTATTAATATTTTAGTTTAGTGCTTAAAATCTACCATGTCTTTAGACACAGTACCTAAAGATTTACGAGGCCTAAGGGCCTGTTTAGTGTGTTCCTTAATTAAGGTAATTTTAAACATTTTTAAGTTTAGAATTCGTTTCAAGTATTTTATTGATAACCTCTTTGTTTGTTTTCAGACATTTGACCAATTCGAATACGATGGTTGCGACAATTGTGATGAATTTCTTCGTATGAAAAATAACAAGGATAATGTATATGATTGTACCAGTAATAATTTTGATGGGTCAGTGTAATGCCATCTAGAGGTGGATAATAAATTAATGCATTTTCTTTTTTATTCTAAGGTCACACATTATCAACCCAATTTTATTTGAACTTTATATATTTTTAGAATTCAAGTGAAACTACCTTTGTGTGCCCTTTTTATGTTGTATCATCAACATAAAAAGGGCAGCTCTAAATTAGTATTCTGTATTGTTTACAAAAATATCTTAGAAGTAAATTAGAATATAGGTAAATTAGAGAATAGGTAGTGCATTTAGACATTCTGAAAGTTTTTGAATGAATATTTGGGTACAGTGCCATGAAATCTTCATTCCATAAGTCAAAACATTACTTATTCATGAAAATGGTTATTACAGATTTTCCTATTGTTTTAACTTACTTTTAATCTGATCTAGTTGTTTTATGAGTTCTATGTATAACATAGCACATATATTTTAAATTTGCAGTATGATTGCTGTTATGAAACCTGCAGACAGTTGGGTTTGCAAATGGCAAAGAATTAGTAAGTAGCATATTTGAATCTCAATAGTGTCATTACTACTTTCAAAAACTTTTTTACCTGCTTATACTTTTTCAATTAACCTAACAATATTTTAATCAATCATCCTCCATGTTCTACTTTATAACATGCAAGTCAAAGATAATTAATGTAAACAATGGGTAACTTTTTTCAGGTCGATTTTGTCAGGGAGTTTATGCAATTTCAGTATCTGGACGTCTCCCAGCAGGGGTAATTAGGGAAATGAAAAGCCGTGGAATTGCATACAGACCTCGGGATACCAGTCAACGATAAATAACTAACACCAATACCTGACCAATATTAACCAATTTAAATAAATCTTTTTAATATATTACTGTTTGTTTTGGATCTTTGAATTCATAAAAATTAAAAAACTTGGGTAGAACTTGCAATACCAATTCAAACTGTATTAAGATTTTTACCATCAGTGATATTTTATAATAAATTCTTGTACACAGGTTACAATTAAGTGAGCAGTTTATGTCATAATAATACTGAGTACATAGGCTGAAAATATATTTATTTAAATAAACAAGTCTATTTTAAAGATAAATTTAATCTTAAAATGCCACCAAAATTTAAATGTATCTAACACAAATTACAACCTCAGAAACTGTTTCAAAGGTTAGAAGACACTAAATGTACATTATTTAATTTTTTATTTCATGGATTTTGTTCATTAATTAATAATTATAATTGAATATGAGGCTCCCGCACAAACATCTTAACATCAACACTAACAATACAAATTTTGAAATATTAAATTATTACATATTTTTTGTCATAATAAAAATCAATGTAAATCAATAAAAAGCACTTACTATTTCAACTTTAAACAATACTTTTTGTACTTGTAAAATTTTATTTCATAAATAAATGCATAGTTTCAATTTTCTAAACCAACTACATTAATTTTTATTTTCTGTAATAGCCGTCTTTAGTACATTATTATTTGAAACTTCTGAATGAAATACATGCCATAAAGTAATTGGGCTAAAAGAACATAGGAGGCTGCAGGTTCCTGATTGTCAACTGCTACTTTCGGAAGGTGGAACTTTGAACTCGTTATCTGTCCCTAAAACATCTTTGTCTACTTCTTTGAAATCAATACTTTGTTGCTTCATGGCTTTCTGAAATTAAAATAATAATGATGAATCGATAAAAAGGGTATAATGTGTACTAATCTACAGTACGAGTCACCTTTACACATTCTTGATAAACCTTAAAAATTCCAGCACACATGGAGTCATCATGATCGCCTTTTAGAAAACGTTCCGAAAACCACGAATTAAAACAATCATCATATTTTTTCTTTAATTCAGTACACTCTTCTCCTATGCTATTCATTTTATTTTCTTATATTATATAATAAACTAAATAACTAGCCACAATAATTATCGCAAATATTGGTTGATCTTTTTATCGGCTATTTTGACATTTTAGAGTATCAGCTCTGTCAAAGTCAGACCCAAGCTAAATTATTATAAGATTTTTTTTTCTCGGTAAACTTTCTTAATACTTGTAATTTAATAAAATTTGCACAAATTGTGGACAATTTAGTTCTCATTTTTCTAAAAGCAATTATTATAGTTCACAGCAAAATTAATATTTCGAGATTGTGATGATGTGATGAATGTCATAGAATAGGGCCTTCAGGGATGAATGGATATAATAAATACTTTTTCCAAAAGAAATATAACGAAATTTATTTGTCAACACTATCTTTATTCAATGCTGTCAAGTGTCATTGTAATTTCTTTGAAGTTTGAAAGATGTCAGTCATGAGTTGAAAACGTTTTAGTGAGTTATTTTATAGGTTTTTCGGTTTGCCTTGAGTTGAATGTTGATATTTTATCTTAAAGGTTATGTCATATGGTTGAGCTGTATTTAATTATATTTTAAAGAAGCAATAACGAATAAGATGAGTGATATACTAAAAGACAGCCGATTTGCTAAGTATCTCAATGATCCTCGTTATAGACAAATCCCTAAACATGAGCGAAAAGTTAAAATAGATAAAAGATTTCAGTCAATGTTTAAAGATGATAAGTTTAAAGTTAAATACACAGTGGATAAGCGAGGAAGACCTATAAACGAAACATCCACTGAAAATTTACGAAAATATTATGACTTGGATGATTCGAATGATGATACTGATAATGAAGACTTAGTATCTAACGAAGATGATGACGAAGCCGAATACAAAACAGAAGAAACGAGTAAAAGTGTTGAGAAAGAAGATACACGTGAATCAAAGCCGGGTCGCTTTGTTACTAAACTCCCAAGTGACGACGAAGAGAGTGAAAACGAAAAGAATGATCAAACAAAAATATTTAAAAATGACAAACTTATTCGGGGAAGCTTAGACAAAAGAATTAAGAAAAGATTATTAGATTTAGACGTTGATTATGCTCGTGGAGAAGGTAGGGAAGAATATACATTTTTAATCATAGACCTAATTTGTTTAGTTGAAAGCTAATAATTTTTGTGTAATATTCTAATGGAATAAATGTGGTTACATATAGTTTATTCCAATCAAAGGAATGAAAATAAACAGACCTTAGACTTACATATTCCATGTGATAGGTGAATAGCTCAGCTATATTGTACATTACTAAAAGTTCTTGATCAATATATCTTTATTTATAATAAAACATGTTTCCACTTAGTTCATCAACTTTATTTATTTTTCTTTCAAAATTCCACCAACAGTTTTATGTACGCTCAGTCATTTTTTGCAAATCCATAATAAATATCATAGATTATTCAAACTCTGAACCAATGATATCTCATCAATTTAATGTCAAATGTTGTTTATTTAGCTTTTGTCCTCTTGTAAATTGAAGAACTTTTTTGTAAATACTTCAGGAGTGATCATGACTGACTCTTCAAGTGAAGAAGAAAGTAGTGAATCTGAAGATGAAAATGAGCTAGAACATGAATGGGGACAGCTGGATGCTGATGCAGAAACCACTGAAGAATCAACACGAAGGTACAGACTTCAATTGCATCATATATATATATATATCATAGCTTATGATATTTTATTGATTTCCTATTTAGAATATTTATTGGACTTAAATACCTTAACTAATTAAATATTTTAACGATTTCTTAGAATAGGAGCCCTAAACAATGTTTTCTGTACTTTAAATAACTATATTTTTTTAATATTATAGTATTTTTATCTTTGCAAAATATCTCACAGTTTAGTGTGTCTCTATACAGGCTTCTACCAACAGTTTTCAACACAGTCTATTGGTTGCAACTCTTAAGACAAATAAAATCTTCCTGTTTTCTTGCTAGAACCTTGTATTTTACAATACAATATAGTATAAAGTATATGTACATGTATTTGGCATTGTAGCATATATCCCATCTTCCAGTCTTCAGAAAAATACTTCAAACCATTGCCCATTGTCATCTTGCAAGAGTCTGTTGGCAAATATTGATCCATATAAACTTGGCCAAACATTATTTCATTAGTATATTATATCAACTTAGTTTTTATTTTAAATTTCAGGCTTGCTATCTGCAATATGGACTGGGATAATATAAAGGCAGCAGATCTTATGGTTCTTCTCAGTTCATTTTTACCACCAGGAGGACTTATACATCATGTTACTGTTAGTTACAATATTAATAACCATATTATGATTAATTTTCTCTTTATGACAATCAAAGTAACCCTTACCTATACTTAAGAATACATTTAGCAAAATAAAAACCCCATAAATGTCCCATTGCTGGACAAAGATCTCTTCTTCTCTCGTGCATGTTGATGGGTGTCAGAATTTTATCTAACATGTGCAGGTTTCCTCTAAACGTTTTCCTGTACCACAAAGGAAAAAATGAATTTTAAACAGCAAGCAATAAATTAACCACATTAAACACAGTTTTCAGAAATTCAGTGGGCCCTTAATGTACTGCTATAATTGTCATGTGTTGTGTACTGGGTCATCTCATAATTTTTTGGGTGTGGTACCTTAAAATATTATATAATAACTCCACAAGTTAGGTACAAAAAATATATAATAATATTTAACTCTAATTTTTAAGATTTATCCCTCTGAATATGGATTAAAGAGGATGCAAGAGGAGGAATTAAGAGGGCCAATTGAGTTAACACAAAAGGTAGATGAAGAGTATCTTTCAGATGATGGTGGAAATGAAGAAGGTAAATTTACATTATAAATGTATAAAAATGCTATGTAATCAAGGCTCTTCTATAATTGGAACAATCAAAATAAGTATTTAGCAATTCAAGATATAAATATACTTTATACATGTAGGCTGAGTTAAAATCTTTTGAAAGATATTTATTTTACAAGATCACCATTTCTATTCACCTTATGAATGTAAATTCTCTATGAATGTGAATTCTGTGTCAATATATATTAATCATAAGCCATTCTCAGGTTCAACATATCATATGGAAAAACTACGTCGTTACCAGCTCAATAGATTAAAGTACTATTATGCTGTAGTGGAGTGTGATTCTGTGACAACTTCTGATAAGTTGTACAGCGAATGTGACGGCATGGAGTATGAGAGTAGTGCAACCAAGCTTGACATGAGGTTTATACCAGATGATACTACTTTTGACCAGGTGATCATTTATTTATAATAAGTACTAGCCACAGGCCCCAGCTGTATGAGTACAAAAATAAATTTCCATCCAACCACTCCAATAATTTGGAATCAGTGATATCATTTAATTTTTTATAAAAATTATAATAGCTTAACTAAAACGCACAACATAAATGTAAGTCGTAGACAACGGCACTGGAATAATTTAGTACAAAAGATTTTTTTTTAATAGGATCTTTTGTTCCGGAGCTTATTCCCTGCATACAAAAAAAAAACAAGCAAATTTAACCTCTTTGAAATATTAGTATAAATAAAATAATGACCTAGATTAATTTGCTTATATTTATATATAATATATACTGAAAGAAAGAGGCAAAAAAAGGACAACTTATTTTATTTCATTATCATAGTTATTCTTCTGACTTTTGTATTGCACTGTTGTTCAATAAAATATCAGAAGCTGTATGATACCTCACAATGCATTAACACCAACATAAATATTATAAGGCAATTTCAATTTCAATGGTTTTATTTCAATTAGTACTTCCTAAAAAAATTTTGACATACTTCCATACTTTACTTTTTATTATTCTTACAGTGATGATTTAATATTTTAATGCACAGGAACCACGCGAAGTTTGTACCAAATTGCCTGATTTGACTAAATACAAACCTCGATTGTTCACGACAACCGCCTTGCAGCAGGCCAAGGTGGATCTTACATGGGATACAACAAATCCTAATAGAGCTGAAGTTATTAAGAGTGCATTAGATGGGAAAATTGATGATTTAGATCTAAGAGAATATTTGGCTTCCAGTAGTGAAGGTATTCAAAAATATTTTATCATTAAATTATACATTGTTTTCTAGAATGTTTTCTAGAGTTTAAATTATTTACAGATGAAAGTACAGAAGAGCAGGACCAGAAGGCTGATGATGAAAATGAGGATCCTATACAAAAATATAAAATGTTGCTGGAAAATATAGAAAAAAAAGAAGAGAAAAAGCAAAATAAAGATATGGAAATGGAGATTACCTGGGGCTTGGGAGTTAAAGATAAAGCTGATGAACTTGTAAAAAAGAAAATTAATGAAGGTATGTTTTTGCTTCTGTTGTTATGACCATAATTTACATACAGACAACCAAGTAGGACACAATGGACCTGATGATATATCACAACTTGTGCCCATAGACTAGAAATCAGCTATTAAATAAAGTGTATTAAATATTCCTTACACCATCGATGTGCATTATTGATTATTGTCATCATGCTTGTATACTCTGGCTTAATCGTCTCCAGGAAACAATAGGTTCGAAATTAAGTAAAACACAATAAACATTATACTGCTGTACCTACCGATGAGAATGCACAAAGACAAAATTTGTTAAGTTTTTTTTATATTTTTCAGTTGACAAGAATTTAACTCCTTTCGAACAACTATTGCAAAAGAGGAAAGAGAAAAAAAAAGAGCGTAAGTTAAAGAATAAAAAAGAAATAGAAGATAATAAATCTGATGATGATGATAATTCATCAGAAGAATTGCCTTCAGATGTAGACATGACTGATCCATACTTTGCTGAAGAATTCAATAAACCAGAATTTAAGAAAAATAATAAGAAAAAGGAACCTACTATAAAAGATAGTACGAATTCCGACGATGAAGAAAAACAAAAAGCAGAATTAGAATTACTATTAGATGAAGATGATGGCAAAGAACATTTTAGTCTGAAAAAAATTCAAGAAGCAGAAAGTATTACGAAGAAGTCTAAAAGAAAAAGGAAATTAAAGGAAAAGATGAAAGAGCAAAAACAAACAATCCCCGAGTTTGAAATAAATCTAAATGATCAACGATTTTCTGCCTTATATGATTCCCATCTTTATAACATTGATCCATCTGACCCGAACTTTAAGAAAACAAAAAATATGGAGAAAATTATACAAGAGAAATTAAAAAGGCGACCAAAACAGGACTTAGTATCTGAATACAAGCCTAAGAAAACAAAACAAGACACTGAACTAAATGTTTTAGTTAAAAATATTAAAAGAAAAACAAAATATGTATTAAATAAATAATTTTTTTTTTGTTATACTAGACTTTTATTTACAATTTATGTCAAAAAAAATACAGATTTTTTGCAGTTTGTCAGATATCAGATTTGAATAATTTACGACAATATCAGGAATTTTAAACTTATAATTAATGAAATAGTGAAAACAAAAAAAGACGTATTCTATTATTAAAGTGTAATTGTAGCATGATTATTGTGATAAGTTATATAATAAAACATTAAAATAACTATGTCACTGCTATAAATTTGAGTTACTTAATGCTTTTTTGATTTCTCTCCCCAAGGCTGCACCCAATGGTGGTGGAACTGCATTTCCAATCTGTTAAAATAAACAATACATTATATTAATTTTAGACTAAAGATATATTTTGTGACGATTTTTAATCGCCACATAACTTCTATCCGAGGTAAATAATAATAATTATTTATTTAGATCATAATTGTCATTTCAAAGTAATGTTAAAATAGAAATACACAAAAACTGCTGGTTTTTGACATATGACAGTGTATCACTAGTAGATAAGACAAAGACATAAATATTTCAAAACTTTGATTAATGTTTTATGCACTACATTAATACAACACATCTGAAATAAATATCAAACTTCGTATACAAAGAGAGGTGACAAAAATTAATTAACAAAATAAACAATGGCAAAAATTAAAAAATGCATATCTTGGCTTAGTTACTTTTATGCAAACTAGAAAGTCTAGAAAGCTAAAATACTTCATTCGTACTTACTTTAAACACTATTCATAAAATCATACTAGTATGAATAATGGCGCGGAAAATTTATTAATCATCCTTCATCATTACATAATCTTTAAAAGAGGGCTTACCTGGCGATGTTTGTCCTGAACAGAGCCTGCAAAAAGATACGTGTCGCGGAAGCCCTGCGAGCGAGCACACTCGCGCACGGATACGACTCGATGCTGCTGCGGGTGCAGCACGCGGCCCTGCTTGCCCATGGGCTCAGGGTCCGTCACCGTAGTGCTGAAGTACCCATCCCAAGATATGCGACCTGCAGGGGAAAGCTTTTTATTTATCATACAAATAAATACAAACAAAACAAACTTAAGAACCGAATTACTACAACGATCGCTACACATGCGAAGTTCCGAGAAATTTTTATATCATCCTCAACTCACGTCTAATAATAATCAAAAAAACAAAAGTTAGTACCATAGAGGCCGGCCCAGTTGTTGTGTCGGTTGGCTGTATGCGGCAGACACCAGGGGATGAGCGTGTTCTCCTGCTTGTCTGCGGGCGAGCAGGGCGCGCCGCTCGCACACGCGCACACGCCCCGCAGCGCCCCTCGCGCGGACCGACCATTCTTCTTGTCTTCGTGGCGGTAGTGTAGCACCTGACGAAACGTTTGTTTGTTTTTTGGATTAATAGCGGGTATGACACGATTTCTAGGAGATTCATTTATTTTCTTACGGATATAATATAAATTATGCGAAAGTAACTCTGGCTGTCTGTTGCTCTTGAAACTGCTGCTTGAAACACAGGGGCATGGGCCACATTTTAAACCTTACACCTGACGACCAATCCCCAAAATGCGAGTATATGTATATTGATAAGCGACAGTCAATACTTTTATTTCCATAAATTTACTTCTTTTTGAAGCTTTAGAGTCCATGTTATAAATTCCGCAAATATGTTTTCTGCAGGAAAAACTTGTTTTAATAATTAGCCCAAAATAAATTTTCATAAAAAAGTATAATGATACCATGAAAGTAACTAAAACACAATAGGCCAGCCGTATCCACAACATTTGATATCCTTTTTTTTTTTCCGAAAATTCCACAAATCTGAAACTACTTGCCAACTTAACAATACGAGAGGAACATTGTAATTTATTCCTCGTTTAAAAAGACATTACTTTTGACAAATCATACGTTCGAAGTAAATTACATTGCGTTTTTTTTTGGTTACATGGAAGTAGTTTATTAGCACCTAACCAATGTAGTATTATAACTGTACATACAGTTAGTGCCAATAATTTATTTCTCAGGCATGTTCCAATTGACGTTATTTTTTTTATTAAAAATATTAAAGACATGTAGGAACATAAACGATCTAAACTAGATAGTTCAGATACGAAATTAAAAGACAGAAAGCGGCTTCTTTGACGCCATAGTGACGTAGCTTTCTAACCAGTATTTCATACTCACAATCGAAGGCTTTAGATGGCTTACAAAATATCCCAGGCTTCAAAATTGTTTTTAATTAGCTCCACACCAGCAACAGTTATCGAGCGACATCCCGTAAATCCAAAATATTTGTCGTGTAGAAACTAGTTTTTATTGAAATGTAAATAACTTTTGATTAAGTACTAATTTTATTCAAAGGCTTTGCTAAGAATTGCCAATCATAATAGGTGATTTTAAAATTGGAATTACTTCACTTTCTTTCATTAGGTCCGGAAACACGCCACTAATAATATAGTTATTAAGTTACTTATTTAATTATTGGCTACGTTTACGTTCAAGTATATTGAATGAAGATAATGTTTAGCTAAACACGCTGAATACAATGGCACAAATTTCATATCAATAAAATTATCGCAATTTGCCTTGCAAAAAAAAGTTGTGATCTTTCTGTAGAAATAAATAGAAAGATGATACGAGGATTTTTATATTCAGGTTTCGAACATAGTATCGATAGTGATAACCTTAAAATTGATCTTTTATTTGTAAGCACGGCTTAAGAGACTTTGGTACTTGGTAAAATATTCTGCGAATGCAGAAGATGCAGGTTAGGTTAAAAAATAAACAATAATAAATAAATAAATAAAACCTAACTACATTGGCCAATTTTTTTTTACTGTTGTGGCGTTAATTCCTAAGTATTTATCCTTACCTTGCATTTAGTTCCATCCGAGAGTGTGACCGATATATTTGGCAAGTCTCTCCAGTCTGAACCAGGAGTGGTGGGTATTCTACTCATCCGTGCCTGTATTAACGGGGCCATATTTTTACAAATGTGGTCGCGCAATCTTGTCGTCTCGTCTCTGCTTCTCACTAAACGTTGGAAGTACGTTTCGGGCATAGATCCATAATCTATTTCGATTTTGTTGGCCCCGTTACATATCTGCGGTAAATCGCTCATTGCATCTTGGATCGTACATGTCCGCCGTGGAGCAGATTCGTCCCATTGAATATTCGTCATGAATCGTTTGCCGTCGATAGTGGTAGTCAACGAGCAAGCGCGTCTGCTGAATACGTGTGTCGGTTCGGGATACAATGGCAGCTTGTAACCAGGAGCCGCTGCTAATATTATTAATCTTCTTCGCGTTTGTGGTACCCCATAATTACCAGCTTGTAGGATACCAAATGTACACTGGTAACCCATATCAAGCAGTGTCCTGAGTGTTAGTTTTAAAACCATACCTTTCTTAAAAGCTACAAAGTTTCTTACATTCTCGAGAATAAAATACTTAGGTCGATAAAAGTCGCAGAAAGAGAGGTATGATGCCACTAAGGAATTTTTAAAATTTGAATACTCTCTAGAGTTAAACCTATTCATTCCGGAGAAACCCTGACAAGGTGGCCCGCCACAAAGTAGTTCAACTTCTCCTTGCATTGGAAGCCTTAAGCCACTTTCACTATGGGTTGCCCCAGACATAGCATCTTTCAGTAATGCATTGCAATCTTCATTAAAAATTATACAATTCTTGTTATTGAGAGAGTAAGCGTGAGCTGCAGCTTCCATGTTCTCTACAGCCCACCTGCACTCTGCTACGCCAGATTGATGCAGCCCTTCAGATAGGCCACCGCATCCAGCAAACACATCTAAAGTTCTTAAAGGTCTAATATTTATTTCCGGAATGGCCGCGATGTTAGGTTCTAATGGTTTGCTCGACTTTCCTTTACCTTTTCCCTTATCTTTGCCTTTGTCTCCACGTCCTATGCTTTTTGCTTGTTGTGGAACATCTTCAATCTGTCCGGTAGCTTTATTAAAAGCCATTCTAAAATAAACCCTACTTGGATCTTTTTCCAGCCAATCGTAGATATAGTCTTGTTCTGGAATATTATCAATAAAAACTAACTTACAAGGACCTACAACTGCCGAAAATGGTACTTCTTTTATTTCATCACTCCAGTACACGACATTGAGATCTTCATGGTTTGGAAATCTACTACTCGTATTCTCAGGTCTGTATAAAACCTTGACTTTAATGTAAATATCTTGAGGTACAACTAGAGGACCTTCACCTGCTGCAGTAATAGCAGCTACATAACCAACACAAAACGGTTCACCCGTGTCTATGTTAGAGCCTCGTAAATAATTATCACTTTTCCTATAATATTCAGGGTAAATGTCTTCATCAACCTTTTCCAATTTCATCTTACCGTTACTATTATTGTTGTTGTTTGTATGTTTGAATTTAAAAGTTCCAGGTTTGAGAAATACGGCACATCCTTTCTTATAATCATGGTCTCGCCACCTAACACTTGTCCATTCGCTTCTGTTCATTTCAGGGACAACAGAAGATTTTTCTGATAGTTTAACAGAAACCTTTGGTATATCTTTCGCGTCACGTTTGGTTTTACGCTCACATGATGGACAGAACCTGTGTTTTCTAAGTTCATTTGGACATTCTGGGTCAAGTGGAAGATCTTCAAATCGAGCTGTAAATCTTTCATAGTATTTTTGATAAAAATATGTTTTACCATCATCTTCGAAATAATCTTCAACCACCTCTTTACCACCTAATTTAAACCAATCTTTAGGTGCTTCTCTTTTTTCCACATGTGCTTTTCGTAGAATAGACGATAAGGGTGCACCATGACAACATCTATTACCTAAAAATACTTCTCTAGGATCTCCAACCTCACCGAGGACAGTGTCAGAAGATCTTATAAAAACTTCAGCATGAAAATAACCAGATTTGGGATTTATAATTTCTTTCCACATATAAGTGACTCTTGAGACTAATGCTGGAATATTTGGTTGTGATGTTTCCACCATTACGAAATCTCCTATTTTTAACTCTGCACCATCAATCTCAACAATCTCATAATATACTTTAGTGGCATCTGCTTTAATAGGTTCCCCAATCCATTTCAGTTTTTTATTGTTTGCTCCTGTTAATTTAACTGGCACAGTATCATCAATTTTATCAAGCTGGCGTTTTTCTGCAGCGTGTTGATATTCTTCTTCATCTTCAATCTCTGAGTCTTCTGCTTGTTGTACAGCCATGTTAGGACAAAGTCTTCTAATACATGCCTTTTTTGTCCGCCCATGACCACCAAACTTAAGCATTGCTCTACATGCATTGCATTCTCCACAATCTGGTAATTGACAAGCTTCGCATACACCACATCTTTTCCTTCTTAATACAAGTTCATGGTTTGTCTTATCCAACTGATTAGTAAAGAAACTTTCAAACGTCTTTCTTACTAGAGGAGTAGTTGTAGCTTTTGTCCATGCTTTTTTGTCTACCTTTTTATAATCAATTTTCGCACGAACTTTTCTCTTTCCAAACTTGATACCCATTAACTTTATAAGCTCTCTCATACATGGCAATGTTATTAAAGGATCATTGTCTTCATCAGCTTCTAAACTGACGACTTGATCACAAACAAATTGGGCATGTTTGTGCAGCATTTCCTCAGACATTTTTTTATCATCCAAATCTGGAATAGTACATTCCCTTATCATTTCAAGCAAATCTTCATATGTAGGTTGTAGGTAATGATATTCTTCTAAATACTCAACTACGACTTTGCTAAGCCATATTTTTTCATACAAATTGTCCATTAAAGGAGTATATTCTTTACTGGGTTTGAGTAGGTTGTATTCACCAAATTCTGTAGACAATGTAATGCAATTTTTCGTTCCACCATCAAAACCATGTATAAACCTACAAAAATTAAAATTGTAAAATAATTTAGGTTTCATAACTTTGCTTTTGTAAAACCATCAAATTAATAAATATTACCATTCAATAATAGGCCCCACATCTTTCACTGGTATTGATTCTTCATCAATATCAGGTATGTCAGAACAAATAGATTTGAGGTAACCTGACATGTATATTCTTACATCACTTTCAACCAGGCCTCCGTCAATTGGACACAAATGGCCTTGTTGATCAAATATTGAAAATCCTGTTATATTTGTTTGTGGTCTCTCCATTATATCACCATCTTCACCTGAAATATATATTTATAACATACAGTACTTATAATAATTGCGAGGTTTGGGGGTGTAAGTATTTATGATACTTAGTAATTAATAATAACCACCAAATAGGTAGGTTGATATCATCACATGTTCTACCACCAAACAGCACAACATAGTATTGTTGCATTCCGGTTTGAATGATGCACAATAAAGGACTGAATAAGGTACCATAATTCGTGACCATTTACCATTAATAGTGGGAGGATGGCTGATAGGCGATTCTGAGTTATATTATATAATACATTTTTGAGTAAAATTTCATAACAAAGCTTTCTATTATTACAGGTTTTATCTATTAAGGAAACTATACAATTTAAAATTACTGCAATCTAATAATTAAAATATTAAATATGAAAAGACTTATTTTGTATATAAAATATAGTCAGATAATAAAAGAACCTGATGCCCTGATGCATTATTTACAATTTATTTGTAATTTGAATAAAAAAATTATATTCTTAAAGATATATCTATAAGTATATTCTCTATCAGTCAACCTGAAAGTAGGCGTATTCTTACCAGAGGCTAAAACTAATTTTTCATTAGTTAATGCTATAAATTCCTCTACAGCGTCTTGTGGATGTCCTTGGTAGTATATAATATCAGAGTTGTTCAAAAATTGCCCACATATATCACATTTCTCAATATCAGGCAAGATGTTTAATTTTTCATTTTGCTTCAACAACTTATCTGCTTCTTTTGTGTTGTTTGTAACATTTAATTCAATGTCATTTAATTTATTTTGGTTCTCATCAGCATTGTTAATACTCCTAACATCACTATTGGTAATTTCATTTTCTTTAATAATTTCATTATTATTTTTTATAATGATATTGGAATCTTCAAAAGAATTAGTATTATCAATCTTTTCTTCATTTTTATTATCACAGGCTTCACCACTTGTTTCACAACTATCTATTTCATCTAATTTTATTTTTTTCTTTAAAAAAAGACATATTCCATTATATTCTATTATATACACATTGTTTAAAGTAAAATTTTGGTATCTTATTTAGCTAACAACTTTTAAAAAAAGTTTGACTTTTACTGTAATAAATTGTATCTGACCTCAATTTTGACATATAATTTAAAAAAAATTTTTGTTTGAAATTAAGTAAAGATCATCCAAAAACTATTAGTACTTTAATAGTAAACAAGTATAGACTTTAACTAATGTAGTTCAGTGGAGTATTGAGTGTTTTTTCATATTTTCAGACAGTTCTAGAAATAATTTATTAAAATAATCTTTACTTACAGAGTCATTCTTTTCATAATCCTTATCAGGGCTTCTACTGCGTTTAATAGTAAACATATTGGTAATTTTTAATTGATTATTTTTCATTGATGGATTTGGTATTGACCTAGAATAAAATAAGTATGCTAAAAATAGTATTAAGTTAGATCTATTGCAAATAACGTACAGGTACAAAATATATAATCATATAAAAGTTCACAATTACAATATCGGACCAAACGTACTTGCGTATTGGAGAATGTGAAACATATTTTTGATCATCGTTGTGTTTATTTTTATCTTTATTATTACTTACTTTACTAAATAGTAATTGAAGCCGGCAATTTTAATTTTACAGTTTATACAAATCCATTTTAGATTATATATTTCTGTATGAAACTATATAAAAAAAGTTTTACGATTAAAGTTAATTAAAAAATACTTTTCATGTCAAAGCAAAACGACTCAACAATCACGTCAAGTCAACACTCAACCAAAAGCGCGCCAATTTTATTTTTTAATCTAAATTCAGGTCGAGTTCAGGCCCAATGCTCAACAGTCTTGCCTAATTATTTTTGGTATGAGAGTAAACTTTACTCTACCTACTTCTTACTTTCATTAATCACACATTGTTTAAATTTGTCACCTATAAACTATTTTTTTTTCTCCCTATCTCTTTATATTTTTTGAGTGGTTATACATTGTTCGATTAAATAACATTTATTATGTTCAGGTAGCAATTGCGACAAAATTTTATGTTTTTTTGCTATTTTAACTGTTCTGTTCTTTATTGGTCGACTTTTTTTATAGACCTTACTTTTTTTTAAATAAAAAAGTTATTAATTTTTCTGTTCCATCCAACTGATTGAGCTAAAGTTTTTTTTACCCTGTCGCTGTACTAATGAACATACAATATAAAATAAAGTGATTTAATATTATTTGATATAAATAAGCTATACTAATGGTATGCCTATCTATTGCTATTTTATGGCCCAATCACTGAATCGTATTTGATGAAATTTGGTATAAAGCATGATTGACCTCCAGGGAAGGCTACTTTTGGTACTAACCTATTAAGACCACCGCAGCAAAATAAAAAATGAGCCAATATAGATTAGATTAAGTATTATTTTTAATTATTTATTATTTTTATATGCATACAAATCCTATTTTTAATTTATGCCTAACACTTGATGACAAACCAACCACTTAAGCGCCGGCGAAATCGCAGGCGACATCATTCTTAAAAGTGACGTTTCCGATTTGACAGAAATCAGATTATCAGAACAATATTAACGACGATTGAAGATATTTATTATTACAATTACATGCAAATTATATAATACATAAGTTAATGACAAAAAAGACATATTATTTAGTTATTAAAAAAAATATTTGTAACGGGTACTGAACTCAGCAAAGCCATTATAACTTTAGAACTGTTATGTGAAAATTGTTTAGTTAAGCCCAAAATGATAAATTACCTTAAAAGAATGAGGTTACTAAAAAAACCAAATCGGCTACGATATTTTTCTACAATATCTTTGCCTGATATCGATATTGACTATTACTGTAACACAAAGAATATAATACCCATAGAAAGAAACATAAAAAGTAGAAAAGGTATAGGTGATATTAATAGAGTACAAGAATTATACAATTTGTACAAAGTTACGCCAATCAGTGATCGCAAATATTTGTCCATTAAGGAGAACTTATATGAAGAACTCTCAAAATTGCCTAACAAAACTCATCCTGAGGTTGAAGAGTATGAGGAAGTACCTCAAGTGGTGCGTGAAATAAATCAGAAAATCGAATTTGGCACACATAAACCCCTAGAATTTAGTGAAATAACACAGCACTTAAATCTAATGCGAACAGACAAATTAGGTTACACTTGTGGTAACAAAAGTTACTATTATTTAGGTGAATTGGCAGAATTGGAAGAAGCTTTAATCAAATACACAATCTCATCTTTGTTAAAAAAGAATTTTCAACTAGTGTCTGTTCCAGATATATTGTCTAGCAATGTTTTAAGAAGCTGTGGAATGACAATAAATAATGATCGTACCCAGGTATTTAATATTATATATGACTGATTGTAATAGATTTAAAAAAAAAGGTTTTACATATGTGTAAGACTTATAACAAAATATTAAGTCTACCAGAACATTTTAGGATACTGACTATAAAGTTATAAAATCAATGTTTGAAATTTATTAATTTTAGGAATTATGATAAAGATTTACTCTTTGGAAAACTTTTAGATATATTCATTAGACCCTGTGCATCATGGCCCAGACTTATATTTATCAGGCACTGCAGAGATGTCACTAGCTGGTCTGTTAACAGATTCAGTGCATTCTAAGGCAGATTTACCTTTGAAGTTAGCAGCTGTGAGTAGATGCTTTAGAGCTGAAACTTCAAATTTAATTGACGAAAGAGGAACATACAGGTTTGTGTTAAGTTATACCTGATTACACTATAAATCAATGTGAAGCAATATTAATATAATAAATGTTTTTTATTTATTATATATTAATAGATCTAGCATACAACTGAAAAAGTATACTTCTTTTTGTAAGAATTATGGTCCATTGAAATATCTTTATTTCATTCAGAGTTCATCAATTTACTAAAGTTGAAATGTTTGCTGTCACTGTACCTGAAAACTCAGACGAAATGCTGGAGTACTTAAGAAAAATTCAGGAAGATCTGTTTTCACCTTTGGGTTGTCACATGAAAGTTTTAGACATGCCACCTCATGACCTTGGTGCTCCAGCTTATAGGTAAACACTATAATATTGTTCTAGGCATCATCTTACATTATTTAAAACAGGAAATGTGAAATAAGTCTAATACCAGGAATGATAAATAGCAAATAGTGATTTCATTGAAATATACTGTATTATTTGTTACTTTATTGTTATTAATTCAATAACTAAAGTTTTAGTGCTCTATTTATATATTTGAAGTACATATGTGTTTTCACTATATTCACATAATTTTTTTGTGATCCTTAGGCCAAGGCACACGGCGTATTTTAAACGCGCTTCGTCTGCGCCTTAGTTGCTTATTTTTGCGTATTTGTAGATTAAAATGCGCTTAAAACGCGATACAAACGCGCGTGCATAATGCGTTTGAAACTCGATCGTACAAAGGGCCAGAGCAGAGGTAGCCATTGTACAATTGACGATGAGTTTATGACCAAAACGTGGAAGCTACGAGCGACTAAAGCGCGTCTGTTTTGATGTATCTGTGCGTATATGCGCAGTATCCGCACGTTTTCCGATTGCTCCATGTGTTGAGGTTACAATGTTGCATTCAAATCTCGTTTGAAGCGCGTATACGCGCGTCATCTGCGCGTTTAAAATACGCCATGTGGTATGGACCTCATATAATTATTTGAAATTGCATTAAATTTTTAAGGAAATATGATATTGAAGCGTGGATGCCAGGACGAAATAATTATGGCGAAATATCAAGCTGCAGCAATTGTACTGATTATCAATCAAGAAGACTTAACATAAAATATCTTGATGTTGATATTCTGAAATATGTACATACACTTAATGGAACAGCTTGTGCTATTCCCAGGATGCTCATTACTCTACTTGAAACTCACCAAGATCCAAAAGGAAAAATTAACATACCATTAATATTACAGCCATTTATGAATGGAAAAAAAATTATAACAAAAAATAATAAAGTACCTAAATTAAAGTTAATAAAATTAAAGAAATAATAAATGGACAATTTATTTTGTATTTATTTACATTTAAAAAAACAAGTTACAATATGTATTGACCTACAATTTTATCCATAAAATAAGCTTGCGTCCATAAGTAGTAAATCCATAAATAGCAAATCAGTTCTTATTACAAGTTCTAAATATTGAAAATGTATTTTTTTTTATAATGAGTTACTTTAAGTGTGAGAAAAAGTAATTTCAATGCTTAAACTTCATTCTCTACAATAAGTAAGATGTTGATTATTTCTACTTACACTTTGTTTTTATTCAATAACAATCAATGAATACCTTTTTTATTTGACATTAAAATTAAATTTTATGCTAACTTGTACCATATAATAATATCGCATTTGTAATGTATATAATATAATAATGTAGTACTGATATGTTTATGAAACTGAAGTAAATACATAATATAAAGTAGTACCTACACAAAAATATGCAAGTGTAATTTTGTTTCTCTTGTACCATATTATGATAAATTAAGGTTCTTCTCAATCTCTAGCAGTTCAAATTGTTACAAATAATTTGCTTAATTTTTTTTCCTTTCAAGATTCTCTTAGATACAAGAAACTTCCAATCAAAGGAGTAAACATAAATAAACTTTAGATTAAAATATGCCATGTGATTTGCTAATAGCTTTACTATATTATATACTTTAAACAGTTCAGGTTTGTCAACAACTTTGTCAACATTTAGCATGCATTTTTTCTCAGATTGTAATTGTGAATTTATATCATAGATTACTTAAGATCTCAACCAGTTACATCACATTAATACAATGACAAAGTTTGGCTTGACTCCTGTTGTGTTTTGAGTAGGCTATAAATATATATACAACATAAACTACTTGTTTCATAATAATTTTATACTTTTTTGTTTAGGGATTTGTTCTGTTTCGATACTTTTTTCATTTTTGCTTTGAATTTGTTTATGTCAACTGTAGATTCTTCCACACTATTTTGTTTAGTAATGTTTTCTGCAGGAGGTATAAAACCTTTTTTCCTCTCTTCTTCTTTGGTCTTCTTAGCTTGCACCTGTTTTTCTTCTTTCTCATAACAATGTTTAGCTCTTTTCTGTTCGTCTTTAAGGAAATATTCACCAGTTGCAAGTTCTTTATCAATTTTGCTTTCAGGCTGAGGTGGTGGGAATGGTGTATATGGCTTCTTTTTAACTTTATTTTTAGGTTGTTTTCTTGGAACATTTTTACTTTTAAATTTGGGTAAAAAGCGATCCCAGTTTTCATTTTTTAGTCTCGGATCTTTCAGTAACTCTCTTTTAATCATAAGACTTTTTATATTATACATAGGATGTATATTTTTCATAGTATCTTCAATTATTCGTCTTACTTGTACCAAACCTTTGTATGGTCCAACAGCAGAAACAGTGTTACCCTGAACAAGAACATAACATTCTGTAAGTAATTCAATGGATTTAAGTGTCACGCCATTTGGGCCAATCAATCTTTGCCTGCGTTTTAAAAAAGTTTCCTTTTTATTTACATATGAATTAATTTTTATAATATCGCAACCTATTTCGTCTTCTAATACTCTCACTGCTTGTTCAAAAGACACACTCCGTGAAAGCAGTTTCATAAAGTCTCTCGCTTTGATTATGATATAAGGATCCCACGTTTTTCTTGTTGTTTTTACTGTTAAGCTTCCTTCTATGAGGTCTAAGTCGGCTATAATATGATGATCTTTTAACACTTTTTGAACCAGTGGCCAACACTCCTTTAAATATTGCTCTCGATACTTTGGAAATAAAGTGGCAAATTTACTTTCTTCAATAAGACCATGCGGATTATCGTCGGGTGTAAATTTAGGAATTTTCATAGCCCATGCATTTTCAATAGGACCATTATTTTCGTTTTCATTTTCTTCAACTTCCATTGTAACTTTATTGTATTTTTTTTTTAATTAAAACTGTTATTAAATTGAATAGGTTATTAAACAATATATCTTACTTAAATTCTAAAACTGAATAGTTTCATAAATGACAGACGACGATTTATAGTTTGATACACAGAGTATATACCATTGAGGTCAACGATACAATAATAATAAGCCAATGTCAACGTCATTCCTCTGATTTTCTATTGTACCCCAATACTTAAACAAAATTTAACATTTGGATTTAAAAAGTTGCATGAGGTGGAACGGGTGGCCTATTCGCTAAAGTAGTGATCACTTTCACGCAATCTTTGGGCAGAGGACTGATTATAAAATAAATGTGACAAGGGGTACAATTCGACAACTGTTGCTGGTGTTAAGCTAATTAAAAATATTTTGACCCTGGGAGGAGTCGCAAGATGCTTAAAGGGATATTTTGTAAGATTTATCTTATAAGTTTTTGAATGTGTGCAATATTAAATACAGGCTAGACAAGTTAGCTTCGGCATTACGGCATTAAAGAAGCCGCTCTCTATCTTTTAATTTCGTACTCAAAAATCGTGTTCAGAGTGTTGATGTAAATCAAATCTCTCAGGGCTCTAGTAAATGTGGCGAATCCCCTAGTGATCAATTGTTGGTCCGTTTTATTTACGATATCGGTATGAGGACGATCAAATGGGCCACCTGATGGAAAGTGGTCACTACCGCTCATAGACAATGGCGCTGTAAGAAATATTAACCATCGTTACATCACCAATGCGCCGCCAACCTTGGGAACTAAAATATTATGTCCCTTGTGCCTGTAGTTACATTGGCTCACTTACCCTTCAAACCGAAATACAACAATGCTGAGTACTGCGGTAAAATATGTGATGAGTGGGTGGTATCTACCCAGACGGGCTTACACAAAGTCCTACTTGTGTAATGGTTGTATTTGTTCCTTTTATTAAACTTTGCAGAGCGAATACGAATATTCTTGTCTTGCCTAGAAGTTGACGGGCTAGAGGATCTAGGCCGAGAAACCGTAGTAGTTGTGGACGCAGCATAGTGTTTCTGAAGTTTGTCCGCCTATTTTTTGCACATATGCAGATAAAGATATATTCAGCTAAGGGGGTATTTTTTCTTCCCAGACGTGTGTGCCTTTAATAGCCTTAACAATAGCGCAATGACAAAGTTCCAATACCTCTGCACCTTTTTTCAGATTATTTAAAATATATCGTGTGATACATTTTTATAGGGTGAATGGCTTCCGAAAATTCTTTCAGTTTCTAAAAAATGGATGTAGGAGAGAGCTGAGATTGGTTTTCTGTCGACTTATCAATGAGAGACTGTAAATCTTGATTTACAGATTCATTTTCAGCCATAACAGCGTTGGACAACGCAGCAAAACTTCGCTTAGGATCATCAAACTTTCGCATTTCCTCCTTCACTTTTAGTTCCATGAAACCCGGGAACGCGAGGTACTTCTTTTGTGTATTGGTATAGAGCACAGAGTTCCAGTCTTCAAAATCCTAACGTTGTACCGGCAATTATTGGTTCTTTGATAGTAAGACTATGTCACCTACCATTAGTTTATTAATATTTGCGGGTAGGTCACCACCGCGGGTGTCAGGGATAGGTTTAACGAGAAAAGTTGTAGATTTTCCTCTAATGAAGGTTGTGAGGATATTCTCGCCCGAGTCTTGTGGAACTAAACATTGCAAAGTAAGAGGAGGGCGCCACTGAACAGTCACTTTAAGAGAGAAAACGGAGACATCTAGCGGCCGGCGGCGGAACAAGTACAACGTACTCTCACAATGGACTTCAGACGTCAAACGAACCACATTTTATTAAAATAATCGGTTACAATTTTTTTTCTAATAATATTCAAAATTCGTTGTTTCTTTCGTGGTTAAGGAAAAAAATCAAATATTAGTCTTCCATCAAGTTAAATATTCTATAAGATGTTGAAATATAATTCATCGATCGATTTTTTAAACGATGTTCAATTTTAAAAACAATGTTCAATATCGATTATTTGTGCCAACAACATTTTAGGGAAATAAAAAAAAAAAACGAATAATTGTATTTAAATATGTATTTTTTAATGCTTATATTATCTTATTTATATCTAACTTACATTGATTTTTAAATTAACTAATGAACAGATTACAGAGACTTGAAGAATACAATTTTGAAAAAAAAAAAAAAAAATTTTGCTCAGGCATCAGAATGGATGAAATTGCGTAAGATTTCAAGAAGAGAAATATGGAGTGGAGTGACATTATATGAATATATATGAATATAGTATGCAAGGGAGTGCATATTATATGAATATAGTATGCAAGGGAAAGATGTACTTGTAAGTTTGAAAAGGCGAAAGCAAACAGACAATAATGAAATAGACATGTAAAATAATAATATTATATAAATTATAACAAAATAAGAATAAATTAAAACAATCCAATTTAAGAAATATATTATAATTAAGCTTTTTGGGACTATATATCTAAAGGTTTTTTTATTTAAATCAAATTGATTAAATTTAAATAAAACGCTAGTACAATTTACAAAGTAAAAGTAGCAGTGGTGAAATAAACTGATCTCTCAAAATTAAATGGAGAAGTAAAAATGCACCGGTTTGTTAAATAATTACGTAAAACCAAGCAATATAGTTAAAACTTATTCAAGTATCACTTTAACTACTAATAAGTAAAAATTATTTATGTTCTTAAAGTATTAGTTAGCTTAGGGACCAGCAGCGGCCATAGGGGGTGGCGAACGGGGCAATCGCCTGGAGCCTCGCTCTTGCAGGGGCCTCGCGCAGAAATCCAAGCAAAAAAAAAATTGAAATAGATTTTTTTATTTAAAACTTTTGTTTGAAATAAAAAATTTAAAACTAATTTATTAATTCAAAACATAATATATCGCACCTCGAAACACTTGAAGATCGGTATTTTAATCGCATAGTACTCGGCCCATGCTTTAATAAAAGATTTTAGTCTAAGACGCCAAAAACATCAATTTAAGAAAATATAATTTCTTTATTTGTTAACTTTGTAATTATTTTAATGTAAAATATTTTAAAAGTACACAAATTTTATTTATTTGTATAACTTTACCATCACTCGTCTAGCATAACAAATACCCAAACCAAACAACCAGACCTACTTTCGAATCACATACATACTTTTCACCGAGGACAGGACGCATCGCAAAGACCTACCGCCCGGAGCCTCGCAATGGGTAAGGCCACCGCTGTTAGGGACATAATAACTATTATATATTTTATATAAATTTAAATTTCCCAATTAAGTACTTTTTGCAGTTGCATTAATATAATTATATTACGTCCTGCGATATTCGCAAGAAGTTTTAGGATTGTAAAAGACAGATACATTTGGGTGCAGTACAAACTTACCTAATAATATCTCTACAATACACTGTAGACCATATTTAACTATAGCATGATTTTACAACTACTTCATAATCGGCGTCTGTAATTCAAATTTGTAATCTACCATAAATTTTCAAAATCGAAGTTTGCCATATTGTTAGCCTCTTCAGACCACGCTGGAAATTGCGAATTATCAATTTCAGGCGCGTGCTTGTTATCTCCAAGCAATCTATGATTAGTTCCTCCAATACGTGCTTTACATTCTATACATATGCTTTCAACCATAGCACCTCCACATCGGTTTATGCTATAGAAATGACCATTTGGACACTTGAACCATTGCCCAGCTTTAGCACCTATAGCCCGAACAATCATATCACGTTCAGCCTTTGTTACTATACCAGACGCTTTTATACCATCTTGAAATATATTGAGTGCATTAATAGCATTATCTTCTTTGTAAACGCCAATTCCGAGAACCATATTTTTCGCAGCTTCCATTGCTTCGTTTACTTTTGGATCAGATCTGCTTATCTTGTAACTGTTGCTGCTTAATAGCTTTGAAAGCTGTACAATTGAATTCAGACGTTTTATTTCATTACGGATATCCATTTGTTGTTGTTGGCTAATCTTTCTTACGTTTCGTATAAGAAAACAAGATATTAGTGAAATATTTTTAACAAGCTCGTCTTGCAACTCTGTCAATTTGGCTGTTTTGAAATTTTCATAAATTTTTGCCAACATTTCCAAAACATTTAAATACATAAAATGCATATTTAATTGTAATAGTGAAATCTTTTTTTTATATTTGCGAATGAAAATCTGCAACATTTTGAAGGCATTTTTCCAATCTGAATGTAGTTTGTCTGCAAAAAAAACATTATATTGTATTAAGACTGAAGGATGGAGCTCTTGAAAAAACTTTTGAATTTCGTTTAATATTTACGAACATCATTCAAAACTTCCTGCGGAGCAGAATTACCCATTTTAGCCACTAGAAAGTTTATTAGTTACCTGTGCAGTAGAATTACCAACTTAGCCACTAAAAAGTTTATTAATTACCTGATAATATATTTTGGTGTGCATCCTGGAACTTTAATATCTTTTCAAGTAACCTATTTTGGGTATCAAGATTTTTTTTTACATTGCCATAAACACGCTCCTTGATAGGATTTATATCAGTTTTCATTCTGTTATTAACTAAATCTTTGTAACGAGGTGTGTTTATGATGGGCTTGCGGCAAAACGGGCAAGCACGAATAGATATAGATTCGGTTTCTGAATTCATTAGATGTTCCATATCCTCAAATTCCATTATGTGACCGCAATCTTCTAAAACTACAAATCTGTAAATAATGAATTTGTTGAAAATATAAAACTATCCTCTTATTAACAAGTATCACAATATTTCATAATATAAAATTATGATTTTGTATTTCAAACGTACAGCTTCAGCACAATATCAGAGTTATAGAAATTAAAGAAAAATCACTAATTGTATCAAATCAAAATACTCTGTTATTAAGATGGCAGAAAAGAGTAACTACTGAGTTTCTTGTCGGTTCTTCTCAGTAGAATCTACATACCGAACTGGTGGTAACTTACATTTAAATCAACACATGTTACACATGATGATTCTAAAGTGCTTATTAACTTAGCCGACTTGAATAAAGAATATTTTGATTTTATTATAGAAACGAATAATATAATAACTCCAAGAAGTATGTATTAACTTGACATATTAAGTAACTAATTGTTATTAGTTTATCTTTCCTTCTTGTATTAATACAATAATTGTCAACATTTATTTTAAAAAGATCTATATTATTGTGAATATTATTTATATATTATTTAATTATACATAATATTGTTGTAAGCATATTGTGAAGCAACTGTTACTATACCCTGTTCAAGTTAGCTTGATCTTTTTGACAGACGGGCTAGTGATGAGAAACAGAAAATATAACATATATAACAGTCGATGGAATGCGTAATTCAAATTACAATTCAATTTTTATTTTACTTATTTTTCTAAAAAGAGTTATACTAGCTAAAGAGACCCCAACCAAAAGGACCCCCGTTCGTAACAATAACTTGCTATGATCTTTAATAAGGATTTTTGTAATCAATATTTGTAGCAGTTACTACCTGTTATTCGCGTCCCTACCGTCCGACCAATGTAACATTGTACAAGCGTATATTTTCAGTGATTCTATTTAAATTTTACTTTGAAGCAATAATATATAATAGAAAAGGTCTTAAAATTTTCGGATAACGCTTGAATCTTTAGGAACTTTTGTATTATATGTATATTTTTACAATTTTTAAAATCATTAAATTAAGAAAATAATATGTTCGTCATTGAAAAGTTATGTCGATCAGAAAAATTTACATCTTTCAAAAAGATCGAACTATCTTGTACAGGGTATACAAGTAGGAGTCACATACCCATCCTTATCAAGCTACCAATACAACATATTGAATAAGTAGACAGTGTAATCAGTGTACTGTGACTGCTGGTAATTGACTGAAAGTCGGCTAGACACACTTTTCTTTAGATGCAGGGGAGTTTGTAAAGATCACTATTTTCTTTAGATACAAGGGAGATTTTCGAAATATCGCTCGTTCCAAACGGCCGAACACACTAGTCAAATGTATAATGGAGACATAAATTTATAATTTAATTTAATTTTTGTCACTCGAAGGAAGAAGTAGAAAAGAGTATAAACGAGGCATATTGGTTAAAAAATCATTTCTTACAAAGCTTCGTCGTTAAATTCGTCTCCCAGAAAGTCTTTTGGGAAGTCGTCCGGATTGCAATTCTTGCAGATGTCGGGGCACCTCTCGCCGCAGAGGCCGCGGCACGCGTGTCCGCACGCGAGCAGCAGCGGGCACGGGCTCGAGCAGCCCGCGCGCGAGCACTGCTCGCCGCAGCGCCGCGAACAGCGCCCGTGCGAGCACGCACGTGTGCACTGCTCCTACGATGTGAATTGTATATGATTAGCGGAGTTTCTGCTGCCAGAAAACAGAAAAGGCAACGTTTTCCGATAATTGTTGTTATACTGTTTAACAATTATTGAATGCCTAGACAATATTCGACGTCGACGGTCATTGTCACATGTTAATTAGTACGTACAATATCTCCCCTTCAGAATCTCCTTACATGTTTTTTACGAATTCCGGTAGTTAATTAAACTTCGCAACATCAAAAGTCGAGTAGATTATTCTTACAACGCGTCCTTTAATTACGGCTTCGTAGTTAATGATAAATGGAAAAGGTTTTCGGATGACAATTTTTCAAAATATGATTGTCGCTCACTTTGCAAGAAACGCAGGGCGCGCCACAGGGTCGCGGACAACGCGCGTGCACGCATTTGATCTCGCAAATTTTGTTGCAGGGCGGGCACAACTCGTTGCACGGTTCCTCGCATCTACAAATACGATCGTTCCGTTTCTAATCGCCAATAACAAAACAAGTATAACAATAACACATAAGATATGAATTATTTTTGGAAATTTTACTGTTGATTGATGCCAATGATGTAAAAGGTAAATATCTAAAATCGACTGTCGACTCCGGTCTACTCACTCGTGTCCACAGATATTGATCTGTTTACAGAGCTGCATGCAGGGCTGGTGCAGACGCCCACGGAGACAGCTCGCGCAGTTGCCGGAGCAAATGTGTTCGCACTCTAGTTCAGCACCGCACACCGCCCTGCAATGCTCCAATAGCGTCTCGTGGCTCGGGGTTCCTACGAAGATTATAGTTGCTACAGCGACATTTCGTATACAGACACACTTAGTTAGTACGAATTTGCATTAAATACCCGAACATGAGCCGAGGCTAGAGAATGTGATTGCAATAGAAAGATTGCGGGTTCAAATCAAGGAAATTAACTTGTGTTTATAATTTATCTCGTTATAGGAAGTGAGGGAAAACATCGTAAAGAAAACTGCATGTGTCGGATGAAAGTATGCCTAGTGCATTACATATCGTTAAGACTTTAGTACGATATCCTTGCGTTTTTTAATTTTAATGAGCTTTATCATATTCATTCAAAAAATAAAAACAAAACTCCAAGGTCACTACACACCATTTCCCGCGGAGTAGGCGTTGCAAGGCAGCTGCACTCGGTGTCCGCAGGGGGAGTCGAAGTGGTGCGGGACGAGCTCGGTGCAGAGCGCGGCGTCGCAGGCGTCGCGGCAGAGCTGGCGGCACGCGTGGCCGCAGCGCAGGCGGCGCGCGCACGGCCGCCCGCAGCGCGCGCGCGTGGCCTCCGCGCCGCACTCCACCTCCACCTCGTGACCGCACTCGGGGATCGGCTTCTTCACCTTTTGAAAATATATTTTGTAGTTTTGCACTCACTCACTCACTCGAGATATGAAAGGCGAGCCTGTCTTAATGAATTTCATTATTTAATCTTTATTTTTTTAATCCAGTAATTTGGGAGTTACCGATTTTTAAGCAGCTCAGTCCTGCGATAGAGAGTAGGTAATTAAAAAAAGATTGTAACACGAATGGCTTGCGAACCTTTATTTTGCAGTCGCCGCAGTTTTCGAAGCACTTCTTCATACAGAAGTGTCCGCATGGCAACGTTCGCGCGCACTTCTTGCGACAAAGCGTCTCGTCCACGTTCTTAGAACACGCGATACGTTCCTTGTGCTTGCATGACGTTCTTTTCTTTACAACCTGTTTATATTGTATCAATTGGTAAAAAGTAGTAAAACACCGTAATCTCATTGTTTTAAATCAGTAGTTGATCAGACTATAATAATAATAAGTATATAGTAAATACACTCTGAATATATGAATTTCATGACTTTGTAATTTCTGCATATATCGATATAGGTTACAAAGACGACATTCTTTTATTATTGCAAGACGTTAGTTTGATATTTTTACTACTATGCCCATCGTATATGGACGATAAAACTGTCTGTATATTTAGGTTCAATAATTTTAGTATCTTGAACTCGATCGTAGCTAGCGACTTTTGTTTTTGATCTGACAACAAGTTTCAATAGCTAATGCAATTTATTAAAGTAATTTTAATGGAATATCTTACTCCTTAAAATATGAATGTATCGTAAAGGTACACTCTAAGCCCGATATTCAAGGATGTTTTCAACTTCAACTAAAAGAAAAAAAAACATACTTCTATGTTACAGTCGTCACATGTCTCATGACACTGCTTTCTGCACTGATGGTCACCGCGATCACCTTCCAGGTCCATTGTGCAGCCTTTCTTAGCTTTTACACAAGGTTTCGAACATTTATACTGCAATTAAAAACGTCAATATTACTATTTCAATTTGAAGTCAGTCCCATGTCTATTTTTACGTTTTTACGAGGGGACAATATCGCAAAGGTATTAACATCCGTCAGTCGAAGCGGTCATATTTATTGCAATACTTACAAATTCGTGATCGGGGTCGTCCTGGACGTGGCAGGAACGCGCGCACGCGTGTCCGCAGCGCTCCACGAGCAGCCCGCACGGCACCGGGCACAACACACTGTGCGTGTCCATATAACACGATTTGTTAACCTAAAACGAGAAACGATTTTCAGTTGGAAGCAAGATTTACTGAATGAGTAACTATTTTCATGATGAATCTGAAGATTCTGATGGTTTTAACCCATAGGTGTAATGGTTATGGTTATATATCAAGCTTAGATAAAAATTATAATAATAAAGCTATATAGATCAATATTTTACCTCATGCCCACATTTTTCTAATTTGACAGAAACGGTAGTCAGACATTTTATCGATGGGTCTTGGGGATTTAAATAGCAGAATATTTCCTTATTATGGCCGCATGGTAATTTTTTCGTTATCATTTGCTTGCACGGTTCACATTTGTTCTTGCACATCAAGGGACAAACATGATTCAGGTCACAAATAATTCTGCCCAAAAATAATATCAAGTCAATGTTTACGTTAACATGCATATAATTGTTTCGATTCTCTTACTTGATAATATGATTAGTGTGGTAATGATGTCTAATATATGTGTAAAATATAATTAGACCTATGGCAAATATTAACAAAACAAATTCAAATTAAACTATTTTAATAACACATATCAATGAAAAAATTTAAATCCTTAATTTATTAATCTCACCTTTCACATTTAAACGGACAAATAATAGTAGCATGTCCTCGGTCATAGCTATGACATACAAGTGGACAAGCATGAAGACAGGGCAAATTGTAATTGCATTTCAAGAGGCAGCCGCCTTCAGGTACTTTACTAAAGTCCTTCACTGACGAAATCTGAAATAAACATTCTTTAAAAATTAAATAAATATGTACGGATCCTACTATAATATATATATACACACAGTGGGGTCTATGTCGAATGTGTTACAAATATTTAAATGAGTTTATTGAAATTTAGTAAGACAAACTTCTAATAAGAGTTTTCGACATAAGGTACCGCGGTAGAGATGTTATCAAAATCTTGAATTTTGTAACAAATTTAAAACGATTCACTTACGGTCGTTACTTGATCCGGATGGTTTTGACATTTGAGACGTATGCTTGTCCCCAATGATCCCTGGTTTTCCAAGGTTTCAGCGATTTTTGTCCACAACTTTGAATTCTCTTTCAAAATATCGATGTTGCCGAATATGTAAAACCCTTTAAAAAGAAAAAATAAAACTTAATATTATATAAATATAGATTTTTTAAAAGTAGTATTTCATAAAATATATGATGTTGGTATATGTTAAACAAAATAACGCTTCACCTTCCTTGGCTCTGGATAACGCAACGCAGATACGGTTTTCCGTTCCCAAAAATCCAATTTTTTTCTGATCGTTATTTCTTACGAGCGAAAGTAGTATGATTTTTGATTCTTCGCCTTGGTAATTATCCAAAACCGTAATTTTCACTTTAGACAGATGCGCATATGAAAGTCTTTGCTAAAAAATGAATAAATATGAAGTTATACAGTTGCAACTTATAAATGTACAAAAGAAGACTACGGCTTCAATTATCAAAATGCGAAATTAGTCGCAGATTCGCATTGATAAATGTTCTTTTTGAAAGGCGTCGAGCATACCGATAAATAAAGTAAGTAAAAACTAAATAAGTATTAACAAATAATATCATTTATTTATTTAGTATGACATTTGCAAAACTGGAAAGGTTTAAATTTATACTTTCAACTCATTAAAATATTTAATTATGTATACACAATTAGAACGATTGTTTACTTTTCTCAAATAAAACATTTGACCGGAGTAAGCGGCTAAAATGGTGACATCTTGTGGCTGGTAGCCCTGTTGCATTATATAGTTGGCGAAACCAAGAGTCAGGTCTGCTTCTTTTTTGTTCGCTTTACTGGAACTGTCATCCACGACCTAGATGAAAAACTAAAATTCATAACAAGAAACACTTACGAACGTACCAGACGAGATCACAAGCAAAAGGCAGTGACACTACATTACTCAAAAATCCAAATCCTCGTAAGTATAACACCCATTATAGCATATCGTTGTGGTCAATGTAATATTATTAACATAACCTATTTTATATCAAAAATATCAAATTTAACGTTTTTATATCAAAGTAAAAAACATACTAGAGATAAAATCAATTTTCCATAATTGCTTTGCACATACTATATTAAAAAATATTTAATTAATCAAAATACGTCGTCCTGCAGTTTTGTTTCTAATGAGGTAAAGGAAAACGTCGTTAGGAAACACGTGCCGCATGAAAATAGTCTGTGTGTCATCAACCCGCACCTTAGCAGCGTCGTGAAATAATTTCTTAAATCATTTCCATTTCAAAAGTAGAGGAGGCCTCAGCCCAGTGGTCAGTGGATTATTTATAAGCTGTTGTTGTTATTAAAAAAATATATTATATTACGTTCTTTTAACTATAATTAGATACTTTAGTGCGGATAGTAAAAAAAAATGCTTAGAACCTTCATAATGTATTATATATGTATATAGTGTTTATATATGTTCAAAAACTTCTTCATACACACAAATGTAAACTGAATAAAAAGCTTGTAAATCTATTTTTTTTTAAAGCTGGGGGGGCGCTCGTTCGTCTTTGCCGCCCCGGACTTCTGTAGGGCTTAGACCGCCACTGGCTGACACTTTATACAATTAAACATAATCATATAATAATAATAATTTAAAAAATAATAATTAAGTAACAAAATTATCCATTAAAAAGAGTATAATCATATAATATACCATCGTATATAATATTAGGTTAGGTATTTTTTTTATTATTAAATTAAACCAATTAAATAAAGTATCGGGTAATATGAGATAAGGCTATAACGCATACCTCCTCCTGGTACTCGTGCGAGAAGAAGAAGACGTTGTCGGTGAGGCCGCGCACGTCGGGGAAGTGGGCGACGGACGGGTGGTCGAGCAGCTCGGCGTAGATGTGCGGCACGATGAGCGCAGAAATGTGCGGGCGCATGCGGTGCTGCACGGACAGGCGCCGGCTGTGCACGGCGTTGAGGATCATGCGCTCGAACAGTGACACCTCCAGGTTGAAGTGCTTGGCGAGCCGCATGTGCGCCGCCGACGGCCGCAGCTGCTGGTGGTCGCCTGCCACACCGCACGGACTTGAGCGGTTGTTATAGTCAATGTTTATGTATATGTATATATATATATATATATATATCTACATGTTATTGAGCTGCGTAAACTTTAAAGCGAGTCGCGTTGTGCGGAGCGTAGTGTCGCGCAGTGTCTTATGTATTATATGTTATACTAGTAGTCACGAAGCCGACTTAGCTCTCGTTTTAGGGGTCGGTCGACAGGTGTTGGATATAAAAATTAGTCAACGCCATTTCTTGGGATTCAAGCTTGCTTCATACCAAATTTCATTAAATTCTGTTTAGTAGTTTAGCCGTGAAAGAGCAATAGAAAGACAGTGTTACTTTCTCATTTATATTAGTATAAATATAACTTTTCACATTGAACATAAAAAGTCTAAGTTGAAGTGAAACTCTAATAGGAATTTTGTTTTTAGCATAAAAGAGATACTTACGAAATATATTTAAAATTCTTACCAATAAGGATTAGATGTTCACAACTTTTAGTGAGCGATGTAACAATATGCTGTTCTAATACTTCTGCGGCTTCCTCCACGATAACTAATAATGTAAAATGAAATTTATTTACATTGTTTTTATTACAGACTAACTCTGGTAATTTTATAACTCCGTTGTAGTTTTTATTATAAAATTACTTCCGAATACTGGTACAGTCAGCTAAACAATCATAATTACTAAAAAAATATAAAACACACCAATAGGTGGTGCTAGCGCTATTAGCAACTTTCTCAGTCTCGCTGCGCCGCTAGTTGTCATGCCAATCACTTTGACATTCTGCAACAACTGAACGTCCAGTAGCATTCTTGATTCTTCGTAAGCAGTATTCGCATTTTTCACAGACTCCTGAAATACGTTTTTCATGAGTCATAATTAATAATTTGTACAATGCATACTGGTCCTGATTTAGGATCAAGGAGGCTACTTTACACGTCCCCCCTCCCCGCAATAATTAATTATGGCACACAAGGTGTCACCGGTACCGGCGAGTCCCACATACCCCCCACTTCAAGTGGGGGAAAGAGAGATAAAGAGAGACCTGTCACTGAACTCTCTAGTAAGAATTAGTATGTAGTGTTAATAGTAACTGAACAAGACTAAGAACTCGATATTGATAATTATTCAGTGCTTAAATAAAAAATAGTTCCATTCAAGGAAATCGTTTGTATTTGAAAACGTTTAACTCGTGAATCGTGATCATGAATTTCGCACGGTATATTGATAGAAATTTAGACGATATTCCGTTTAGGAGTCTATATCTGAGCATATTATAGATACTTTTTACTTGTTTACCTACCTGTAGAGGTTTAATATCTTCTTTAAGTTTATTTGTAACTATTTTTGTCCAATGGAAGTACAATAGCCACCGATCAACCATAGGCAAATTGCGAAGATTTTGTAAATCAACTGGAGTCGTATGAGTTCCTAGCAAATCATAGTTTTTCATTTCCTGTGAAACAAACATATAAAAAATTAGAAAAATCGTTGCCGTAATAATAAAGAAAGGTATACAAAATCAAAAATCAATCATGAATCGTCATTTAACAAAATATTTAAAAGTAAAGCTACCACCGGTTCGGAATGTAGATTCTACCGAGAAGAACCGACAAGAAACTCAGTAGTTACTCTTTTTTAACATCAAAAAATACAGTTAGTTAAATACAATTATAAATCCATACTTAATATTATAAATGCGAAAGTAACTCTGTCTGTCTGTCTCGCTTTCACGCCAAAACTACTGGACCAATTTAAATGAAATTTGGTACACAAATAGTCTAGAGCCTGAGAAAGGACATAGGCTACTTTTTAATTGGCAAAAAGTGCTGTAACGGGTTGAAAAGGGGGATGAAAGGTTGTAAGTTGTTGAAAATATTGTCATTTTTAGAACTAGAAGCATAAAACTTACATTTTAGGCTATATATAACATATCATGACACCCACTAAGAAGGGATATTTGGAAACTCGACCCCTAAAAGTGTGAAATATATGGGAGTCAGTCATTTTTTAAGTTAAAAACATGAAACTTTATTTTTGGGATACTGATTAAAAATGATTAAATACGTATTGAGGGGTTCTCGATATTCTACCTCTAAGAGGTTTAATAGGGGTTGACTTTTCTTATATAGATTAGTCTGGAAGTCCGTCATTTTTTTAAGTTAGAAGCATGAAGTTTATTTTTGGGCTACCGATTAAAAATGAGTTGATTCGCATTTAAGCGTTTCTGGATATTTTACGCCTAAGGAGAGAAATTGGGTTGACATTTCGTATATAGGATAGTCTGGAAGACCGTCATTTATGAAGTTAGAAGCAGGAAACTTTAATTTTGGGCTACTGATTAAAATAAATAGATACGTATTTAAGCGTTTCTTGATATTTTACGCGTAAAGGGAAAAATATGTGTTGACATTTCTTATACAGGTTAGTCTGGAAGTCCGTCAGTTTGAAATTAGAAGCTTGAAATATTATTTTTGGGCTACCGATTAAAAATGAGTTTATACGTATTTAAGCGTTTCTGAATATTCTATCCTGAGGGCTGAAATACACACCAATGTGGTATACAAAGAGGTCTTACATTAACGTAATTTTTAAGGTAATTTGTAAACATATTCATATTCTACGCGGGCAAAGCCGCGGGTAACAGCTAGTACAATTATTAATGTATGTCTACTGCCTGGATGTCAACAAGCATTAACTCCACGCTTTTTTATCATCTATATAATCTTGTATAGAGTAATATGCCCTCATTACCAATGTATTTTTTACAAATGAATTGAATTTATGAAAAGGCGAAGTTAAAAATGTCTGCGGAATTTTATTACAGAAACGGATACCTTGCCCCAAGAATGATTTATGTACTTTGCGGAGTCGGACACTTGGCGTTATAAGCTTATCCTTACTTCTTGTGCACATACAATGATTATCACTGATTTTATCAAAGTGATCAATGCTACTGTGAATATACATAACATTGTTGTAAATATATTGTGACGCAACAATGAGTATTCTTACTTTGTTAAAATCATCCCGAAGAGTTTCTAGATCCAAGATTATAAATAGACCGGATTGCTCTCTTTTGTAAAATAAAAACAGATTCAATATCTGCAGCATTACCCCAAAGTAATATGCCATATGACATAATACTGTGAAAATAACTAAAATGTACTAGACGAGCGGTATCAATATCAGTTAGTTGTCTAACTTTTCTAACCGCGTATGCTGCAGAGCTGAGCCTTCCTGTCAGGGACGATAAATGAGGACTCCACTGAAGTTTGGAATCCAACCATCAAACCGAAGTATCGGCTACATCAAGACGGCCACCATTTAAAGATATATTATAATTTTGTGTTCTAACATTGGGTAGGGTAAAAACTACACATTTTGTTTTTTGAGTATTCAAAACTAAATTAAATTATTAACTGTAAATTTTATTGTCAATGAAAATGCTTCATCTCATTTATAAAGTTTAATATAAAAACCGAATTAAAAAAATATATCTTTCATTTGTTTTATAAAGCGGTCCGATAATTCTTTGAGGTTAGAAAAGTAAATGTGTTGCATTCTATGTAATAGTGAGTTTTTCCTTAGGATTTACTTTGACGCGGGGTCATAACTAAATTTAACCATCAACATTATCTACGCATCTACTTAAGGGGACTACATGAGCTAAATGCAAGTTTTATAATGCAAAAAAGTATATGATCCAATGCAGTAAACCAAATGAAAAAAATATATGGTAATCTTCAGGTTACATGCTAGTTATTTGTTATTTTGAAAACATGATGTAATTAATTTGGTACGATAGAAAAAAATCACAAAGTTACCTCTAATAAAATCTTTTAATAAATAATAACTATACTTATATACATTCAATAATTCTGGTTTTTTGTCAGATTATTCTACAAGCAATATACTATTTCACCTGTGTGTCACTCTTTTAGTAAAATCAATAACTTTTTTTAAAATCAGATATTCTTATTTTCGAACAAAATGCGTACGTATTTGTGCGTAAACGCCGTGTACAAAAATTGCCGGCAGAGGCCTGATGCTATACAGACGTGTAGATCTTTTCGCCGCATCATTACGTTAGATATTTTTTTGTAATTTTAATTGTAAATTCATTGTTTCATGTTTTCTTATAATAACTATTATTCTTTCTTGTAAATAAATATAATATTTGTAAATAAATAATTAGTCCCCTTAAATAGTAAAATTATATACCTTCTCCGATACCAGCTCTTACATCATAAATAAACATCTTTTACTGAAACTTTTAATATTGGTTTTAAAGCATTACGAAAACAAAATTTCTCATTTAATAGCAAATATTTGATTAGAAGAAATAACAAATTATTTTAACACCATAGTCCACATAACGTCTTGGACGCCGTTAGTTGTAGCTTAACTTTATTAGCTTCTAAATTAAAAGCAAATAAATTCCAATATAAATTAATTTTGTATCAGAAATTGTTTTAATATATTCATTATTATTATTAATATACCTGATATATCTGATAAGATCGATAGTAAGTACTTAGAAGGTATAATATTACATTATTATTATTTCTATAAAATAAGATAATATATAAATACTTACAGTAAAACACTTTATCCGGGCTCTCAGAGCAACAATATCAAAGTGTAGATTACGTTTATGAGTCGAATTCAAATTTCTTTTTTGATATTGTTGAGTGCTATATAATAGTTGACATTTTGCTATCTTTAAAGAAAACGCTTTCTTAATGCTAGAATGAGAAAATTGATTGTGATCTATTTCAAAATCATCCATGATGACCTCATTATGATTGTCCATGAATTCGTTATTTATACATTCTTCTGTCTGATCTTCTTTGAATGTAATAGGTTCTTTGAAGTCGTATTCTAAGTTTTCAAATAACCAAAAAGATAATGGGTCTTTTCCACTTTTGAGAGTTGTTTTATATAAATCTCCAAGGTCCCTACACCCTGGAACATATTCTGTCATGCAAGTATAACTAATTATGGACTCGTTTATGGAGTCGATTTCACTTTGAGCTGCCTGTAATTTTAATATGTTTGATTTTAACTCGTTTTTTTGCTCATGATAAAGTCGAACAGCACTTGATGAACTTCTCATTGATTGCTTCCTACATTGATTTAAGCTAAACGTTGCCATAGTCTCATTTCGAGATTGACCACCAACCCTTACAATTGAATTCGTAACCGGTATAAGACCTTCTAAAAATTGATCCAAAGCGTGATTTGTATAGCACACAAGTAATAGCACGCATCCGCGCTTGTCAATATTCTTTAACAATGTTTGTGCTATTTTAATACCCAAAAATGTCTTGCCAGTCCCCGGCGGACCCTGAATCACGGCAAACTCACGGGTCAAAGCGGTTTTGTACGCTTCATACTGACTTTGATTAAATCCGAAGTCATCATTAGATGGCCACGTATTAAAATCGAGTACATTAAATGTCATGCTCTTAAAATCGGATATTTTTACTTTATATGTTTTATCAACTTGTAAATACGCAGGATGAGTAGGTTCAGGCTGAAAACAAACGTCAATTCATTAATAGAATGTACTTATTTTAGACGATACTTTCAATATAATAAGTAGGTACATCACTGAGCTTACATCAACATCGACGATATATTTTTTCATTGCTATATGTTCGGGAAATGTCGGATCCTGTAGAGCTTTCAGAATATGATAATAAGGCTCGAAATAAACTTCACTTTCAATCATCGTATATTTTTGATTTCCATATAAATTATCCCCAACGTCGATAAGATCAACAATTGACACTGGAATCTGACAAACATCTTTAATAAAACGTAATTAATATATACAATTTAAAAATAATAAATCTTCTAATGTGAATATTCTTCTTTGACGAAGCAACTGCGGATTGGCCTGATTTTTGCACATATCAGCACATCATAGCCTATTCCAATCGAAGTAGGAATAAAGATAAATAAACCTTAGATTCAAGTTTTTCATGCGTTTTGTTAATAAGTCAGCTTCATTGCACATTACTAAAGAGTTTATGATTAATATATCTTTATTTATAATACAACACTATTACACTTTACTACTTATATTTAGCTTCCATATTAATCCACTTTAATTTAACTTCCAAAATTCCGACAAGTTTCGTTGACTTACAAAACACCATTTTTTCGAAAATCCAAAGTGAATATCATAGATTAATTAAGCTCTCGGCCAATGATATCGCGTCAATTTGTTATCAAATGATGTTTTTCACCTGTTATGGTTGGAATAGAGTATAGATAAATACCGGAAAAATCATAAAAGAGAAACTTAAGAGTAAATATGCGCAGATTATTATTTTGAAGAGTAAATATTTCTACCATACAATATATATTTTTTTATCGATACACAAATGATAAAAAAATTGCAAAAACCATTAAAAAGTAATAATATTATAAATTATTTAAACAGTTTTGATATATTAAATATACATTTATTATTTAAATATGAATTAGTTTTTTTGTGCGTTCCATTTTTAATCAAGTATGCACCGCGAATGGGGCGGAATTCTTAGTTCAATGTGTCCCTATTAAAAAAGATAAACAGCATTTACTCTTACGTACAATATTTATTTATGTTTCAATTTAGCGATACAATTTTCTAGACTAAAAAATAGAATGGCTCACCGAATTTGTTCAAGACTATTTACGTGAGTATTGTCAATTGAGTTGCACTATACAGTGTCTTCCTTCTTTGTCGTATCGCATAGAGATCTTTACTTATATAAATATGTAATCATACTATATTTAAGCTACATTTAAGCTATATCTTTGTTGATCGATCGATTTATGTTTTTTTATGACATATTTATTTTAATTCTATATTCATAAATAGCGCTGTCGTCATAAAACTTTTGACGTTCTCTTAGAAGTAGTTTTTTTGGAAATAACATAATTATTGTGTTTGTATAAGACCGCCTATGTCAAGTTTCAATTTTGTAATTAAATATCTGATTCTGTAAAACAAAACCCCTAGAAGTTTATTGAAATCCGTGCAAGTTCTTGTTTGCTCACAAATGATTATGCAAAAATCACGCCGATCCGTTGCTCTTTGAAAGAACTAGGCATTTATCATATCAGAAAGGATTTACAAAAATCCAGTTATATTTACTTTTCCGTTGTCCAAATATTTTATATTTCGGTCGATTATCGTCGCTACAATAAATGTATTGCATTTGTCCTTGGTAAATAGAACTAGTGATCCATAAATAAATCGCTTGCTATAAGACCAGTTTATCTTTTTAAATCTTTTCTTTGTGTAATCGTCAACTTCCACCACGGAACCAATTTTCTGTGGCGATATATAGGACTCAACAAATTTTACATTATGATAAACTCTGAAATATATAATTATAATTAGGTGTATGTATATTGTTATGAAATTTGTCATTTTTTTTCAACTTTAAGTCTTCTTTTTCTAATTACAATAAAAATAATGCTAATCAGAAGCTAAAAAAATATTTATAATATATTTATTATATAATTACTAATCATAAAAGAAACTAAACAAAGCCACGTCGCGTCGCGTCGTTCGCTTGATATAATTAGATAACGATAACGTTTAATCATAACTCATTTTCTTTATCTTATATTTTTTTAATATGGATTGGGATTAGTTTTAAAATATTCCTTACAATAACTAGCTTCAGTGGATGATAAATATTTCAAAGTCTCCTCGTATATCTGTCATACTCAGCGATAAATGTATTTTTATTGTTTATAGTCGTAACTCAAATTATAAAAAAAAGGATTTTACATTTCATTTTCGTAATAACTTGGGTAAACGTCTATGATATTTTGTACCTATCAAATGATTGATGCTTAATTTTATTTCTTATTATACTAAAAAATGAGAGGACGCCTTAGCCCCGCAAAGATACATTTAGTTATATACTTATTACCTATATAAATAGAAACAGCTGATTTTATGAATTATTATCAACTTACCGTATATTATCGTACTTCTTTTTGGTGGGATCTCGAATAAACTGGACTGTAATAACAACACATCGTTAGTCAAGTCACAAATAAAAATGTACTCTAAAATATTATAGTAAAAAGAGAACTATTTGAAGTATCTACATAAAATAATATTTATTACAATACAATAGCACAAGACTTGAAACAAAAAGGTTGAATAAAAAGAAAATATACTATTATAGACGCCACTTTAGACTAATGTTATCAAATCGACATAGAAAATGGGTTTAACAATTATTATTATACTTCAAAAAAGGATTCGACATAGTCGTAAAATGAAATTGACGATTATGACTTACGTATTCCTTCCCGAAGAGGTCCGAAGCAATCTTCACGGAGGAGCCTGAATTGTACGTCTAGATAATGTTCCACACCCCAATATCTGCCTGATATTAAATTTGCTCTCAAATATGGACGTTCATCGATCAAATCCTCCCGGCGTGGCACGACATTCAAATTCCTGAAATTCTCCGGTGGTTCTTGTTCTTCATCCCCAAAAACGAGCTTTCGTTCCTCTTTCTAGGTAATTAAAAATAATATATATAATTGAGATTATAAGTAGTGTGCATAGATGACGTTACGTTTTTCTATATATAAGGAGGTCCCGAAGTTCAAGGTTCATACCCCAGGTCGGGCTGATAAAAAGTTATTGGGTTTTTCTATAGAATTTCTCAGCAGTAACCTATAATTTGGAAGTTGGAAGTGTGTACACTCCCTTCCTCGGAGAGCACGTAACTGTCTGTCCTGCGCCTGAATTCTTTCCGGTCGTGTCAGATTTGCCGTCCATCGGATCATGAGAGTGCACTAGCGTTTTTTTTTTTTATGGTAATGTTTGGCGGAAGAGCATATGGGCCACATATTGGTAAGTGATCACTACCGCCCATAGACAATGACGCTATAAGAAATAATAACTATTCTTTACATCGCCAATGCGTCACCAACCTTGGGAATTAAGATTTTATGTCCCTTGTGCCTGTAGTTACACTGGCTCACTCACCCTTCAAAACGGATCACATCAATACTGACTATTGTTGTTTTGCGGTAGGTATCTGATGAGTGGGTGGTACCTACCCAGACTTGAACAAAGCCCACCAAGTACCACCAAGTTGTTGTTGTTATTGTTATTTGCGCATACTTGAGCACAAGCCGTGGTGGCCAAAATAGGTCCGACAGAGGACATCATCGTCCCACAGAGGGTCTACTACCACATGGAGAGTCAACAAAGAAGTTACATAATTATACGTATATCATATAGATATATGTCACTGGTAAATTTTATTAGCAATAGTCAATAACGATACAAAATTTTCCTATTTCCTATATAATTAAGATGTTATTAGTATTTTCCTAAGAATAAGGTAAAAAAATATATAGAATATTATTTGCAATCTAGATATAAATTTTGGAAATCTTTTAAATATCAGATAATAATATAGAGCACGAGTGAATGCGCAAAAAATATTCTCTTATCTATAACATGAAACTATATTTTGAACAAAAACCAATGTAGACATCGTATTTATCTTAAAAATGACGATTATAAATTAAATACTAGTAATTACCGCAATTTTGTCTTTTTCATGCGCTGTCAATGTCTCACGAAGTTGTATTAACTTCAGGTTATATTCTTCGGGTAATGTAAAATTATGCCTATCTCCTAGCCCCTCTAGGCAACATTTAGAACTTCCTTCTATGAGAGATCTACATTTGGTCAACGCAGTCGATGGCGACATTATTATGATGGATTCACAAAAAGTTATAAAATTTTTCCAAAATTCCATTTCATTTTTCCAGTATTTATTGTTTGTAGACTTGTTTAAAACGTAGGGTAAATCCAACAAATAATTTTTAAAATTGCCAATATATTGTGAATTACAAACATCCAATATTACAGTTGATTTTAACTGATGAAATGAAGATTCACATATTTTTGATAACAGTTCCATAATTAGTACATGTACGTCAGGTCGCTCAATTGGAGATTGCAAAAGATTCAGAAATCCTTCCTTCTTAGCGTTCAAGTTTGCAAGTATATCTTTAACATCTGATTTTGCCAATGCTTCTAGGGTTAAAAATCCCATCCTTCTTATTTTGTTATCAACTCCTTGGGCTCGGTCCTGACGGTTTTTACTGGTTGTCATGTTCGTTGAATCCATTTGTTCAGATTTATTGATATTTCTGCCGTTTCTTAAATAGGCATGTTTTGGTTTCGGTTCTTTAAAATGTGGTGCTGCAATTTTAGTTATAATTTTATCATTTCAATTAAATAAATAAGGAATAAATGAGAGATCATAATTTTTAAAATTTTACATTTAAAAAAAAGTAATCATTGAATTTGTATGAATTTTTAATTTTAAAAATGTTGCATATTATAATCCATTATTTGTTGTATATTATAAATTATATTATGAACTGGTATTTGATGATATAAATAAAACCCATAAGCTGTAGTATACCTCTATTTCTAGGTGTTTGGTTCTGAATTTCATTCATAGCTAGATGTCCAGCATAAGTAATATTTTCGGGATGATTTCGGCTCACTAGCCTTCTAGGATTTAGGGACTGACTACGTGCTTTTCCGCGTTGTGGTAAGTTGCTACGGACATTTTCTAATCCTGCTGGTCTATAGTATGATGAACCTAAAATAATAAATTAAAAATAAAATATTGTTATTTATATTATATAAAATAACTACACAGACCAGCAACTAGTCGGTAAATGGTTACAACCGCCCATATGAATTAGCACTGTAAGAAATACTAACATCGCCAATAACACCACCACTAACCTTGGGAACTAAAACGTTATGCTCCTTGTGCCTGTCAAGTTAGTTACACTGCCTTACTCATCCTTCAAATTGGACAACAACAATACTAAGAATGCTATTTGACTGTAGAATATGGAATATGTGATGTGTGGTTGGTACACCCAGAAGAGCTTGCAAAAAACCCTATTGCCAACATCAAGTTAAATACTTTTGTTATAATGCCTCTTACATCTTTGTAGATGTTATGATCCAAATTTCAGTAATAATTAGATATCAACAAGTGATGAATACTTACTCTTAACCTACGGATCTTATGATTAAGTTTCGAAAATAAATCTATTTAATTAAATACAGTTTAAAATACACACATATTGAAATTTAGATGCTATGCTACTTTGACATGGATAGTCAGTTAAAAACAAATGTATAGCAAATGTGCCTAGCCTGCCACCTTTACGGACCCAATGTATTTAGTGCGATTCGTCCTTGATACTTTCGCCCCGGCTGATTCCTTATTGTTATTGTTTTAAAATATAGTGTAGCGGCGCTCGCTAATAAAAAAGCAAAGGTCAAAGTTTTGTCAGTTCATACACTCCTGCGCTCGTAGAGTAAAACGTTTTATTAACATTTCCCTTGTTGTGTTTAATTACTTGTTTGTTTACAATTTATTTTAGAATGCACGTATGCCTGACGAACCTATTTAAGTAAAATAAAAAATAAGTTAAATCAAGTTACAAACCTCTAGCTGATATTAACTGCAAAGTTAATGTACCTACAGTCTTAGAACATATTCTCATTTTTTTACGCGCAATGAGAATTTTATAAGCGCATTGACTTATATGAATAGTAACTGTAAGAATTAATTTTAAGTTAATTTGATCAGAGTTTTACAGAGTGAACTGTGTACACATAAAAAACTTTCATTGATATTATTGTGGGATCAAAATATGCGATATGTTTCGACTACCTTCTCTTATTATATAATCTTAAAGACTGAATGCAGTAGCACTTAATCTGTTATGAGTAATAATAGTAAAATAAATAAAATTAATTATTAACCCTTAATGTTTGTGTTGTTCTAGTTTAAGGATTAACAAGGAAATTGTTACTACTATGCTAGTCTTCAAAATTTAATTGAGTCTGTTACCTCAACCGTACCGATCAATCTCTTTCTTCTCCATCCTACGTGACATTGGCGAAATAATCTGTGCCCTGTCGGCACAACTAAAAGCCATTAAACTAAGAATTGAATTGAATTAAATAAAATTAAATTATACCTGATTGTCGCCTTAATAGGTCATCCTCATCCATTTTTTAAGATGTTCTGTAAATAAAAAATATCTCATAATAAGAAACTATAAACAAATAATCTAAACGATGTTACATGTTTGTGTAGTACATTTTTTTCACAGGTGCTCCTGCTCTCAAAGTGACATTGACGGGAAAAAATGAATTGCTTTTTAAAATTAGTACCCAGAGCTGCAAATCATTTTTTTTGCAATAATACATTATCTAGTCATAATAAAACACCTTTTGTTTTGTTGTTTTTTATCAACATTTTTCTGTATTAATGAAAATGTAAAAAAATCGGTAGTTTATTTGAAAAAAACAAAAATGATTTCTGGGCCATTTGTGCCCATATACAGGTATATGGGTGCAAATCGCCATCTATCGGTAATGGTTGTCAAATAAAGATGTTTATATTTTAACTCATACTTTATTATATTTCCTTAGATAAATGTCTAAAAAGCGTAAAATATGTATTGAAATAGCTATTTGTAAACATGATACTGTTATTTATCAGACTCTAATAATTAATAGACATTTGATTGTTTTAATGTTTGGAAGATTTGGATGCATGTCGCCATTTATCGGCAAGGGATCCATGGTCCATTTTTACACTTTATTACTATCATGTAGGGATGCATCCGATACCGATACCGATATATCGACGATACAGCAGGTTTTCCGATATATCGGTATCGGCGATATTTTTCTGGCCGGTACAACGATACTGTTCAAATTACATGTTTTAAAAAAGTAATGTAAACGCGTCGCTTGCTTTGTCATTTTCGTTGCAAACGAGATAATACTTTGTTTTTTAAAGAAAAATTTGAGTAATGTTTTTTTAGTTACTAACTCTTATTAATGAACCTTAATTACTGAGCTCAATTACCAATATTCACATTCCAAGTCTAGTCTACGTTTTATTTTAATATTTTTTATTAATAAAAACAATCAATCAATATGTCTACATACATTTATTTTACCTTTATTTAAATTCGATAAGTGTATCGGTATCGTATCAGCAAAACGGCGTATCGATGCATCCCTGCTATCAAGCCTATTTTTTTGTGAGTAGCTTCATTAAGATGAGACGCCCAACAATTTTGTTGAATAAATAAATTTATAAAGTAAGATTATTGTTTTCATAAGGTGTTAGTTCAAGTTTTCTGCCACTATGGCGCTATTGCTCATCGAGTCACAAAACACTTGTCTGTGGACGGGTGATATATATTTTTTCTATTATCTGTGCTCTATGTTATTCGTATTATAACTTCCGCCTTGTGCAAGAATATTTTGCTTTCAATAAAGTGTTTAGTTTAAAGAAATCTAACAAGAGTTTTATTGGAATACTACCCAAAAATCAATAACTTTCCTGTACGAAAACTCTCGATTGTGGTAGCTAACAGATGTAGCAAGGATAAAATAGGTCGATTTGATGATTCTCAAGAATTTATTACTAACTGTTTTTTTTGTTAAATTTCAAAATAATTATCTAAATTATTGGAAAAAATATTAGTCCCACAAAATTTATGGTTTAGTCAAAGAGGCCCCGCCCCCTCCTTACTATAGTATCGATTACGAAGTAATTAAAAATTATTACTAACCAGCAAAGATTTTTATTACTTCGCTAATATTTATCGCTAAGTCGAGCAAAATAAAGTGGCACGGCCATACCATCCTTTTCTCGAAGTAGTTCAGGCCATTTTCGAACCCCTATAACTTCGTTGTGGACTATTACTGTTTAATGCTTTGAATGCCAAATTTTGATTCTTAATGCTATAAAAATACATATAAATCTTGCTTGGTTCCTAAGCAACAGTGAAATTAATTATATAAAAATTACAGAAATCTTCAAAATATCCAAGAAATTATGTTGAAAATGTTCATTGAAAAGAAAATAATCCAAAGAAAATAAACCGAGAAACTAATCCACGAAAATAACTAAAGAGAATTAATTCTTATTAGAATCAATTTCAAATTTAAACTTATAATTTTCACTTTGATATAACAACCAACTAGCCCAGTCAATCTCGGTTATTTTCCACAAATAAAGAAAGGCATCATGGTAAATATTCTAAGAATTCCCTATAAATCACAAATGTTATGAAACAGAACTTTCGGTGGTGAAAAAAAAAATTATGAAACTTGATAAAACTTAAAATGTATGTAGAAATGTACTTAAATATTCTGATTTTGAGTCATAAAAGCACAATATTATTTTATTATACTAAATTAAAAAGTTGCAATTTTTAATCTATATATCACGTGACCTAAAACACGAGCCGCCATGGTGTGACCTAAGACCGGCAAATACGGTCAGTTCAGTGTAAACAGCTGAATTATATCTATCAACTTTAACTTCAAAGATTTACTTCAACTTTAAATTAAACAATTTCAAAGTGAATTTTATTTGTATTTATTTATTAAAATGCAAACCGAATTTGTAAAAGCAGTTATAGTTCTTGCAATGTACGAGCGCGCGTGGCCTTTATTTGTGTTTGTAACCGTAAACACATAATTGCGTTAGTGTGTGTAACCGATGGAGCGATCAGTAGCGAGTGAGCCTTCGCTCGGGTAAGTTGTACTTATTGTTTCCGCGTCGCTATTTTTACGAAGTACGGTCAGCATGTCAAACCTCAAATGTGAAAGAAAACGTAAAATAATTCATAGCGAGGTAAGTTTTTTTATTTTTATACTTGTTTTTTGATATTGTTGTAGTTACCAATATGTAACTTTACTACTATTTGCAGGGACGCGCCATTATTGCCCGCGTGTACCACTTTCTTCAAGAAGAGTATAATTTTATGAAAGCGAACAATATGGATCATTGCGATTTGAGCCCTTTGGCTAATATACGGAAACGTACCGCTGAAGCTACAGGGTTTAGTGAACGAACTGTAACTACAATTTTAAAAGAAGAAAAAGAGCTGCCATCTTCTTCTGCAAGTTTTACTTCACCTATGAAAAAACGACGCAAGAGAAATAATAAATTTAATTTAGCCAACATGAGCCTTGAAATCATTCGAACTACTGTGCAAAATTTCCATATTGTAGAAAAGCAATTACTAACATTATCAAAATTGCGATCAGTTTTGAGCGAAAAGATTGGGTTTGATGGATGCTTAAACACATTACGTTCGATATTAAAGAAATTAGGCTACAAATGGAGAAAAATTGGGAACAACAGAGAAGCATTACAAGAAAGACATGAAATTCAACTTTGGCGTTTAAATTTTTTAAAAAAGATCTTTCAATACCGTTCGGAAGGTCGTCCTATTGTATACACTGACGAAACATATGTTTTGACTTCTCACGTGCGGCAAAACACCTGGTTGCGTCAAAACAATGACCTCAAAGGCAATAAACAGTTTTCAAAGAAACTGAGCACAGGAAGCCGCTTTATTGTAGTGCATGCAGGCAGCAGCGACGGTTTTGTGCCTAATGCTTCGCTAGTCTACAAAGCTGCATCTACATCAGGAGATTATCACTCAAATATGAATCATGATAATTATACAAAATGGCTTAATGAAAAGTTATTGCCAAACTTACCTGAGAAGTCAGTTATTGTTATGGACAACGCTTCTTATCATAATACTCGGAGCAGCAAAATACCGACCTCTAATTCCAGTAAAGGGGAAATGCAAAAGTGGCTGACAGAGAATGGCATCTCATTTGATAATCGTTTTAAAAAAGTAGAACTGTATGATTTAATTAAAAAGAACAAGGACCGTTTTATAACATTTAAAATAGATGACTTTATAAGAAAAAAAGGTTTCGAAATCTTAAGACTCCCTCCGTATCACCCAGAGCTTAACCCGATTGAAAATATATGGGGTATTATAAAAAACCAAATTGCCTCAAAAATTATAGGCCAAACCATGACCGTTGTTCAAAGTTTAATAGATGAGTGCATAAATAATATAGACCAAATCACCTGGCGAAATACATGCAAGCACGTTGAAAAAATTGAAAAAGACTACATGAAATATTTCGACTATGATTTCCAGTTTATTATAAATGTGAGTGAAGATGATGACAGCGACAATGAAAGTGAAAATGATGACAGCGACAGGGTAGAAATGTTTGATGAAAATAGTAATATAATTTAAATTCTTTTGTTATTAATAATAACTGAACGAAATTTTTATTTTGTGTATATTTTAATTTTCTACCTGTAATTATTTATTATTACTAATGTAAATTAGTAGTTACTTTAACGCTTTTGTTTATTTTTCATTTTGACCACTCCTAATAAATAAATAAATAAAAAATATTTAAAATATAAAAATAGGTGAAATCCATAAATTAAATTAATGAATTTTTGGTTGCTAACCGTACGCACGGTTGCTTTTACGCCTACATTGACGCGTATACAGATTGGTCACTCATAAGATATACAACTAAGGGCGACGCGCGCTCGTAGATTGCAAGAACTATAGTATGAATCTGCCAAATATTGATTCAATGATGGTTGCAAAGTTCTTTGCATGTAACCCAGACTTCTGTTCTGCCGAATTCCGGAATGTTAAAACCTCTTTGTAAGTATTACTTGTAATATTATAATGTTTTTCTATGTAAATGCCAGGTGTCCTAATCAGTACAAAAATATTGGAAAGTGTTAGGTTATGATTTATTCCCTATGTTACTGCCAAATTAAGACTTTATTTTGTTTACAGATCTACAAGAGAATCGTACGGTGATGATGCTATTGGGTATGTGCAGCTACAGAGAACCCAAAATACATGTATTATAAAATGTACAATATGTCCAGAACATAAAGTGCGCTCCAAATCATATTCTGTCACTCTTATTGTAGATGAGCAAGAAGATGATGTGTTACAGGTAACATGCCATGATTGTCCTGCATCGAGTGGTGGTTGTAAACATGCTATCGCCTTTTTAATGTGGTGTCATCGTCGAAGCGAAGAGCCCTCATGCACTTCAATACAATGCTATTGGAAGAAATCAACTCTAGCAAAGATTGGATCTTCAATTAAAGTCATAACCACTAAGGACATGATAAAAAAGAAGATAAAAACTGATGAAAGCAAACGTATTGATACAGTGACAAGTGTGGTGAATAATTTTTTGACAGAATCAAAAAAAAGAAAAATTACCACATGTCAATATTTAAAACATCAAAATGTGATTTTATTTACAAAAAAATTAATATGCTCTCTTTACATTACCTAATGTGTAGTAAAAAAAGCAATGATTGTGATGAATTTTTGAAACAAATAACACATTTTTTTAATGATATAAATATTAGAAATGTAGAAAGAGACCAGGAACCAACATAGAAGTGGATTATGGTACGAGTTACGGTATAGGAGAATTACTGCTTCAAAATGTTTTGAAGTAAGCAGGTGCAAAACCACCAATAGTACTCTGGTTGCAAGTATTCTTGGAGCAAGAACCATAGAGACGAATGCCATAAAACGTGGTAAAAATTTAGAAGATAGTATAAGAAAAACTGTGGAGGAAATATTGGGCAAAAAAATAACAAAATGTGGATTATTTATATCTGAACAGAATCCTATGATTGCAGGCTCACCAGATGGTATTTGTGAATAAAAATATACAATAGAAATGAAGTGCCCAAGTAGCAAGAAAAATGAAAATAATTATATAAAAAATGGAGCTATCACCAAACAATATTATGCGCAAGTGCAAGTTCAAATGTATTGTGCAAATTTAAAAAAAAGTTACTTTTGTGTTGCAAGCAGTGATTTTGAAAGAGACAATAAAGTTGAAATTTTAGAGATTGAGTATGACCAAAGCTATGTGGCGGAACTACTTCACACAGTTATCTTTTTTTGGAAACAAAATATTTTTCCTGTGTTATATAAAACTATAACAATATAATAAAAAAGTAAAATTAAAATATGTACTTTTTTTTATTTTATCTTTTATAAGTGAAGTCATACAATATTAGAATAAGCACGTATTAATTTCTTCATATATTTTATTTCATTAAGAAAACAAGAAACACATTCAAATAAAATACAAGCACAAAACATTGACCAATATATGTAGTTTCCAGTTACAGAAAAGAATTAATAAAATGAGTGAAAATTACTACTAACTTCAATATCAAAAATGACTAGGGCAATGTTATATAAAAAAAAACATAAAACTACAGAATCTAAATAAATAAAAGAAATTAAAAATAAACTTTTGTTCATAAGGCATTAAGGAAGTATCCCTTTAAATTAAATGAATTTGCTGTTAGCGAGTAACTCTAACCTCAATGGTGCTATGTCATAGAATGTCATCATTAATTACATCATATTATTATTATATACTAGCGACCCGCCCCGGCTTCGCATGGGTGTAATACTGATACTAAATATACTGCAGAATATCAATATATAAAAAAATCATAGCAAACCACTACGGATACATTATTTTGATATATCTTGTCTTATAGAAACTTCTAAAATTATCAGTGTTATTGTACTATATGCTCCATGTATTGTATGTATCTATATATCTATTAAGAAAAATCGCATCCAAATCCGTTGTGTAATTTTAAAGAACTAAGCATACATAGGGACAGACAGCGGTAAGTGACTTTGTTTTATACTGTGTAATGATGATAATTATTACAACTTCAACTTTAATATTATCCTATGTAGCATAATATTTAAGACAAGCAAAAATACACAATTTCTTTTTTAATAAAGTTTCATGACAGTCAGATTCTTGGGACAGACAAGAAATAATGAAATAATAGTAAGGGGTTGAGAAATATATTATAGTTGTTAGAGAATTATTGTCAAGCTCGAATTTATTTTGATATCTTGATCTACTGAAATTATAAGTCTTAGAGAATCCAGAATTCAACAATGCTATTAAAATATAACTAAAGAAAAATGTTTTCATAATAATAAACAATATTGCATTTTACATTTGTATTAAGAAATAATTATTTAATTAGAGAATCTTGCAGGTTTATAAGAGCACAAGCTGTTATAATACACTCATCTAAAACTGTAATTAAATTAGTATTGACAACTGAATGAGGTTTCAGTATACTAAACTCACGAATTCTGCGTATCACTCTCTCAACGTGAATTCTAAGGCTTGCTATTTGTTTGGTTAGTCTAGCTTCTGATTTTGTAAGTTTTGAAGCACTACTAATACCTGGAGGCCTCATTAAAGTAAAATTTCTTCGTTTTAAATACAGTTCAATATGTTTGAACCCTCTGTCTGCTAAAATACAAGTTTTATATTCTAACCTATCCAAAAACTTACAATGTTCGACTAAATTGACATCACTAATCCTGCCCCCATATCCAGCAGACACAAAACTTATCAGTCCATCAGGTGTACAAGCAACCAAATACTTTATTGTATTTGCCTTCTTGTATTCTGACCAAGTCATTGCTTGATGTATGGCTCTTGTTGGCTTCTGAATTTCAATTTCCAAGCAATCTATGATGCAAGTAACTTTGTGAAATCGATGCCGGAAAGCAATAGGTAAGTTTCTATTGTTTGTCGACTAAAAGGCTTTATAAAAGAAGACAGTGCCTTGCATATAAGCAGTAACTTAGTTAGAAATATTTTACTAGTTTGTGATGAAAGGCGAAGGTGCTGCACATCCCGTAGCGCCGAAGGCCACTGAGTTTCGAAATTGTTAATAAATAGCCTGATTTGAGGTTAGAATTATAAGATTAGTTTTTGCCAATATCTCAGGAACGAAGCAAATTCGCATGATGGGAATGGTACCAGAGCATAGGGAGAATACTCATATCCTTCCCCACAGCCCCTCTACCCCCTGCTCCTGCAGCAGATTACTAAACCGCAATCAAACATTCCCTAATCATGAGGCAACAAATATCAGAATTAATAACAAACAACTGGTTTTAACAACAATATTCAAAGTTTAAAACAATATAAAAGTTATAAAAACTTAGAAAATAAATTTAGGTCACAACTACTCAAATTTCAAATGTCAAAATAAAACAAGCGGTAATTTTAAAATTATATATAAACATAACCTTGTCAAGGACTTGTCAAAGTCAACTGACAGATGACATCCAATAATCTAAGTTAGATATTATTCAATCCATATCCTGTTCCTTTGTCTTAAACTTCTTCATCCCATTTACGACATTCTCCCTCCTAAAGTCCCTCGTCCTATAAATGTTGAATGTTTGTTGACGTTTGTGTTTATTCCATTTTGTTCTTTTTTGTGTAAATATATTAAATGTAATAAAATTAAGTTGTGAATAGTCCAATTGAGTGATATATCTTATTATATATAGTTGAGAGTACTAACAATTATTTGTAATTTATCTTATTATTAACCCTTAATGTTTGTGTTTTATTCTAGGTTATGGATTAACAAGGAAATTACTACTACTATACTTGGCTTTAAAATTTAATAGAGTTTGTTATCTCAACCATACCGATCAATCTCATTCGTGTCTTGTCCATCCTACGTGACATTGGCGAAATAATTTGTGTCCTGTCGGCACAACTAAAAGCCATTAAAATAAGAATTGAATTAGATATTCAATTAAATTGTGATTAGTCCAATTTAGTCTCATATTTTATTATATATATAGTTTAGAATACTAACAAGTAATTTTAATTTACCCTATTATTAACTCTTAATGTTTGTGTTGTTCTAGTTTATGGATTAACAAGGAAATAATTTATAATTTTCAGCTATAATATTTCTCTATGTGGCTATAGGTGTGGTGGACTCTGATTTGATGATAATAATTTTGAATTATTTGCTTTAATAATTAGTTGTTATGACAGTTTTCAAAACTACAAACTAAACTACACTACCTAACCACTTACAATAAGAATTGCCCATCGGCTTTTTATATAAGTAGCAAAATTTAGTTTTTTAAGAGATGTACTCAGTACCTTTACACATAAAAAAAAAGAATTAGTGTCTAAAACCAAAAATTGCTCTTTGGAACATATGAACAAATTTAAATATAACTATGTTGCATTATATCTCATATTTACTATACACATAAGCTTTTTTTTGTACATTGTATTGTGTTATGTTTAGAATCCTAAAAATAATAGAGTTTTAATTTCATGTATGTTTCAAATAACTAAAATATAATTATAATTGTACATGCAAAATGGAAAAAAAAAAAAATATCCCGCTGAGTTTCTTTTGCCGGTTCTTCTCAGGTCCGAGGTGCTAAATTCCGAACCGGTGGTAGATTTTTGACAATCAATAAGCAAGTGTAAACACTTCTATATTCAATAAAGATTTTTGATTTGATTTGATTTGATTTGGTTGAATCAACCCAAGAACATTGCTATGTTATGAATTGGTAGGTACAGTACGGGAGTCTTTTTATTTAGTTTTTTATTAATTTTGTAATACATAAATAGCAAAATTTCATTGTTAGGTGCACTTCATATACCAATTGTTATTAATATATATAATAATATTTTAAAGTAAAAGAATAAAAAATTTAATTTCTCGACTACAGATAAATTTGTAGGAATTACAGTCTACATTATTGTTCATACGCGCTCCGACTAAAATAAAAACCAAATTCTAGAGCTATTCATAGTTTAATTTCCCAAATATTTTCAATTATGATGTATAACTTTTAATTGGCTGAATCATAATATTTATCATTGTAAATTTTGTAACTTTCTATTGGTAGAAAAGTAAGCGTTTTCTTTGGACGAAAGAATTTGTAAATATGCACTGTAATTATTTTATTGGATAATATTATTTCTAGTTTTTGTATATATATCGACACATTTTCGAAATAAATTTTACTCAAGAAATATCTACGAATAGTAACAACAAGTAAGCTAGGGACCAGTACCCCTACAAATTATTCTAATTATTATTTTTTGAATTTAATATTTTCATAGAAATAATCTTATACAAATGTTTTAATTGAAGAAATCATTTTTTTTATAGTTAAATTGTAATTTATAAGTCATTTCTAAGCCATTAGATACCTTGCCAAAATTGTAATATGCAACAATATACAATATATAACTCAAGAGTCACCTATTTGAAATATGAGAACTATTATAAATATGAACTTATATGTATTTCAATTACATTTAAGTCTAATTCTACCCACTTCTGATTATGTTTAAATAAAAATATTTATTATTACAATTCAAATCTAATAAAATCTAAAAAAAATAACGATGTGATGTGAAATATGATTCATATAAAAGAAATACTTGCATACGTCTCAACTAATAATAGTAAATCCTTTTTTTATTGATTATAAATTAAAAAAATATATTTAATTACCAAGAATCTAACTGCTATTGCATTATTTGTAAATATTGTGGTACTTACCTTGATATAAAGAGTACGTGACAAAACACCACTAATGCTATTTATATTCTGAATAGTTTTCGATACCGATATCTACTACATAAGCGCATGTATATATATACAATATCTTCCTTACTAATCATTTCAGTATTGCAAGAAATAACGAATTTTACCCGTAATACACATATTAATTTCCTTAGTTTGTGTACCTGTATTTAATTATTCTTATATATTATATACAAATTGTAGTTAAAACCCATAATATAGAATATTATGAGTTTTAACTTTAATTCAAATAATTGGGAAAATATGAAATGATCGTGTAATCGTACTATGTATTATTAAATAATTTGTTAGAATCGAAAATAAGGAATGTTTTTTTTTCTATTAAGGCAACATTTGTATTTCATCAAGGGGACTTACGGTATAATCTAGTTGAACATTACAGTACGTACATGTCGGCGATTCGCCAGAATTCTCCCCGGGATTCATGTAGAAATCCAGAAAAACACTTTTTGTTTTGCATTAATAAATTTAATATTAATAGTAATAATTGTATAGTGATTGGTTCTACAATTGTCCGAGGAATGCCCGCCTGAATTTACTTTTCTACTAACTAAACTATAACATCCTTTTTTTATATCAACAACAAGACCATATTTATTTTGTTACAAACATAGTAACTATTAATGGCTTATAATAATAAAAAAATAATATAAAATTATTATTGATCTTAATTAAAAATCTAAATATATTGTAATTAGCTTAATTATTTATCACTATCTATATTAAAAATATAGCGGACACATCAAATTCACACATTTCTTGACAAAAAGAAATCATATTTATATTTCAAAATTATTAAAACAAATTTTATGACAAAAATAGATCATATTTATATTTCTAAATTATTTAAACAGTATTAGTTAATAATTGCCATAACCAAAACTTCTACTAAATCTTAATTTATTTAATTCCTTACTTATTATAATAAATCTGTCCGGAAATCATAGGCTTAAAACGCCATAGGTACAAAACAAATGTTAATGACTTGCTTGATACATTTTATATTCCAAAATAAGAAATATAACTTAGTATTATCTAAGATTGATTCTAAAATGTGAATTACAATTTATTATTCTACATTTTACTTACTTTATTGCTAAGAGTAGATAATAATATTTCCTGTATTATTAAGTCCCAAATTATTTGATAGATGTCGCTTTACAGATTATAAGTTTTATTCGATTTGTTACATATATTGACAACAGATGGCAGCACTGCCGAGCGCCCATATACATTATATAGGTATAAATATTATATTTGTTTTATATGATATGGTATGACTCAGGCACTCCTAAGCGATATAATAAAAAAAATAACTGTTTGTACATAACTTTGAATATTATAATAGCAATCGTACTATGTTTTATTAAATTATTTGTTAGAATCGAAAATAAGGAATGTTTTTTTTCTATTAAGGCAACATTTGTATTTCATCAAGGGGACTTACGGTATAATCTAATTGAACATTACAGTACGTACATTATATAGGTATAAGTATCAGCGTTGCAGAACTATCGATAGTTTGACTATCGATAGTTGGCCTCGAAAACTATTCATCGATACTATCGATAGTCCAAAACTATCGATACTATCGATAGTAGCAATAGTATCGCTACTACCAATAGTATTGCATACAGAGAGCTAGCGACACTATCGATAGTATTGCCACTATCGATAGTATTGATCAATACGATACTATCGATAGAACTATCGATATCCTGAATAGTTTTCGAGGTCAACTATCGATAGTTTTGCAAAGCTGGTCTGAATTTTACCCGAACGAAATCGGGACGGACAGTTAGTTATTTATAACACCAAACGTACTTTATAATTAGAGACCTCTCTGGGCAGTCACAATAATTACGTATATTATTGTTTAACACTTACAATTAGTTCGAATAAGCTACCACATGGGTGTGATAGATAGCGCTAAGACTACTGTAACGCTATATGCTAAACCAAGCCAAGCCTAGCCGAGCCGAGCCAAGCCTAGCCGAGCCGAGCCAAGCCAAGCCAAGCCAAGCCAAGCCAAGCCAAGCCAAGCCAAGCCAAGCCAAGCCAAGCCAAGCCAAGCCTTAGAATTGAATAGCCGACCCAGTCTTTTCCGAACGTTACTCATTAACAATTATGCAAAAGGGATTGTCGCCCATGGCAACCGATAACAGAAAAGAAAAGACGGGGTCGCTATAGCAACTAGGCGGTAAAAAGATAACGGAGTGAAAAAAATATAAACGATTAATAATAAAAAATATATATAACATAGTTGTTGTTATTGCCTTTCGTTTCACTCAGAAGTGGGATATGAAACGTAATCGCCCTAACGAGTTTGTTGGCAATAAAATCCGTCCGCCTGGGTGGCATAGGCAAGAACGAAATGATTCTAGTGAAGATGAAGAATCTCCGCCACCGCTCGCTAGAAAACTACTGAAATATTTACTAGAAAACGAAGTTGATAGGGCGATACGGGAACTCAATCAAGATTTCTTATCACTCAGTCATTTCGAAGGTCATCGTGCAGCGTCTCTTATTCCAGAATTTGATCCCGAAGGAGAAGGTTTTACATTAACGGCTTGGATAAAAAAATTGACCAGTCAGGAGATATTCACGGTTGGAGTGACAAAGTAAACGAGATAAACTTCGTGGTCAAGCCAGTAAGTGGTATAATCGTCTTGATGAATTATACCTACCTGGGACGAATGAAAGCGTATGTTGTTAGAGCTTTTCCCAAACAACGTGACTTCAGTGCATTATTTGATGAAATGATTACTAGGAAGAAACTGCCGAATGAAACAATGACTAAATATTATTAAGATGCAATCGCAATGTGCTTTCGTTGTAATTTATCTGACACCGCTAGCGTTTTATGCATAATAAGAGGCGGCTTAACATCTTCATTGTAATCTAACGCACGTGCATTTCAATGCCAGCGTCCGGACGAATTGTACGAGGGTTTCCTTTGTGCTCTCGCGATTACCGTTCACCTATATTCGAAGCAAAGGACAAGCCGAATAAGGATGCTAAGCAGTTGCCAAACCTGGACAAGAAGATAAACTCTGAATTTGATCCCTGTCCGCGTTGGAAGAAGACTTCGACACATCTTACGAAATTGCTCATTACCTGATCAACGGTTTTGTTTTAAGTGTGGTTTACAAGGTCATATCGCTGCCCTACCTCTTTAACTACCCAAAATAAACCATATGTCGATTCGAACAGCAACATTAAAGAAATCAAACTAGTGCAAAATTATAACGAGATTTACAAAAAGGTTGTGAGAGTAAACGGATTTTTTTGAAATCATATATGGATACGGGAAACCAAGTGAATGATATAAACATTCAAATTGTTAATATACTGACGCTTAACGTTACACCATCAAGTATTTTTCTAAATTTTTCTAGAGGCCTACTAAGAAGTCGCGGTGTCATAGAATTTACCTGAAAATCGATAGCAGTAAAGTAAAATGTAACGCACATATAACACAGATTGACAGGCAAGATATTCACTTATTGATCGTCCAACCAGTTATTAATGCTGATCGCATGTCACCTGTGGTGACTAATAAGATTGGAACTCGATCCATTAGTAGAATTTCAGGCGATTGAAGATGGCCAGAAATTTAGGGTGGTGACAACAAACAAATAATCCTTACCACCTGGTACCTCTATCATCAAAGTTCGGGTTCCAGGCAATTCCCAAGGAAATAATGTCTGCACAACAACGCGTCATTTTGAGCTGCAAGAAGTGTCCTACTCAGTACCAGCAACATTGCTTCGAGGCGATGAGGATTACTTGAAGATTATTAACACTGGTATTAAGAACGAAAATTGAGAAGCAGGCGAGTTTCTAGAAAGAGCAGATAGCTGTGTTGAATCTGCCAATTAGCCAAGCCGGGTAAGAACAGCCAAGCCATTACTATCTAAATTGCGTAATGTTTTGCACAACCATAAGCCAAACTGTTTAATGACTAAAGTTTTAAATTCATATGGTTCTACATTTCCGTCTGCCTCCATCTTCCTCACGAATTACATAGATAATAATAGTATATAGTGGGTAGCTATAGTTGAAATCAGTATAGGGAAATCATCAAATAATCTTGAGTTGAAATATGCCTCTCTAGTTATTATAGTAAGGAAAAATAACGGTGATAGTCGGCTGTGTGTTCATTATCGTGCTCTTAACGCTATTACTATAAAAGAAATATATATTTTGCCAAATATTGACGATCAGATTTCAAAGTTAGCCGGTAAAATATATTTTACGATCCTTGATATGACTCTTAAGTTATCATCAACTGTTAATTGAAGACACTCATAAGACTGCTTTTATTACACCACAGTGTTGTTATGAATATCTGCGTGTGCCGTTTGGTTTAGCGAATGCACCTTCAGTCTTAAGCGAACGATCAATAAAATAGTTAATTCGATACGCTGTACACAAATGTCACAATCTTTATAAAGTGACGTTTCAGCAAATAAGATTCTTACCTTCTTAGATGATTAGCTAGTAATCACTAACTTCTACTAATTTTACTTCCGGTATAAAAATGTAAGCATCTGTAGTGCAAAAATTTAATTTCAAAATTTAAAATTAAATATAAATACTGCTTTTTTTTGCAAAACTAAGTGACTAAGGCCATGAAATTTCACATGACGGTTTGCAACCAGCAAAGCCAAAGTTAAAGGCAGTTTCAAAATTTCCTGAACCTAGGAATATACATGAAGTACGTCGGTTTATACGTCTTTGTAGTTACTTCCGAAAATTTATATATAAATTTGCAGTTATAGCTCACCTTTAGCGGAATTAACTAAGAAAAATGTGCCGTGGGCATGGAGTGGTAAGCAAGTAAGTTAAAGAAACATTTGTGCTCCAAGCCAGTTTTAGCTTTGTATGATCCAAATTTAAATATAGAAATACATACCGATGCATGCAAACTAGGAGTAGCAGGTATATTGTTACAACACTAGTTCGATAGTACCTTGCGTTCCGTTATGTATATTAGCCGAGTGGCGTCTAAGGAAGAAGCTATGTATCATAGTTATGAGCTTGAAACATAAGCCGTTGTTGAATCCTTGTGTAAGTTTCGGGTATATACTGTGGGCAAACATGTAAAGGTGGTCGCAGACTGTACCACTGTCCGTGCCACTCTTACAAAACGCGACATGATTCCCCGCATCGCAAGATGGTGGTTGTAAATATGATATTAGCTTAGAATATTGACCCGGCGAACGCATGAAACATGTAGACGCGTTTAGTAGGAATCCAATTGACGCTGTAAATATTAATCGCTTATAAGTTACTAATTGGTTTTATACTGTTCAATATCAGGATGATAAATTGAAAAATATTATCGATCAACTGAAAACCGGATCAGCAGGACCCGATATTGTTAATAATTATGTGCTGTTAGACGATATGTTATATCGGAAGGCGTTCACTGGTAATAGACTCGTAGTGCCTGGAGAAGCTAGGTGGAAAATTGTACAAATGCATCATGATGATATAGGACAGGTAGGGTTTAAGGGGGTTACAAAAACTTTACTGGGCTGGTGTCTGCAGATTCACTCTGACCCTATCGTAGTGTAGCTTCTGTATCTGACAGTGCAAGCAGCTATGGTGACCAACTAGAGACAGAAGATCAAGATTGATTTACTAGAAAGCTAATCAACATTGTGTGCCCCATTGCGGGAGCAATTGTTACAGGATGGCCGATTGTAACGCTATATGCTAAACCAAGCCAAGCCTAGCCGAGCCGAGCCAAGCCTAGCCGAGCCGAGCCAAGCCAAGCCAAGCCAAGCCAAGCCAAGCCAAGCCAAGCCAAGCCAAGCCAAGCCAAGCCAAGCCAAGCCAAGCCTTAGAATTGAATAGCCGACCCAGTCTTTTCCGAACGTTACTCATTAACAATTATGCAAAAGGGATTGTCGCCCATGGCAACCGATAACAGAAAAGAAAAGACGGGGTCGCTATAGCAACTAGGCGGTAAAAAGATAACGGAGTGAAAAAAATATAAACGATTAATAATAAAAAATATATATAACATAGTTGTTGTTATTGCCTTTCGTTTCACTACAAACTATATTTTATGTAATAGGTGTCGGAACGATATATGGTTACAAAAATGTTAGGATGATTATATATTAGTAAAATTGTGTTTGTCTTAATATGATTGTCGTATAAATAATATTGATATTTATATTAAAATGATTTTTGTCGGACAAATTGACCACAAATTTTAAATTAATTTTATTAAAAAAAATCTCCGTATATACGGAGTCATAGTGACGTCATGTCGACAATTCCAGGAATCGAGCATTCGAAAACGCAGCAGCGTTGAAACTTTTCGCATTAGAAGTTTGTCGGACTCATTGCAAAAAAGGCACTTACATTGTTTTACATTTGTATGTCACAAAACAATTTAAGGTCCTTGTATGTACTGGGGACTACTAGGTTTTACCTTTGGCTTTGACTGATTGTGAGAAAAAATAGCCGTTTCGAGTATGATGTTAAGGCTTTTGTTTTTTGCAGATTTTTGCAAATTACCTGTTAAAAAAGGTTAAGACAAATCTAAAAATATTTTCCAAGTATTTTTTCCAACCAAAGTCAGGTTTAGGTATAGGTATTATTTTTTACTTCCTTTAGCGTATACTTACGTTTTATTTTACAGTTTATATGCTTAGTTTATTTTTAAAGTTGTTTCGTCTAAAAAAATAGAGAATTAATTAAATAGGGATATGAGGAAAGTTATAACTAGCACTAGGTGGATGGAGGTAGACATGATGAATCAAATTAAAAAAGTATAAATATTTATTCACATTTCATTACATATTCAGAAACTTCGGTATTGATGTAAAAATATGCTAAGACAAAAATATTTAAATCACAAAAATATTTTACTAAAAATAGAGAGCTTCGTTTTTCTTCATTGACTAGTGCACCATATTTATGAGACTTGACAATTTTAATTTTATTCAATTTATTACGGCGGATAAACATAGAATAAAATAACCATGACAAGTATATCAGTAAATATTTATATATAGAGAG